>NC_091822.1:157208949-157508949 GCF_038994185.2 Dermacentor albipictus
CGTGTATTGTAACGTCTTTACGACCGGTATTACGTGTATCAATATTCATTTCCATAGTTATTGAACGTTTTGTCGTCGTTGGTAATGGGGGCGAAACAAGATCCCCTGATTAGCACCACAGAAGACGGATTAGGCCAGAGCTACCGATTTTCCCTTGATGTACTGTCCGCATCAACACTGTAACGCATAAACATACATCTAGCCGTATGTGAAGCAAAAGCGCAATGTGGACGCTGACGGGGATGTGTGTGCGTTTACGGCGGTGCAGTGAATAGGCCAGTACTGTTGCCGCGGAAATTGAGGTTTGCGCAGCACTCACCGGAAACGGGGACGAAATATAAAAGTAAGGATTAGATAACCACTCACATACATCTACACATTTTATAGGAAGAGTGCACATAAATATTAGCAAGTAATAAGCGGTTAAGATCACCGTTTAAACAATCATATCAACACTGGCATTTAGATTCCGCACACGTGTTGGCGAAACACTTCTTCGTTGTCACTAAGATGCACGGACGGCTGCGTCACACACTCTCACCCTTTTTTTCTTGTTACACGGAAAACATCGATTATTTCGAGGGAGAAAAAAAAATGAAGAGACAATTTATCTTGTTATCCATGAAAGCGCTTAGCATATGTGGGAGGTGGTTATTTGTAGCACTGTGGTTGCACTCTCTGCTATGGGTGGCATTCCCCTAACTACCATGAGTTTCCCACACGTGGGAGCCAATCAGTACTTTGAGCATGGCTTCCTCAAGGACCAGCTCGGAATACCGTGCAGGATCTTCTGAGGCACTGCGTCTCAACGACAGTGCCTCAGAACGCTACAGCAGCCATGAGGGAACGATGCAATTACAGTTTCCTTGCCACGATGCCACCATGCGGTACGGCCATCGAATACCCAATGGCACCACCAGTACCACCACACGGTGTTACAGTACCGCAGTGCAATTTTTACCGCTGCTCTCAGATTGAGCTATCATTGGGATCGCCCCACATAAGCGGTTAGACAATGACAAGAAAATTGTGGTTAGTTCCAGAAAGAAATCTATACGCTTAGAAATGCTGATGATGACGAAAACGTCATATTGCACATCGAAAAGGAGAGGAAGTGAGATGAGCCCCAAGGTGAGAGTTTTTTTTTTTTTTTGTCAAGCAGTGAATACCTGTGTTAGCTGATCCTTACAAGGATACATTGCCTGCAGTGCCAAGCGTATGTTTCGCCACATGAAAGGAGTATTAGACAAACAACGCTCACCCCGCATTTCGCAAATTTTAACACGTGCCTCAATGTTAGACAGATGTAGCATAGATCACATTATTAGGTAAACGTACCGATCAAGGTCATTCAAGGTGCGCGAGATAGAGAGATATGATAACGCAGAGAGAGGCAGGGAGGTTAACCAGAGGTAGTTCTGGTTCACGAACACTGCATAGGCACTGCTTACGCAGTGCTTTCAATACAGGATACAAAAAATTCAGCTACTAGACTAATATGCCACTGTGAAAAATCCGATAAAAATGTAGAACACCTTTACTTCTGCTCTGGCAAATATTAAAACATGCTCCTGCGAACAGATGCTAACCGCGGATGGTTGGTAGAAGACCGCTGTCGTTTAAGAAGACCGCTGAGTGTTTAAGATGCTGCAGCGTGTTCCAGTGCCGTTGGTGCCGCTGCATTTGATCACTCGTCAGATATCTTCTTCTACTTTTTCCCCATATTACAGTCATATAATAGTTAAATTCACGACCTGGCGCGCGTTTATTAAAGCAAACTCTGAAATAGTAAATTGGTCATTTCGTAATTAGACGATTTGCGAGGAAGACCGAACCCAACGAAATGTTTCTTGGTTTTTGGGAGCAAGCGTGAACTGCAGATTTCGTCAAGATCCAAAATCAAGAAAGGGGCTGACAGATGAAATAGCACACTGCGGTATAAGGTTATAAATAGCAATAAGGGGCCTCAGACAGGCTGGCCAACGTTTCGATAGGGTTACCTAACTTCGCCAAAGGCCTTTCGAAGACCTTTGACGAAGATAGGTCCTCCTATCGAAACGTTATAAACAGGGATATGATGCCTCAGAAAGGCTGGCCAACGTGGCCAACGTGGCTAACCTCCCCGTCTTTCCTCTCCTTTGTCTCCTCTCCTCTCCTGGCCAACGTTTCGATAGGAAGACCTATCTTCGTCAAAGGCCTTCGAAAGGCTTTTGACGAAGATTGGCCTTTCTATCGAAACATTGGCCTGCCTTTCTGAGGCACCTAATCCCTGTTTATCACCTTCATACCACAGACTTCGTTAAGAGGAAGCTTTAGCTCGGTACCAACTCCAACGCGGCCTATTGAACTACATGTAAAACGCAAAAACGTTTTTCTGAGATAACCGCTGGACCAATTTTAATGAAATTTGCTACATTTGAAAGAGAAAGTTAAATTCTAGTGACAGCTGGAAGCGGAATTTCGATTGAGGGCCTGAATTTTGCGAAAACTATTTTCCAAAATACCTAAGTTTAAAAAAAATTGATGCACGAAGTTTATAAATTAATAGCTCTGCATAAAGAACAGATATCGTGGTTTTGTATACGGAATGCATTGCATAATTCAAAGCGGACAAATTTGATATGTCAATTTATATCTTACGTGAGTTTGCTACGTTGTGTAGAAGGGTTCTGCAAAAGCTGTATTTCCCTATTACTGAAGTTTCTTAGATTCACGTGTAGCATATCAATTTTGTCCGCCTTAGATGTACTATCAGATTCAATTCACAGAATTGTGATATCAATGTTCCTTGCTGAGTTACGGAGTTGTAAACATGATAGTTTTCTTTTCCGAAAATTTTTTATTTTTGTCAATTTTTGATAAAAATTGACAATCTAAATCAAAAATTCAAAACCAACAGCCACTATATTTTAAGTTTTTCTTTTAAATGCAATAAACTTCGTCAAACTCGGTGCAGTGGTTGCCGAGGAAAATGACTTCTCCTTTCACATGTATTTAGATAGGAGCACCCGAGCTAAAGCTTCCTCTTAAACGTTGGCTCCACCTGCAAAGCTGAGAGACAGGACTGTGAAAATAGTCTCGGGAAAAATATCACTTGCGAAGTCATTGTGGCGAGCAGAATGGAATTCTGCAGCATAGAGCTATTACGCCTTCCTCGAACCAGCAAGAACGGATATGAGCATGCGTATAAAACCCGAAGGAAATAAGATAATGTCATCGCTGAAATGGAATGCAATGGCTTGACAGCGCACTTCTTGTTACATCACCACAGATACACTTACTGTTGTTTGAATTAGCGCCCTAGAATTTATCGCTTGCTTGTTATGTATTTTCGTATTCACCACTTCTATAGGTTTCTATGAAGAATTCATATTATTATGGCTGTGGTCTTTGGTATACTACTATACATATGTTCCCACTAATACTTTAACACTATATCCCCTAAATTCAAGCTCTATTAAATGAACTTCAGGCAAACTGCCTATTATTAAGAATAAATTTTTCATATTATGCAGAAAGGCGCATAAACGGCAGCATCGTTCAAATCGAATTCTGGGATAATCAGACGACGACAAGTTTCTGCAGCAACTCCAAGTGCCTGAACAATTCTGAACAATGCAGTGACAAAGGAGTAAGTTATTGTTTAATATTTTGTATAGCATTATCATACATAGCTTTTGAGTAACTATTCATCTAACGTTCAAGTTATGAAATCGCTCACTTGTTGGCTCATGGGTAGGTATGTCAAGGGGTTCAGTTGAGGGCATTACGATGTGTGAATTGCTTGTCAAGTAATTGGAGTCTTGCTGTCGCGGTATAGCATTGAACATCGACATATTGTTTAATATTAGCCCTAGTCCGAAATTAGTTACTGATTTTGGTCAAATAATACGTGTGTTCGTTCTAAGCTTGAGTATGCTTCTATCATTTGGGATCCATATTTAAAGAAAGATATCATGCAACTTGAACGTATTAACAGAAATGCTGTTAGGTTTATATTTGGTAAATATCGTAGACTTGATTCCCCATCCAACCTAATGCAATTAAACTGTATTTCTACGCTAGAAGCCCGCAGAAAATTTAGTCGCCTTTCATTTCTTTATAATTGTATGTTTGGTAACATAAAAATAGATCTACCTGACTGTATAAAACCCTTAACAACACGACGCACACGCCATGGCCATGAATTTGCACTAACCCCAATCTTTGCCCGATCAAAGGCTCTCAAATTCCGTTATTTTCCATGAACTGTGGAAGAATGGAATTCTTTGCCTTCTGATATTTTTGGTTCCGATAATTTTCTCGCTGAGTTGGAGTGTTACCTTCTCTCTTAAGCTTTATTTATCTTTTTTTCTTTTTGCTTTTCTTCTTTCTTGCTTCTTTTTTTTGTTGTCTGTTGCTTTGCACATTCATGTTGGATGTAACCCACGCCTGCTTGGGCCACCACATTGGCCTGCAGTATTTTGAAATAAATAAATAAATAAAAATCATGAGTCATCACTGGCGTAAGCATAACATCAACGCTTTTGTGGCTCCGATGTCCTCCCTATATGCTTCTGTCCCAGGGAGTGAGTAGTTTGCTTATTCCTAGGTATTTTAGCTAGATTCTTGTTTTATTTATGTCATTTAAGTCGCCCCATCTGATATAGCAAGCCCTGCACGTTATAGGGCAGATGTCTTAAGCTTTTAATGAACGTTAAACTCTCTCTCTCTCTCTTTCTTGAGATTTTGGGAGCGGTATCACGACGCAACAGAGATGCAATGTCTGAGTTTAATTTCGGTACCTGAATGTGACAGTTAATTGAAAATCATGCTTCAAAATCTCGATGAAGAAAGCACTCTCCGTTCATCGATTATGACGACAACATTGGTTGAATTTTATGAATACTCAAATTTTTGTTTGGGCACAGCCACTTTTGAGCGTTTGGGCACTTTGCGACAGAGATCATCTTATAACGGATTATGTCCACTCCTGTGGGGTACGTTTCGCTGAAGGAAGGCAGTTCCCTTATTGCCTTGCGGGGATGGTGGACACCAAGTGTCACTGACCGCGAACCTTTTTTTTCTGTAAAAAGTGCGTAACGAGCCATGTAATTAACGCTTCTCAATATCAGGCGTCGTTGCTTCCTTAAGGTACAGGCCATGATGACATTGAGATAAACCCCCCCTGTGTGCATGAACTGATGTAGATTGAAGTCGCTGCTCGACGATATGACGGGAAACACGTCGCTAAAAGAGTGACCGTTGCGCGACTGTTTATGTAAAGCGAGAAGCTTAATAAGAAGCATCAAATAAAAGAAAGCCACATTTGCACGGTTTCCTAGGTATACTTTGTGGCGCAAAATACATTTCTGGAAAAGGGACTGTCTCCCTTTCTACTGTCCCTTTTCCAGAAATGTATTTTGCGCCACAAAGTATACCTAGGAAATCTAAGCACCAACTTGCCCAAGAAGAAGTCCATTTGCACGGTGATTATTACTATCACTGATAATATCAAGCCACATTCAAGGTTTTGTAACGAGTGCATGCAGCGTGTTGTTTTACTAGCGGTAGGCACGGATAACGCATATATTCCTTTCTTTCGTCTTCATTTCACAGGAGTGTTACAGTGCGAGCCATCAGAAGCTACACGACTACGTTGGAGTACGGGTATCACACAAGGTTAGTATGTGTGTTCTGAGAGCCTTAGTTCTGGTTAAATAAATGAGTATCGGTTAAAGAAAAGTTCGAGAAACACGGAATGTGGGGGAATATGGAACAAAGCCAATGTCACGTAATGCGCATCGCTTCACATTTCTAAACGCGCTCTGGATTTCTGTGATAGAGTATGAGAAGAAACTTCTTCGGCGCATACCTATATTTTTTAAGTAAACCGCGATGAAACCATTTCTGATCAATCGTTATTTATGGGTTTATTAACAAGTACATTTGAAGAAGCACGAATTCAAAGCCTCTAGAACGATTACTGACACAGTTCGTAATCCCATCAGATAGTGATTGCCTGATAGTGTCAATTACGTTTAGAAGGATCAGCTGGACTCTCACAGACCATATAAGTTATCACCGCTCAGGGTTGTTTAACGAGCAGGAAAATCTCAATACACGAACTAGTTTGAAAGAAATTTCTAGAGGAATGCACCAGTCGCACAAATGAGCAAATCCAGACCTCGTGCTTAGCAGCAGAAAGTCGTAATCACTCAGTCATAGTGGCATATCGAAAGAGTTATGTGACGCTGGGTAAATTTGTCTTGAGAACCCCGCCCTCATCTAAGAAGCGTTGTTAACAAGCGCGAAGGTGGATGATAATTCTGCAGCCGTGGCTGCTCACTATTATCTATTAATAATATTCTCATTGTAGTAAAGTGAAATGAATTTTGCATGTGACTATATTCAGTACCAACAACAATAAATACCGGGTGCGAATAAAATAAGGTGATTAACTTCGCGCCGCTCATGTTTCAGGCACTAGAACGAAGCAAACAGAACTACACGGGACCGTTTTTACTAGATAACGAGACCTTGAACACCGAGGACAAGATATTCTTTACTTTCTTTGGAAGTGTGAGTAAAATATGCACGCTCTCGCAAAAGTTTTGACAATTTTTGCTTTTTGACTCTTGTTTTCTTCGCATAAACTACTGCTTTGCTACAACGACACATAACCGCAACAAATGAAGCCTGTCGAGGCACCCGCAAAGCACAAGATGGCGCGGACAGACGTCACGCCTTTGAGACAGCCTTGAAGCTCGATACACGAATATACAATAAAATCAAACACTTGGACGCCATATACATTAGTAAATCTTTGCTCGGCGAAATCAACTGCATGTCAACAATTAGCTGTCGCATAGCAAAGACAATTGACAATGAATGGATTATTCTGCGAACGTTTGCAGCGCAGCTCTTTATCTTCGCATGTTCCTTCAAGCGCATCAAGCGTATGCTGTTTAGCGAAATTATTTTAACTTATGAATGTCGTTACTTCACAGCTCTACTGTCCGTACAGCGTAAACGAAAACGATTTAAGTGGAGTCAAGAAGACGGAGAAGCTTGTCCAAGCAAGAGCAGATGACGAAGGAATCTCCTTCCGAAAAAGGTACTTCACTGAGTGTTTTCTTGCTGTCGTTCAAGACGTAGTTGTTAGCGGTTCTTGCAGATAGTCGAAACAATGGTATCATGAGCGGGTTCTGGAAAAAAATTACCGGTATTATTTCGTGTTATGCCGTCGCCTTGATTTTTGCCGCTGCATCAAGGGGACCCTAAAAAATTAAGGGGACACTAAATCAGTTCATATTCATGAAGTATTCCTTCAGAGCGCTGTTAACTTTGCTGTAATAGGTTGCTTATTAGAAAAACATCCCCATAAAGTCAATATTTCATTTCTTTTAAATTTGGCGTCGCAGCCCAGCGCCGGTATGTCAGCGGGACGTCACGGATTTTTTTTGTGTATTTTTATTGACGTTTAAGGCTGAACAAAATTTCTACAAACTTGCCATATAAAGTCTTTGGCACTTCAAAAATGAATTGGAGTTCATTTTTACCGATAAAAAAGTTAACTACGCCCGAGTACACGACTTTAAAACACAGGACATTACGATGAGCTGGTGCGAGAACGTAATGGTGGCGTCCCCCCCCCCCCTCCGTCTTTCGTTTTTGGCAACTTTCCTGTTTTACGAAGCCTCTTCTCACTATAAGAGTGGCTTTTATGGTTAGACAAATTATTTTTTAGTACAGCTGGTATCGACACTCTCAGAAAATGCGGAATGCAAAATAACATTGACTTGACGTGCGTGTGTGGCCCTTATCTTCATTTTGTTTTACAGCTTGAACGAAGTTGTGTCCATCTACCACAAGTTCAACGAAACCTTCAGTTGCAACGGAACTCTCAACGACACCTGTAACTTGGTTCCTGAAGAGAAATTATCGAACGATGGATGTTGACTGAAGTTGGGTCGAGCACCTTTGCGTGCACCTATTTGTGATAAATGAAATAAACGTTCGATTAACCCTCACATTTGTCAAAATTAACTTGACCATATATGAATGAATCCCTCAAATAACAGTGCTTTTGCTCCCGTAAAATAGGTGTGACTTGCGCGTATCCTGCCTTTGCTGTTGTTGTTGTTGTTGCTGTTGTTGTTGTTTCCTTTTAGTCGTAGCTGTAGACTTCTAGGTGACCAAACACATGATTCTCTCTATGACTATTCACTACTCTCTGTGCATTATAGATAGACACCTTCGGTTGTTTCCCGGCGATGCGCTATGGATGGGATGGTGCCACTAGGCCATTTATGGAAAACACGGGGCAGAGGGGAGATAGAAATTACAAGATGACGAGCGAATGGAGAACAAGGCAAAAGCGGGAGTATATATATCAGTCAGTCACAACACAGCCACATGGTAATGACAGCAAGAGGCAAACGCTGCCAAAACTGTGATTCAACACTTTAACTCTACAATAAATGAAGTAGTGCCCAGAAAGAGAAGCAGCACTGAAACCAACACAATAATAGCGGCATCTACAGTCGTCTGTCGTCGAAATCTTCAAGTCCATTGGCTTTTTTTATATATGCATGAGGGTACGCATTGCAATATATACATTGGCACTCGCGTACATTTGAGAGTGCACGACACTAGTGGCGTCGAACGCGAAAAATGATTTGACAAAACGCTATCATTACGGGAAACTACGGCAAAATTCTAGAAATATTGGATACCGTATAGGTAGGTCTTGCCAGATTGATAACTTGATAGTAGTGATGATCCGTTGACAAACGACATCGGCCCATCCAAAACACATGTTTGAATCTATGTGATGCGAAACTTTAGTAAATTGGTTACGTAGAGGTTTTACAGCTAAATGCACGGGAAGCAGAATAATTTAAATTGCAAAGAGGCGTGGCAAGTGTTTCCACAACGTAGCCGAAATCTTTCTGCCGTATTTAGAAAAGTTTGGCGCAGTTTAAAAGGAAGCATTGAACAGGACGTAAATTCCGAAATACCTAATAACGTCTCGTAGGATGCGTGATTTACTATCCACGAAGCAGCCTTATGCCCTTCTAAACACCTCTTAAACACCTGTACTTTTTTATGTTATATTACAAAAGGTTGGTTTTTTTAGCCTATCATTATGAGAGCCGCTTGTATGTGAACGAAGATGGTGCTGCAAGAGAAGGCTTAAGCGCACCAGTTTAGACCTTATCGCTGTAATGACGGCTCCTTAACTTATACAAAAACAACTTTATCCAGTTGTAGAATACTGTCGATGTAGATGGCGTCGAAATATTTCCTCGGACAAATATCCCCACACTTCTAATGGCCAGATGGTTTTCTGCGACATGTCTTGTACATCGCGCTGAGATAAAATGTCATCCTGCAGAAAATGACTTCTGAAAAATTTGTCAAAATGTTAAGTAAAATTACACTGATAGATGGTGTCTGTACGCGCGCTCTTCACTTCCTCTTCAAAACATTTTGTTTGGTGCAGTGCAGGTGCAAAATGAAGTGGCAAGAAATAAATGAAGTAAAACATGAACACCGGTAGAAAAAAAATAAAACCAATGTTTTTATTCCTTCGTGATGAGTGAACTATTCCAGTAATGCTGATGTTTGCCACTATCTTTCTCCGCAGTTGCGACTTCTCTATTAAGGAATACTCACTGCAAACTATTTTCTCCTTAGCTTTGGTAAAGTACGAAGCGTGCTCATGCTGGCGTTCGTTGAATATGTTGTAAAAAAAAACTCTTTAAAAAATTTACACCCTTTGGAGCTTATGTTGTTCCCCAACGATAACCGTCATCTGTTTTGCCCTAATTTCCTTTCATTAACGCTGCGAGCTGGTACTTCCAAGTTGCGAACAGCATGCGGGCTATCAGCATTGTATAGCATTCTGGAAAGCAGCGAGCGTTGAGTTTTCGAGAAAGGAAACGCAAGCAAGGCAGATGGTGGTGGTGGTGAAAACGTTTATTTCCTCTGAAAAGAGGGAGATGGCAGATGGCAAGGCAGATGGCGATTATTGTAGTGAGACAAGATTATTGTAGTGAGACGAGAAAGGAAACGCAAGCAAGGCAGATGGTGGTGGTGGTGAAAACGTTTATTTCCTCTGAAAAGAGGGAGATGGCAGATGGCAAGGCAGATGGCGATTATTGTAGTGAGACAAGATAGGCCCCGAAGGCTGCAATCTTTATTATGAGTGAAGCAAGAGGGTTGCGTAAACTGTACAGATATCACCACAAAGTAGGGCATATGGCAGTGTTTTTAAATAACGTTAACGACACTATTATATAGTATCGGCCGGGTGTGTTGACTGAATCGTACAAGTGGTTTCACAGAAATGGTGCTTCTGAAGACGGAATAGCCAATTTACGCTTTTCCATGCGGACGTTACCACAGCTTGTTTGTTTCTCAGAAAAATCTCCTAACTAGAAGTCTCCGTTTCGGTACTGCTGATGCCATCTCTCGCTATCAAAGACAACTAGTAACGACTTTGATATTACTGATCTCTCAGAGTTTTACACCCCTGGCAATCTTGTTTTACTTTCTTCGTTTTCCGTTGTGTTTTCCTTTAAAGAGGATATGTAGATGCTCAAAGTAGTTTTTAGGACTGCTCATCTTCACTTATACGTTATTTTAGCAACTTTTTAGATGCGACTGTCACTCTCCATGGGCGCTAGTGGGAACCGCAGCTGCAGCAAAAACACCTGCTGTTTAGGAGAAGCTCTTGCGACGAGCAGAGGCAAGCTTCTGAGCAATGTAAAGTTCACGAACCTCTCACATTGGTGTGTTGGGAAGATCTACATTCTCGAGCATGATTTTTGTATTCGTACAAGGTGTTGAACGTCAACGAAGCGGTTTGGACGTGGCAAGTTGTGTGAAAAACTAGACGAGCAGGACAGTCGAACGCAAATGTTCTTCGGGAAAAGATGCCATTTACAGTGACCCGTGCTGCGGCTTTAACAAGAGTGAGTGTTTTCACAATAAAGCTTACGGCGGTGCTGAAAAAATTGACTATGCAACTGAATTTTCTGCAGAACTTTATTTCTTTCGCTGCCATAACGATTAGTTTGGTGAGTGCGTTGCATACTATAAATCAGTACAAACTAGCGACGTTGCTCTCAGCCTATGAGGAAGGTAAAGGGCAGTCGTCGCTAGCAGTGCTATTAAACTCGCGGAAATAATTTCTTATGTGAGTGGCGTTGCCCAAATAACTGAAAATGCGACTCACCTTCGGCAACACTCGCCTTTTTTGTTGTTGTTGCGTTAGGATTGTTACCAGGTAACCAAGAACACTTCTTTCAAAACAGATACTTGTACAGTGTACTTTGTACCGGTATAGCTCTGTTTCGTTCACGACAACGTTTGTGATCCTCGCGCCGTCTACCCAAAGATGCATCTCGCAACACAATGAATGTCTCAATACATGCGTGGTTTACTACAGCTTTTTTTTTTTCACGCAGCACGTCACTCGCAAGTTTTCGAAAGTGTACTACAGGTTGCAGAAGAAAAAGAAAGCCTGTGTGATGGCATGAGCAGGTTTTTTGCAAGATTACGGTGAATTCGCTTTACGCGGGAAAGTGAAGGACGCGGGGGGGGGGGGGGGGGGGCTCTAGTTGGGTTTTATTTGGTTCTTATGCTACAGTGCACATTAAATAGGTTAAATATATTTAGATTATGGTGCTTACACGACTCTTGTTGTACTTCCTGGTTGTGCTCGTATATCATGTTACAAGCGATCGATCTCGAATTGAAGTTCATCTGTTGCGGCTGCGCCGACCGTCAAACATGAACGCCCGCACGCCTTTACCTCCAGATGTGAGAGAAAGACAACGACCGCTCAGGCGACGTGGTAGGCACAGATGGCACATGATGTATAGCAGGTACCGAAAAAAAATAGTAGGTAAACAATGGTGCGCGTGGCGGCATAGACAAGCAACAACGTTCTCACTGACGTGTGAACCCACAGGAAGCGGGAATGATGAAAAATTTTCAAAATACCGCACTGGCGAATAGTGACGATCACGCCGTCACAAGACAAATGTTTGCCGTCTGTAGACGGTGCGTACACACACATGTGCTTCTTCGCGCGAACGTGAATTGACAGAAGAGCTAATCGACATAAACCGCGTGTAGGAGTCCACGTGACAGCTGCCTAAAGAGGCCGCGTGTGGTGTGGGACATTTGCCCTTGTATGGGGAAAATTACTTCTGATGCCGCGATGCTCTACATACCACGTGATTCTGCAACGAGTGTGAGGAGCAAGAGAAGAAGAACGAGCAGGAGGGCAAGGAAGAGTGTTGCTTACCGCAGGTGGACGCAGTATATAAAATGTTACCGGTAATTGCTCCGCGAGCGCTACTTCTCAAGTGCGGCAGTGTACGAAGCCAGTCACAGTATGTCTGGTAATGTAAGGCATGTGGTAACGCAGAAGAATACTAATGGAGAGGACGGATTTGAACACGGGATGCAACAGGATGTGCGGGCATTCGTTCTACGTTAACCTGCTACCCCACGCGTGCATGTTGCCCACTATAGTCGGATACAACTTTAGAAAAAAGGGGAGGCCCCGCCCAGATGACCGAAGCGGCGAAGTCACCGGCCGTCCGGCGCATGACGTCGGTCCAGAATGCGCGCCCATTGGTGCACCCGCCACGGAGGAGTAAACGCCCCCTTTTTTCTAAAGTTGTATCCGACTATAGTCACACTACGGCTCATCTTGGAAGAATGGAAGAACTTGAGGAGCCCCAACATCTCTCTCCTTTGCTACAATCGTTAAATGTAGGCGATTTGAGATAAAATGATAAATTTTCGCTGAGCAAGCTTCTTATTTCACTGGTAGATGTCAATATTAGAGAGACAACCTCCGTTACAACTAATATTGAACAAAATTTTCCAAATTAACTTTTTATTAATGACGTTATGACTATTTTGTATCTGCAGAATTTGATTCAGGCAGTATGCTGACCTTATCGTTTTGTTTGAAACTTTGTGGCTCACTTCACTTTCAAGGAATACGGATTCACAACGTTCTGCGAAATATATTTCTGTTCTACATTCAACATCATCCCGTATTGCATTCTTCGACAGTGCGGAGACATATTAACTAGAGCGGCCTTGTATTTACCAGCAGTTGTTTAGTACTTATATAGAGGGGGCCCAGAGTTTCTAGCAAAACGTTCTGCTTCGAGTAGCGGCTAATTCAATTATGTATTTTAACCTACCCCGTATGTAATAAATTGTTAAGTGAAAATGGATTCTTCAAAATTGTTTCGGCGGTAATCGGGCATATTTTGGTGTCACCCACTCCTATATATCAACTGAGGTCAATAAAAGTTGCCGTTTTGTGTCAAGTTACATTATTTAATGATCTCAGACAGTCAGTTTCATGCGACCTTCTTGCGCATTTTTTGTACCGCAGGCACCCTCGAATTACCTGGCTTTCGTGTATGCATAAATAATTTATTGCGAGCTTGCGCAGCCTCAAACATACTTCTGCACTCTGGCTTTTATGACTCAAATCCCACTTCAGAAAACAACTGTAATTTAGTTTTTACCATAGGAAAAAGGTTTATAAAATGGCCGCTGCAGTGTAGCTGATAAACGTGGCTCTAACTCCGACAGTCAGCGCTTGCATCGTCCTGTGTGGTGGACATAGAAAGTGGACTACGTTGTTTCTTTCTCGCCTGTTGGTAGGGAGCACCAGACTAAGCCCGCTTTCTGAACTCTCGACAATACCCGCTGCTGGTCTGACCTGTAGTTACGCCATAGGCGGTGGCGGTCACAAAGGGCATTAACAGAAAATGGTGCTCTCTGACATTTCATGTAATTCAATGGCTCTCCAACCATCTTGAGAAAAGTCTCATTACGCCTGGAAGCTTAAATGTTTCCGTGCCGAATTATGGGTTGCTGGAGAGCCATACTTCAAAGAACTGGCAAACACTTTTTTTCTGTATTGAATGTATTCTTGTGTTAACCCAATCTTCTCTTTTTCGATATCCACTTGTCAGGGCCCTTCAAGTACTATAAGAATGCTGACGGTCCTCCTCTGCGTATTCATATCAAACTTCTACCAGTGCGGTAGAGCTGCAAATGGAGCCATACCAACCGGCAAGTGCAATTAGTTGGGGTACATATACACTAAAAGAGAACATCTTGCCTCCATTTTTACGTTAATGCTCACTAATATATATTACGTGCATACTTCCTCGAGTGCAGTGAGCATGGCTTAGTGCGATTTTTCTTTTTTTTTGTTATTACGTGCGGTTAGTAGTGTGACCTCCTCTTTTTGCAGAATGTGCTATAAACTTAATGCATTCATTTGGTAACTGAGCACCATCTTTAACATGAGATTTCCGTGGTGTGAAAGCTTAATTAATTGATCATCAAGAACTATCTATGTCCTTGTATCCACCGTCACGTAAGGAAAGCGGTGTAGAAGTTAAAAGATCATGGTTGATTTTCTTAAACCAATGCTCACATAACATAGTAAAGCAGTAAAATATCACAATTTTTAATGGAAGAATCTGCCAAGAGGCAATTTATTCACATGCACGTTCAGGGAATGTATGTAATTGTTAAAGGGACACTAAAAATGTTAGCTCAAGCTATATCGAACGATTAGCCTTTTGTATTAACGAATTCGTCATCATTAAGAAAGCTGAGGTTTCGTGAGTAAGAAAATATGGAAAATGCAAAGTCGGAGTGGAGCTACCTGTTGTGCTCTGTGTTAGCTCGCATAAGTGACGTCATTTATGTCGTTCACCGAGAGCGAATGCACTGTCCTGCCACAGCGAGCCGCGTCTCACCTTTTGTTTGCAACCGCCAAGGCGGCAACCCCCTTCTCCTGTTTCGGCCGCCGAGACTCGAGCGACCCTATTCGGTATCCTCAACCTAAGCAGAGCTGCAGAGCGACTCACTCAACCAGAACACTTGCAGGCGTCAAGCAATACGCTTCGTACGCAGAGCTAAATAAATGTCTTCTGAAAGACATAACAGCTGCACAGAGGCAGGTCTCGGCGAGATTACTTCAGCTCGTCCGTTTTGCCGCGGGTGGTTCAAATTAAGGAACACCAAAAAGACCTTTGTCAGCAATCTTCTTAGCAACAAAGTGACACATTGGCAGAAGGCAAACGATGATTGATTACTATCGACCTAGTTTGACCTAATATTTTCCTTTGGTGCTCTTATAACGAATCCGGTAATTTGACCAGCTACCTCGAGCACAAAACAACAACTTGCAGGAGCCCACGCACTAACCAAGAGTGGCACCTAAATATTTCTCTTTTAAATCTGTCAGCCATACCACAACACTACAACACTACGTGGTTGCGTTTTAAGCAAGTGAATTCCGAGCCCACATCACTCCAATAGATTGAAAGCGGTAAGTTTGCATGTATTTTCTTTTAACCAGCCGACGACATTGCAAGACTCCTGGATTCGACCGCAAATCCGTGCGCCAATTTCTATAGATACGTGTGCGGCAGCTCTCGGCGAAATACATCAAAATTAGACCTCTCCGCTCTACCGGGATCACTTCAAGCACGATGGTTGAAGGCTAAGGACGATATATCAAGTAAGTGAACACATATTTAACGAGAAAGTTTTGCTCTTTATGGCAGAAGGCTTTGAGTATAGTAAGCGTTGCAAACAGGCTGCACTTTTCAAAGTAAAGATGCTGCTATTGAAACACGATTTTTCATGGTAGGTAGCAATCGATGGTGCTAAATAGACACGTACACAACGCCTGTCCACTTTCTGAATATACACATCTGCGGTTGCAATAAATTTTATATTTTAAAAGCAACGCTGTTCGTTCAGTGTAGTTTGAGCTGATGCTTAAACGTGAGTTGCCCTTGCGGCACTAAACACTACATATCATCAGTTAGGTAGCCTACATCGCTAAACACGAACAAGGCGGCCACCAACAAGACTCCCATTGCTTATGTGTATGGCTTACAGTGGCTCTTGTGGTGAGCACATTTTAGAAAGTGAACACGCGTAAGATGCAGGGCGTGTCAACTTGGGAAAGGCTCATAGTACTGAAATGTGTAATTACCGATGCTTGTTGAAATAAAATTTAGATCAATACGCTGCAGTAGCGCTGTGGTTGGAATGTCAAGAGTTGACTCACTTTTTGAACTCTCGAAGTAATTCCAAACGAGACGATCTTTGCCTAGACTTTTGAAGCTGAGAAAGAACATGGTCATTTTGTTCAACCTCAGGTATGCTGCAAATTCGTGAGAGAGCTGGCTCTAAAGTATCAGAGAAAGCCATTATAGCCTACCAGTCTTGTATGAAAGAAGGTAAGTGAGTACTTTCACAGCTGATTATCTCTGGGGCCATCGCGACCCGTTTTTTCGGTTACACATTAAAGGGACACTAAAGGGAAACAATAAATCGGTTTAGACTAATGGAGCATCGTTTGAGAACCCTACAGGCAGTCATTCCAACATTTTTTTTTATTATTAGATGAGAAAATGAAGGTCCAGGTATCAGTATTTGAATTTCGCGCTGAAACCCCAGCGCCGGTGCGTCAGCGTGACGTCAGGGATTCCAAAGTATGTTTTCGCATTTGGGCCACGTTGGCTGAGTAAAGGTTCCCAAAACTTACCATGTTTAATATTTGGGTCCTTTAGAACACAATGTAGTCAATCTGTACCTCTATATATAATTAGTAAGCCCTAGAAGATGCCATCAAAATCCAAGACGTCACAGCCCCCAGGTGCGGGAACTTGAGTAGGCGTCGCCACTCGTATTTCGTTCTTGCGCCTTTTCTGGCTTACCAAAAGTCTCATCGTTGCAAGAGTGGTGTTTTTGGTGTTGTAGAACGGTAATTTACTGACGCAGAAGAAATCATTTTTCACTTTAGTGTCCCTTTAAACATATTCATGAGATATTGAATCTAAGTATGCTCTTATAAGCGCAGTGCCGCTGTATAATCAAATGAAATATTCTCTAATCAGTGAAACGTAGGTCGGCAGCGTCATTCAAAGGAAAAATTGATATCCGGCCTAAAGCAGCACGAAGCAGCAAGAGAAACTTCCACATATTCCTTTAATGATAGAGCGACTTCCTCGGAAAGGCGGTGGTGCAGTATTTTATATCTGGGCTAGGAGGACTTTTGCATTAACTGTAAATGTCTTCGAGAGTTACCTTTGTAGATTCACGCGTACGTTCAGGGGAATTCCGACTACTCCTTTTGTAATGTGACCTTATATTTCATACATTTGGAAACGAGGTTTCTAAAAGACGACCATTACTTCACTCCTGGATGCATCTCGAAATGTGATACATTCACAAATGTCATTGTTCTCAAGAAGTGTTTAATGGATGCAACAACTTCTAACAAATTATACTCTCCCAGACACGACAAAGAGCTTTTTATTGATAAGCGGACGCGCATAAATAACATATTCCATTGATACCCTTTTCTTGTGTCATTGTTCAGAGAGTGCCCAGGATATCGACAGTCTGAAGGAATTGCTGACTCATCGTGGGATTTCTGACTGGCCAACCGGAAGCAGCAATGCCAAAAAGGTTCATGACGCAGGAAACGATATAGATTTGACGGAACTGCAGGCCTTCTTCCATTACGACGTCGTTCAAGACAAGCACGACAAATCCAGGCACATGCTTTCGGTAACGTGATGCATAGTTCGATTGTGCTAGTCCCCTGGCAAAATGATTTTCGTTTAGGTAGATGGTAAACGTAGTTAAAGCTGACGGGGAGGGGTTTCACAGGTTACAGCGTTCACATGTGGGTCCTCGCTTCTGGGAAAAGATGGAGGCGTATAAACCTTGCTAAGGGCAGCCGGTGTTGCACTGAGGAAGACGAGTCTTTTTGTCGAAACGTTAGGTCCATGTAGAAAACTGTCGTGATCGGCCACTGCTCATTCCTTGAAGTTTCCATCTCGCCGCGAAGCCTTTGTCTTGCGTTTTACGTTTTCTTTTTCCTCTCCTAGGTTGGCAGGGCTTCTTTACCTGTTTTACATGGAGGGGTGCTTGCAAGCACTGATGACCTAACAGAAGTGCCTGAATCGCTTGTACGAGAGCGAGCACATTCATACACTGGAGGAAAGCAAACAGAAACTGGAAACGTGCGCATTAGCAGCGGAAGCACGAGCACAAATGGCACTGAGTACGAAGCGACGGATCAAGACTTAACAAGGGCTGAAACGCGCATAGTCCACGAATATCGGTCGTACGTGAAAGCAGTGATCAGTGCCACGAAAAGCTCGGCCAGCGTCGAATCGATGGAACTTGCAAAGGAAATCATTCGCCTAGAAGCGAGATTGGCCAGGGTGAGATTTTAAATCGTACTCCTTGCATCTAGCGGCGCATTGAATGCATTGCACGTTTAAAATGGTGTAACAGGAATGTATTCCGATAGCGCAATGCGCGTAGTCATAGACGCCGATGCATATGCTACGAGCCTCAACAATACGTTATTTGTGGTTCGCACAGTACATTGATGTGGGCGCGTAGATACGTAAATCAATTTTCCATTGCTTTGCGCATTCAAGAACGGGGTCAAATAGGCATTGCCAGATGGTATGCAGCAAGGTGTCTGTAAAGTATTGTGCAATCCAATTATTTCAATGCCAAATGAATCGCTAACGTACTTCCACCTTTCCCTGGCAGGTAACAGAGAGAGGGAGGGAATCAAAGAGAGAAAGGTAACTAGTCTTTGTCGGGTTTGCTACAACAAACCCGGATAATTAAGTTCTTAAGCTTCGACGCGCTCAGTTTTTACAAAAACAAAGTTTCTGAGTAGTGGATCGTCTGGTGACGAGCAAGGATATAACCATAACTCTGCTACGGTAGTAAGAACCGCTACAAATTTCGTAGGTATTGTTGGAACAATTAAGTGCTGACCCCTCTCGAAATTTTGGTCTCTAGGAATGTAGAAGTAGCTTGGAGACGCACAGCAAGCTATTG
Source organism: Dermacentor albipictus (assembly GCF_038994185.2). Taxonomy (NCBI): domain Eukaryota; kingdom Metazoa; phylum Arthropoda; class Arachnida; order Ixodida; family Ixodidae; genus Dermacentor; species Dermacentor albipictus. The sequence continues at coordinate 157,227,883 of NC_091822.1, forward strand.
CATTCTTTGACCTCCAAATAAGCTTGCAGTTTTGTCGTTAGATTGCAGAAGCTGAAACAGGGGCCCAACAGAAGACCGCCATCTACACAACATTAAGGAGACTTAACGAAAAATACCCTGCGGTAAGTGCGAAGTTTGGCAACTCCTATTCCTTACTTGCGTGTACAGAAATTCAATATAAAGCCGAAAGGTACCGCACACTCACCGAAGGATCTGTTGCACTAAGTGGGCTCCCGATTTTAGATAACGATTTAAATCTTCCCGCTTAAATAGAAGACGCGCATCCACGCGGCGCGTTCTGCCATCTCTCGGGAAAATATGAAGTTGACAGCGTTTCGACTTTGTGTTACAGGAGGGCGCCACATGCATGAGTTGAGAAGAACGCATCCAAGAACGTCCGAGCGAAGAGTGAGAAATTGTAATCAGAGATTGCGCTTTTAACACGAAAGTAGAACAAAAGACAGGAGCCAGCCACTGCGACAGCTAAGTGAGTGATGGCATAATCACGGGCACTTTGCAACATTATTTCCGCGAGTCGACGTGCCACCCACTGAGAAAGCTTTATCCTCACATCCAGTTATCCTCTCAAAATACGGTTATATGCGAAATTTGTGCTACTGATGTGTACATATTTCAGTGCGGTTTCAAACCAAAACAGAATATAAAAATCGTGGTCTTTAATAATACCGGTAGCCCAACCACATTCGAGCCCTCAATTTTTTTTATACGCGAGTTAACAATGGCAAATAAATAAAATAAAAAAACAAGGCGTGAGGTTAACTAATCCGCAACAAAACGAAATATTCTAATAATACCACGACTGGCAAAAATAAGCCATTTCCCTGCTAACCATCCAGGTAGTGCTCAGGCGCCGCCATGTATACAGTATACGTATTTGGAGAAGATGATGTGAGAACACTCCTTTTTCAGATATCTTTATCCGTGAACTTACTAAAAAAGTATCTCCGAAAAAAAGGAATAAAAATTCCCGACGACACCAAGATATACATCGCTGAACCGACGTACATCGAAGATGTCTTCATTCTGCTTCGCAAGACAAGCAGGTAATTCTCTACAACTGAGGTTAAACAGCGCGAATAAAACAAGGACACGAGGAATCAAATACCACAGAGAAGCTGTGGTACAAATTTACATAAGATACAAGTTAACATAAAAAATATGTGCGCTTAAGATGCTTTAACGGAGGCAGTTTACACGGCCATAATATCTATTTTCGTTGCAGAGTTACAGGTTTGTAATCTTGACGCTTTTAATTCCTTTTCTAAACTTCAGATTTTCGAGAACAATGTAACCCATTTTATGGCCTAAATCAACGTTTCGCTTCCGACAGTCATTATTACATGCCTTTCTCTCTCAAATTCAACAACTTTACTCAAATTGGTCCACAAGTTGTACCAAATAAATTCTGTGTTTTAGATGTGTTTGAATAGGTGGCATCAGGGTTGCCCGCAAGCTAAAACTTCCTATATTCAAGTTTTTTTTTTTCTACAGTGATGTAATAAGTAGTTACTTCAGTACGTTGCTCGGTAATTCAGTCAGTTTCTCGCGCATTTGTCCGGTTGGAGCGTAGCCAACCGGACACTTAATTTGGTTAACCTTTCTACCTTTCACTTCTTGTTTACCCTCAGCCCTTGACGACGTAAAGAAGGAATTTTTCTTACTTGCAAATCTTTACTTGCTTTCTTTCCATAACTTTCAAGTACACATACCTTACAAGAGTGCCTAATATTAATGAATACTTAATCTACTTCGATTTTCCTGGCCTCAATCACCAAGTATGTGATTCACTTAACAGCTATGTCCCAGAAACTACTGTTTTACAATTTAAGAAGTCACACCTCTTCAAAGATAAGCAGCCTTTGTTTTTCTTTACACTTTTGCCAAAGAGCACCTTAAAAAATTATACTGAGTGCATAGTAGCAGGCCAGAGCAATCTATATTAATTCAGGCTGACCTCCCCGCCTTTCTGTAACGGAAAGTTCATTCTCTTCTCACTTAATTACCAAAATAAACAGGCAGTGTAGTGGGTTCTCTTAACTAGGTATTTGTGTCGTTTCGACGTTCTTTCAGATATAAAGTGAAGAATTACGTTGGCTGGAAAATTATAGCAACCCTAGCACCCCTCGTGAGCCCGTTGAGACCTCATCATGAAAAATTTATGGCGCAGTACGGATTGCACGAAAAGAGGAAGCAGGATATCTGCACGGAAAGCATAGCTGCTGCAGGAAGCGCCATGCGACCTCTCATCAGCCAGCTGTACGTTGAGAGGAAATTTTCGCCGCAGGCCAAGAATGACGTGCGTATAAATTACGAATTTTTTGTAGGAATAAAAGAGAGCGTGAAGTTGTCGTGTTTCTAATTCCACATAGCTGGCCTTCTCTTGAGCTTAGGCGGCTTCTTCGTAAGGAGGTGTTCAATACAGCAAACCACAAACCACGGACGCCACAACTATTAAAGTGAAGGCCATTTAAATGACCCTGCCTGGCGTCCACAATGTTCGTACAATGTCAGGTGTTGTAAAGAGAGTCGACCCTAATTAAATTTCTATGGCGATCCACGATTAATGAAGTACCGCTCCACTAAGGTCCGAATCTGAGCTAGCTGCTAAAGCAAGATTTTTGGACGAAGCAGAGAAAAATGAGAGGACAAGGCATGTGGCAAACAAACACACGGAGTGCACGTTGCCCCTTAACAACTAGCACAAAGGTGTTGCCCTACCAAGAAGTTCGGGTTTAAAGCTTAGTGCACATCACTCGGTGCTTTATGGTCCACTCTCCTTGTAGCATATGCACCGTTTCGTTCAATGACGGAGTGCATTGAGTAACTACAGTCCGCAAGCACAACGACAACGCGAGATGAAAGTTTAAAACTGGCATCGCAAGGAATGAGCAGGTAATTAAAAATTGGCGTGCGAAAACACACTTCATGATTGAGCGGGGTGAGGTATTTCACTTGAACCCTCCACTGTTCGATAAGAAAGACTGGCTGACGATCCTATGCGACCAAGTATGAACGTGGGGACTTCTGTCTAAATCCACGAGAACGGAGGCATAGTTTTTCTTGGCAACGACTGAACCTTGATGTGGTTTCTCGCATTTCAAAAACTCACTTGACATCTGTTGACTGACTGGAATAATTTTGTGTACTAAAGTAGTTGCAGTTCAAAAGAAATAACCGAGGCGTTAGGTTTTAGGCTCATATTTACTTCCCCTATAGAGGATGTTCTAACATATACGGGTTACAGAACTGCAATAGCTGTTTTTTGTGCTGAGTCATAAATTTGTAAACCGTAGATGAATCGACGTTTCGGCGAGTTGGTACTGGTTAAACATCTTGAATGGGCAACGCAAGACGACAAAGACAACAGGCAGGAAACCCACGGGACAGCGCTGTAAAATGTGCGCCTCAGTTTTCGAATACGTATATTACCAATTTCTGCAAACTGTCAATCAAGAAAAAAAAAGATATCTGAGACCGTAAATCAAAATTATCCTCATTACAGTCTTAACACTTCTGCTTTTACTCGCATATGCAACACATATTGTTCAAGTCAGTTCAGTAGCTATCTAATGGGAAAACCTCCGCGTTTCACGCGCATTAGAAGAGGGAAATAGGAGTTAAACCTGAGCTAAAGCTCCGTCTCAAGTATGCTTATAGCCCAGGGATAGGTGGAACTTTCTTCTCTCTCTTTCAAAAGAGGTAGGAGCCCGTAACACTGAGTGACTCGCAGCTCCTGGCCTCTTCGCGATCGATTTGTATCTTTCGTTTTTGAGGCGCTTTGCATTTCACGTGATATGTCCTGAGAATAACGCCGCTTTTCGGAATGATTCTGTGCATTACGCCATCCATGTAAAATGCGAACTTTCGCGGTTCCTGCTGCATAAGCTGTTTAAGTGACTCTTCATTTTGTCTGCACACGAGAAAAAAAAGGGAGCTGCGACAATACTCTTTTCGCGTCCTTATAGACTTAAGCAGGCGTAGTATTAGACTCCCGCTTCATCTACGACATCTTGAATGTCTACTTCGCTGTTACTGATGCGTGCACTAACATGCGGCTCCATGCGACATACCTTGTTCTCGAAGGCCACCGATACAGCTCTCGTGCGTGTCTGCCACGTGACCATTTCGTACATGCGCGTCCGTGCAATACGCTACTAGAATTCTTCGCATACTTGTGTGCCATTTAAATGCAATCCGTTGCGCGCATCTGCCTCGTGCCTTGGCCTGAAACTGGCCCTAACCCGACTATACTCGAAGTAAATTGTAGTAGATGTTATCAGTGCTTGTGTTATCGGTGCTTGTGCTATGCACTGTGCAGTGTGAAAGAGGAAGGCGTCGGTGAAATCTGGGCTCACTCGTGCTCGACCCGTCTCAGTTGACACTGGCCTATTTTAGTGGTCCTCTTTCAATGGCCGAGTAGATGCTATTTACTTGGGCCAACACCCGGATTGATCTGGTTGCAAGATGAACAAGTAATCTTCTAACGAAGACAAATCTTTTTGCCGAAACGCGTGCTCCAGGTTACTGAGGGTCCCTCTGTACCGCCCCTGCGTGTCAGTTTCGTCGAAATGTGCACGTGGACCTTTTGCCGTGTTGAGATTGCTGCAGCGTTATATCGATCGGGCACGGCTTGTCTATTCAGCTTACATTTAATAACTAGGGCACTATGTGAAGGAAAGAGAAATTGAGAGCACTTGTAGCAAACGCTGTCATGCAATCGGTGAAACTTGCCGTGATCAGTAAGCTGTGTTCGGTTGACGTTGGAAAGGAGTACAGAAGCCTCTGCAAGAGGCCGTTGTGCTGCAGTGAACGTAACTGGGCTTATGATACGATCGATATAAAAAAAAGAAAAAGAACTTAAGTTTGACCGGTTCGAAGGACGAGTTTACTTCAAATTGCTGCTACAGACGCTCGTTGGTCGCGATGGCTCATTGCAACACTAAGTATGTGTTTTCTGGATGATATAGACTACTGGCCACACGTAACGCAACGAGCCTTGAAAGTGACATGTAAGCTGCCGACGCCAGTAATACAATACTGCGCTCACTGAACATTATTTATCGCTTTCCTTACGCATGCCTGTATCGCCTGACTTAGGTTCTACTGATGACAGAGCTGATTCAGCGAGAATTGGAAGCCTCGCTGCGGAACTTGAGATGGACAAGCCACGAAGCCCGAAGAACAGCCTTAAAAGCAGTAGGGTATCAGTTCCTCTTCATTGGCGCTGCAACTGCGTTGGCATTGAAGAACTTCCCGCCTTCCTCAGCGCATTACTCTCGCTTTCCACAGGTCGCGGAGATGGACAAAATGATTGGCTACCCCGACTGGATGGACGACGAAGAGCATTTGGCAGGACTCTTCGGCAACGTGAGTATTACATTATTTAAAAAGAGAGAGAGAGAGAGAGAGAGAGAGAGAAAGAAAGAAAGAGCGAGAGACTAAAGATAGCAGAAAGACGGGACTTGCTTAAAGAAAAAAAATTTCTGGTTTGATACCCCACTGGATGAACGGGAGAGGAAGAGGTTATTAAGATGAAAAGGATATATATATATATATATATATATATAAAGCGAGAGAGAGTGCACAAGCATATGCCAGACGCTGGCTTAGCTTGCTTTATTCAAATATTCGATTTATCTTTTCTCGGAAGAAAAGAAAAGAAAAGAAAAGGGAACGCGTGAGAGTCTGTCTGCATTCGTGAATTATACTGGGAAGGAAAACTGAATCCTAAAGCATTGCTGTTGCATTGGTCAAAATGAATGGAAGAATTAAAAACAGAATCAAACAGTATGAAGTCTTTCTCGTTCTTTATTTAGGAGGAAGCTTTAGCTAGGGGCATGCTCAGATTTTGCAATTCAAATAGCTGTAAAATGCAAAAGTGTCTGTTGAAATAAATTTGCTGCATTTGAGAGAGAAAGTTAAATTTCATTGGCTAAAGGAATGAATTTTGACTTAGGGTGCGGAGTTTTTCACAAAAAGTGGCCAAGATTGTCCAGCTGCCAAACATTGAAGCACAAAGTTTACAAATCCGTAACTGTGCACCAAGAGCAAATATCTTAATTATGTAACCTTCACTTGTTAGGACGCGTAAAGCAGATAAATTTTATGTATTAAGCGATGTTTTACATGCATTTGTTCAAATGTTTACGGTGGTTTTTCAACTGTCCTAATTACAGATTGCTGACTTATTTCATGGAGGTCTACAATGCTTAACTTTTGTCTGCTTCAGATGTAATATTATGCGCGATTGATGGAATTGTGACAACATTCTTTATTGCTTAGTTTAAGAGTTGCAAACAGGCTTTATTGAGGTTCCTGAAATATCGCGATTTTCAGAGTTTTTTTAAAGCGTTGACGGCCTGTATATATGTATCCTGAATGAAGTCATTAGGTGCTATTTTTTTAATGCAAGAAACTTCCGTTAGCATTTCATTTAGATAAAAGCTCCCGAGTTAAATTTATTGATTAGAAACGATTATGTACCTCATCCAGCACGAGCGGTGAACCGATGAAGGACGTACGCACTGTGTAAGATACGTAATAATGCCAGACCAACTAACCGGCCAGCATGTACCTAAAGCACATTTTAAACGCAAATCGGAATTATTGGGGATATTACACAGTAATTGATGCCTTATGCATCATGCGCACCTTTGCACTTCAGCAAGAGAACATAAAATACTCCTTGCGCGTTAAAGCCAGTGAACAATAACAACGTCTATGTTCCGATCGCTAGAACATGCTGCATAGATTTCAAGTGCTTAGTCAGCACCATCCCAACAATTCATTTCCTAGGAATCACAAGGCATCGTGTAATGTTCTGTCCTGTTGTCTACAGCGCTGACCTTGACGTCAAGTTGTATACGGCGCTGTAAACACTCATACTTTATTCCAGGTGCGCAACTTCACCACGCAATCGCCATTTGTACGGGTCTACGAGAAGCACAGGGTGGCCGCGTTTGAGAACATGATGAGAAAGCTCTCCTCACCTTACTCCGCGAGCGATGAGTATGTTTGCAAGTCCGTGTTTATACTGTGTTACCAAATCTAACCCCCTTTTAGTGAACTGCACCGAATTTTAAGAAGAGAATAACGCCGTACAAGATGTATACCTGTGTTATAGCCATTTCTCTGTGTATGTTGCCCGCCGTAGTTGCTCAGAGTCTGTGGTGTTGGGCTGCTGAGTACGATGTCGCGGGATTGAATCCCGGTCACGCCGGCCGCATTTCGATGGCGGCGAAATGTGAAAACACCCGTGTACTTAGATTTAGCTGCATGTTAAAGATCCCCAGGTGGTCGAAATTTTCGGAGTCCTCCACAGCGGCGTGCCTCATCGTCAGAAAGCGGTTTTGGCATAGAAAACACCCTAATTTAATTTATTTATATGTATGTTCAAAGACAGGGTGTAATTCTGGCAACAGGAAGCACTTACTCCACAGTAATTCGTTTTGGCTTTTGTTCCTGCAGAGAATTGTGTCTTCTGTGTGATAGCATTCACCTGAACCGGATGGTGTGACCTACACGCACAAAGAGAGAGAGAGAGAAAGAAAGACAAAGGAAAGACGCGGAGGTTAACCAGAGATTATATCCCATTGGCGCAATAGTCATTCATAGAGTCTGGCAGCTGAGTGGTGGCGCCTGATGAGAAAGAGCAAGATACGTTTTTTTTAAAGGCTGATTGAGCTAGCTTTGATTGCTAAAGTTGCAGTTCCTGCACAGAACTCTGCAGAGCAGAAGTATGGAAAGCTGCCGCAGTTCTAGCGAGGAACTGTGAGCTCCTACGCACTGTTCTTTACAGCCACGCCACATACAGTAGTGCACGCAATTCATTGCATGAGCCGCTTTCCTTTCGACGTGTTCGCAACAATGAACGTTATATTAATGCGAAAGCATAATATGCTCCTTTACGCGAAAATCCAGAGTTGTAGTAGGCGGCGTGACCGAATGATGGTACCAAAAATGGCCTGCGGCAAACAGTACAACCACGTCAAAATATACTCGGATTGACGTCAAATTCCTCAGAAAGGTTCTTGTAAACAAAGCAGACTAATCCTATTGAAAAGATCAGCAGGTAAGTTTCGGTCTGCGTGGGAATCTAACCCGGGCCTACCGGGGTGCGAGGCGAGCACGCTCCCCGACGCTACGCTGGCTGCACGGTTCTGATTGGCTGGTGGGCCTAGTGCGTGCGTCATTGCGCACGTGACGTCACAGCTGCCTGGCTGTCTAAAGGTGTGGCCTAGTGCATGTTTCATAGGGTACGCGATGGCGCAGCCGATGGGGAAGTAGGTGGCGCCACGTAATGAGTATGTAATATGATTGCGCATAATAAAAAGCATTAATGTCAAATTGAACGCCAATGAGCGGTCCTCTGAATATGAACCCTCCGCAATCAAGCGAGCGCGTTAAGACACCTGACGCGCCTTCGTTTGGCCTTGCCGAGGCGCAGTTAAAACGCGGGCGGGAGCTTGCACTGACAACGCGCAGACAACAAAACATTTTTTTTTAATTTGATTATACGGTTTTACGTGCCAAAACCCCTCTCTGATCTTGAGGCACGCCGTAGTGGAGGACTCCGGAAATTTCGACCACCCGGGGTTCTTTAACGTGCACCTAAATATAAGTACACGGGTGCTTACGCATTTCGCCCCCGTGGAAATGGAGTCGCCGTGGCCGGGGAACAAAGCGTTTCACCAAAAGACTAACACTTTCGAGTTTCCCACACATAAGCCGGCCTAAGTGTCTCTGCCGAATTTTTCTCGTCTTAGATGGAGTGGTGCGCCGATGGATGTCACATATGGATATGACTCATCATCTAATTTGTTATGTAAGTACGTTTGCGCTGCTTTGCTGTACTTCTAAGGAATGTACGGGGGGGGGGGGCACCAAAAAAAAACACCTAACTGCATGGCTCCAGTACACCGACTACGTAGGTGTAGGTCGACACTCCACAAGTTAGTAGCCAAGCCAAGATGCGGTACGGAATTCTAGTGACAGTTGGCTCAACTGTCGTCTCGCTACTCTTGCGAAATCATGACGTCTTCTCATAAAGAACAGCGAATTCTTGAGATCTATAGTGCTTCCTAGAAAAATCAGCAACGTAACACTTGAAATGCTTCTAACAACGTTTATAAAGGTGGCACTGAGCCGCACGCGAGGTTTTGAGTGGTTAGAGTTGTTCCAAGAGAAGACATGAGCGTTATAGTTCATGCTCATTCTGGCTCCCCTGCAAATCAGTCGCACCTACAAAAATGTCGGAAAGGTTCGACAAAAAAACCAACGAGATTCACCGCCACACAGTTGACAAGATTTCAGAAACGTCTTAAATATGCTGAAACCGCTGGAACCCCTCTTATAACTACAGAAGCGACGTGAATGCACGTCTATTTGTACATTTCAAGAACAGTCCTGTCATCAGAGTCACTCATGCTTCCTCTTTATGGAAACATGAAATCACCTATAATAGGCAAATCAATCTTCCAACGCTTTCTGTGCTTCTGGGGTGAAAAATAATGCTGTTGGAGACATTTTTGCTACAAAGTCAAAAGGTCTATTCGCAATTTCTTTCGCGGCTACGCCATAAGATTGATAATGTAAATACGTGGCATCATATACTTGCTATGCTGTAGGCATATCATCTTTTTTTTTGTAAAGAATTGTTAACAAAAATTTTCTGCCTAAAAGTGTCTCTCACATTGAAATGCGCCATGAAATCTTTGGAATAATGAACTGATCAGTCTATGCCGGATCATTCCACTATAACATAGAACTTTAATACTTTAGAGTTCGAGAGACCTGTTTATGAGGGGCTTCAGAATCTTCATTTTACATTTGAGAGAGAGATTACAGACTTCATGAAGCTTTATCATCACCGTTCTCATTATCATCATCGCCATCACTGAAAAGGTGGACATACTAGCCTGGCTACCCCTTTTATATGCTCCTCCATGTTTTGGGTGATAATTAGGGCAGAAATGGTGATTACGTCAACACACAAACACCCCATACACTCAAGTACACTCCCTTGCGCAGATGTACGCTTACATTTGCACGTTCATTCACTGAAAGCAGTGCATCTGCTTTCCGTAAGATTCGCATGGTTTCCGAGACCGCCGGTCTCCAAACATAAACTCAAGCTTCTTTCGCTTTAGAGTGGCTTCTAGTACTACATTAACAGCGTGGACGCATAAACATTTAATTTTGCCCAAACATTAGGGCCCCTTATGTAACTGCACCGCTTCTCTGCAGATGTGCCCGCAGCAGTCCTGCAACGGCCGTTGTACTCTCCGCATTATCCGAGGTTTGTTTCTTTCACTGCGTTGTTTCTTAAAACAACTTCCTAACATCATTGTGACCAACGTCATTTTTCTTCAACAGGGTCGTCAACTATGGCACCGCTGGTGTTATGATCGCCCGTGAGATGGCACAAGCTTTCAGCGCCCAATGTAGGCATGCAGCTATATTTCACGTATAGCTTGGTAACCAGAATGCAAATTTATTGCGATAACAGTTATATTGTTACGCGAAGGACGAGTCAGTAAGACGACCAACTATGTACAGGTCATATTTTACAACAACGGTTGCAGCGCTGACCGGTTAGATTCACAGCGCGAGCCCAGTTCGTTCTTCCTCCTCTTTTCTGGAGCGATGGCACCCACGTACCTCGTTCAAGTACCTTGCTGAATTTCTAAAATTATCCATAATTTATATTATTTCATTTCTTCACGTTTACTTATATTATTGGAATTCCTAACAATAATTAATTAAACTTCTAATTTACCGTACTATCGTCCCACGTTCCAATATACAAATCTAGATTGTCTCTACTTCTAACCATAAGGAAAACCGCCTGCTTCTTGGCCAATCCCCCATAGTGGGTACGCGCCACTCTCGAGGCCACAAGACAAGACAAGACCTCATTCAAACAGACAAATAGCACACGCGTGTAGCAACGTGGACACTCCTAGCGCATCTACGCCGTTGCCGTCGCCGTGATGTTCCGCATAAAGTACAAACACGATAACATCGTCGTCGCGCGCCGCACGCTGTATGTGCAAGTGAAAGCTGGCAAGGGTCAGCCCACCGATCGCGGCTAAATCTCAGCCTCTCACTCGAGGAAGGCGGGGAAAGCGCGCCGTCTTCTGGCGTGCGCGAGGCATGGTGGGAAGGCAAGAGAGGGGGGCGTCCTACTGCGGCAGCTGCTCCTTACGGCGCGCTCACCCGGGTGCCACATGTTGAAAGCGATCTGCGACGCGGACAAAGTGCGCGCCCCCACGGGCGTCATCTTCGCAGCGATCTGCGATGTACACAAAGTTCGCCGAGTGCCGGTAGCTTCGTATGTGCTGCGCTTTCGACATTTAGTTCCCGCTGAAGCGAGAGGCAGAACGAAGGTCAATTCGCTCGCTGCCGGTGCTGCGTTTCCTCACTCAAGAGCTTTGACTGCGAGTTTACGCGGTCATCGACCGAAATGTGTTCATGTTTACCCGTGCGCGCGTGACGCGCGTGTTAATTTAGTTAGTAAGCCAATGTTTGGAAGTTTGTAAATGCGATAAAACTACTATACTTACTTCGCATACTTGCCTACTAATTTGCTATCGCAGTCGATGCTTCGCACTTCGGAAGACACTGGGACATTTCTTTTTTTCTAACACAAGTGAACTAGCTGACTGATAGAAGTACTTACTGTGCAAAAAAACCAAAGCATTGCGTTCTGGAATTTATACATGACAGAATTTATACATGTTGCGTTGTATTGAAGTGTTGTTTGACTTAAGCTTGCCTTCATCATTCCCCGGCACATTGGGCTTCCAAGACCTACAGTCAGTCAGCGAAAAGTCGATATGTCCGAAAAGAACGCTTGGGCAATATTACGAACGTAATCCCTCGTGTGAAAGAGTACGCAGGGATGTCGACGGCATTGACGAGGTGGTAAGCATGACATTCTTTGTCGCTTTTTCCAATTGCTCTTGGAACGCTCACGATAACTTTCTAAAAAAGGTACTGTGATCGAAGATAACCCGTTTATTAACATATATATGGAAGAAAGGGAACTGAAGATCCAACAAACATTGGCACCAAGGATGAGATCGGGGAAATTACTTGCGCTTACTAACTAAATTATGTTGGGCTGCTGAGCACGAGGTCGCGGGATCGAATCCCGGCCACGGCGGCCGCATTTCGATGGGGGCGAAATGCGAAAACACCCGTGTACTTAGATTTAGGTGCACGTTAAAGAACCCCAGGTGGTCAAAATTTCCGGAGTCCTCCACTACGGCGTGCCTCATAATCAGAAAGTGGTTTTGGCACGTAAAACCCCAAATAGTAATTAATTAAATTTAATTAAATTATAAGAAATAATAAATTAATTGAAATGAAAGTGGATGAAAAAACAATACGGCATAGGCGGGCAGTGATCCCATCTCGTCGCATGACGCGTGCGATGCTCTTACCATTTAAACATCCGCGGCGCCGCTTTCCCGTGCACTTTCTGGGCTATTTATGTTTTACTGCCAGAACTAACCCTGTGAGTGTTAACCAACGCTACCACTCCCAGACCGCACAGGGAACGCTGGCATGATGAGTGGCGTGGGAGCCAGTTGTGGAAGGAGACGACGACGACGACGAACGCGCGAGAAGTAGCAAACGCGTCTCTGTGACCGCAAACACGTATGCAATCAGACATGCACTAGGCACGCCCTTAGTAAGCCAGAACCGTGGAAGCATGTCACGGAGCTGTTTGGCCAAGGGCACCGCCAACGTAGACACCTATGTATTTCGCCTTAAAATTATTGCATACGCCCCTCAGCAGTTGTAGCGTCGGTGTTCAACAGCTTCGCTGGTCATCCGCTTTCATAAGGCCGGGATGGCGAGTGAACGTGAACACCCTGGAAAACTGTTCGTCGATTTTGGTTTGCCACGAGGCTCCACCGGAAAGAATGAAGGAGCAGCGCATTTCAGAAAAAGTTTATTTCAACAAAAGACGATATGAACACAAAGTCACAATCAGGAAACAATTCCACCATGACGATAATATACGCAAAATAAGAAGCATTGTATAAATGCCACGTTCTGAAAGAAGTGTCCGAGTCCACACTCACTAGCATATATATATACCCACATAGACCCAGGGAAACGCACAGTTACACATAAACTAATTGTCACATATCAGAAAATGATGTTCAATACATACCATTTACAAAATGGTTATGTACAATGAGATGTAACTTTACGTAGTTTTGTAGCGATGCTATGAGATATGTATAAACAAAGATGATCATGCATACGAGAGCACACAGAAATCACGGCCACCTACATACATGTATATTCAGTGTATATATTTAATGTATTTAATATTCAGCGTATATATTTTAATGGCCAGGCTGGTCGAAAATTCAGTCATACGCGTCTATCGGCCACCGACAGGAAACGGCATGACCACTGTCGAAGGAACTCTTCTTCTCCAAGGACGAACAACTCCTCTGACAGAAACGACAGTAGCTCAAAGTGGAGCCTCCCCAGAAGTGGAAACAAAGCGCGGTGACGACGTCCCGCGGCAACTGCCTCGCACCGGTTACGCCATAGACAAAAGGCCCCCGCAGCAATTAAAGGTCGCGCGAACCGGCCACATGAGCAGCGACCAGTTGTAATAAAGTGGTTAACTCCAAGGACACGGCAACCAGCATGCACGGCCCTCCAAATTATCCTGGCAACGACACATTGCAGCAGCACATGTTTATTGGACTATTGAAGTGGGCAATTGGGACACAGCGAAGATGGGACAACGCCCCACTGCTCTAGCCTGTCACGAGTCGGAAGCACTTGCCACCCTAGACCCCATGCACATGAAGCCGCGTAGGTGGCCAGTGAGAAATGGTGCCGTTATCGCATCCCACGACACGTTATTGAAACGTGCCAGGCGCGCTGGGGGAACTAGAGGAAGCAGTAAGGCTGTCATAGTATCTACTATACGGTTTTCGAGAACGTCTATATCAGGACATATCTGTTGTATGTGGCGATAAAATGCCACGGCCATACAGTAAAATGTAGGTGCGTTTACACTTGTGGTCCATAATTTAAGTGCACGCCCGGTAACATAAAACGAATTTGTGTGCCAAGGAAATAGCAAGCGAGTTCATGCGCAGGACACTGGTCACGCTGTAACAGACGGAGCAGAAATCGCAGAGCAAGCAGCCTGAAGTTGACAGACGCCGATGGGAACACGAACCCACCGCGAGAGCGTGGTTGTCCAAGCGTCGCGCGGCAGACAAGTTCTGTACGGCTCGACCAGAAGAAGGAACCGAGAAGGGACTGCAAAGAACTAGTAAGCCGTAATGGTGGCTGTACAACGTGACAAACCTACCACACTCGACCGCAAAATACAGATTGTGCTAAGTACCTTCTTTCCAATAGGGGTAAATCCTACCTTTGAACATCTTAAATATTTCGCCTTATATTCAAGTATTCAGAGCCACGCAGATTCTGATATGCCATCATAGGTATAATCAAGGTCTAAAATACGAAGAAAATTGCCTTTTTGTAAACGGAAAACGGGACTTAGGCTTGTCTGTGGTGAACCAGTGAACAAATAACGACACTTTGAAAAATCTTGCGCAGCACCTGAAATAATTCCGTACTCAGTGAAATCGAAGGCTACGGGTTAAGCTATCTTCATTCCTGAGATATAATGTGACGTCATCGGCGAAGGCTGTCACCTTCACAACACCGCTACCAGGCAGTGGTAGACCGCATACGTAACGGTCTCTCACTACTGAGTGTAAAAATGGCTCAAGGCTGAGTACAAAGAGTACTGGAGATAGAGGGCACCCTTGGCGAACACCACGAGTAACGAGAAATGGTGCACTTTCTCGACCATCAAGGAACAATGTACTTCGGATATTTGAATAGGCATTTCTAATAGGTCCAACAAAATTTGACGAAAAGCCGAACGCGGTCAGTACATTAAATATGTAACTATGTTCAAGGCAATCGAATGCCTTTTCCTGATCTAGTGAAACTAAGAGACCACGTGCTGACCTGGTCAGCGTGGTCAGCGTGGACCTGGTCAGCGTGGTATGTCACGCGTAACGAACGAAAGACTGTGTATCTCTCTGCCAGGGACTGAGCATGCCTGATGGTGTCCTATTAAGGAAGGCATCAGGCTTCTCAAGCGCCGGGGGACAACAGGTGTGAAGGTTTTGCAGTCAACGTTCAGAAGCGTGATTGACCTCCATCCTTCTGGACGTACTAATGATGGATCGTGTTTAGGTATCAGCACAATGCGACCGTCGCGAAAACTAGACGAGAATTCAAAGTTCTCAAAGCAGCGGCTGATAACAGATACGAAAGTGGCACCAATATCTTCCCAGAACGTTAAGTAAACCTCAACGGGTAACCCGTCCGGCCTTGGGGCCGAGCCACGCTTCATGGAAGATAATGCTGCCTTCACTTCACCAGCTGATGGTCGTGCACAAAGACGGTCGGCTACCACAGATAGAACGTGAGGCAGCCCACTAAGCATTGTACGCAATCCTAAAGAGCCAGGATCTATTTGCATAGTCGTATGTGCCATGTTTTCAAAATGCGTTATAAAGAGCGAATACTCACGCGTGGGAGGCGACGTAACAGGAAGTGTTCTTGGGGCCACAGAACCGAATGCATTCGCCGGTCTAACAAGCGAGTTTCTTGCAAAGCGCAGAACTTCGGGGTGCGCACACGGATTACGTCTGCATCGCCAAGCAGCAGCTGACAAAGACGACGCTGCGATGAGGCGTTGGAAACGCCTCCGTAGCTCACGCTGCCATGAGCGCATCAACGGAGTCAGTTGACTGACCCGAAGGGTAATACGGAGCTTCGTGGCAACATCTGTCAGTTCTGACGTACGTGATCTGAGTGGACGTCCTTCAACTGAACACTGCAAACGCCACTGCACCTTGAGCGCGTCCCATGACTCTCGGTCAGATCTAGAAACAGAGGCGCCCAAGACTCTTGACAAACAAGAGCGCGAACGCGCGTCATGTAGAACGCGGATGTCTAGACACCAAGGTTTTACTGATGAGGAAGCAGGGAAGCGAATTTCAAGTAAAACTGGTCTGTGATCGTAAATATAAACAGGAGATGAGGTAAAGTTATCACATCAGACCGGGTGACATACTGAGCTAAACTGCTTGGCACATAGGCACGGTCTAACCTGCTTGACGACGCGCCGCGTCGCCACCTCCAGGCAAATAAAGAACCATGAAAAAGTCGATATGTATCCAGCAACGAAAACTGCTGGACGAGGCGACGCAACTCCCGTGCGTACGAATAAGGGCGACCCCATCCCGGGCCTTGCACATCTGCTCGCGTGTTTAAAACGGAATTAAAATCCCCAACAAGCACCACGTGACCACACTACAGGAAATACACGTCCAGGTCACGAAAAAAATCATTTGACCTAATGGTCAGGGCGGATCCATATATGCACAAAATCCGTAACCTAAATGAATATAGTATACAATCAAATGCCAATATCCGCCCTGTCCCATCATAAAAGACGTGATAATATCGCAAGAGAGTTCGGTTAAAAATGATAATACCAACTCCACTACAGCGTGATGTCGCGAACGAGAAAAAAGAGTCTAGGTTAAAAGTGCGCTTGATATAAGAGCATGTCCAAGGGTGAAAAAATTTGTTTCTTGCAAACATAGTATGACAGAATTTCTTGCGCGGGCCACGCTGACCATTTCGACTTGTTTTAAAGGACTTCGGAACCCTTGTGCGTTTAGTGAAATAATGTTTAAGGCGTCAGCCATATTTAATGTAATGTGTCACCAAACTGACCTGGTCGTGTTGTTCAAGTAGGTGCCCCGGGAACAAGTCCAGACGTCACTTCTTAGACCCTCTCCAAAAGGCCGAAGTTTTTTTTTTTTTGCGCTGCTGTAACTCGGCACGGCGATCTGGGCCGCCGTCCGAGCCAGAGGCTGACGCATGGGCACGCTTCAAGTCTCGTCGGGGAGTACCACCATTTTTCTTTCTCTATGGTACCATAGAGAAAGAAATTCAACAAGAAGGGACACTCTTCAAAAACTGGCAACAGGAAACACGTCACGCCAGTTTCAACAACGTGCGTTAGTTGACGCGAGCATCGGAAAAAAAGAATGTGAAATAAACTTCCAGACAACGTTTTATTTCTTTTATTCCTTCCCACTCAAAGTGAAAAAGTTTTGCGTGTAAATGAACTTATACTTTGCAATTTTTTGTTGCGTTGCCTAGCAACAAGCTAGCGGCACGCCAGACGCGCGTGCATACGTCATGCGCCAGACAAGCCGCAGGAGTGAGCGAGGGCGGTCGTATACGTGCGAAGCTCGCGTGCTCGGCGACCCGTCTGTTTTGGATATAGCCCACTTTTGGGGGGCTCCTGGCCTTCTCTATGCTTCTCTTGCGGGTCGTCTGCATTTCCACACGGCACCACTCCACTACTGGACTACGGCAAGGTGAGAAATTGTGTTTGACAGTGTGCGGCGCATTTTAATCACATTTAGGCTTAGTTCGAGTGGCGCAGTTAGCGAAAAACAGCACCGCCATCCTGGCGCAGTTAATTTGAGTTAATGCCTCGTCCTGGTAGATGTTTACGACGCTTTCTATGAGCCGCAACGTTACTGTAACTTATTTCGGTGGTATTTGGGTACGCTTGCCGCACCCGGCTTATTGACGCAGTAAGCGAAAACCGGCTCGGCTGTGTGACGCATTTGCGCGTGTGCATGCGTGCACTACGTCGTAGCGCCTGAGACACAAGTTTTCGCGCATTCTGTGGCCCCCAACATTATTGTAACTAACGTCGTTATATTTGGGGTAGTTTAGAAGCACGGTTGCCGCGCCCGGCTTATTGACGCAGTTAGCGCAAAGCAGCTCGGCTGTGTGCCGCAGTTTCGCGTGTACTGAATCTTACTGGTAGAAGTTCGTGACGCATTCTCTGACCCGAAAAAAGTATTGTAAATTGGTAACTTTTTGGGATACCTTGAGGCTTGCTCGCCGCGCCTGGGGTTGTGAAGCTGTTAGCAAAAAAATCAAGCCGCGGCCGCGGCCACAGTGAGTTAGTTTTGCGTGTACTGAATTTTAGTGGGACAAGTTTGGGACGCATTTTATAGCCCTGCAACAACATATACATTATTGCGGTACTCACGCTTCTCGAAAACGCGACGAGCGATTGCCGAGAGTGATAACACGGGAGTGTTGCATGCGCCGGCAGGACGCGTAAAAGATAAGACGGAGGAGCTCAAGAACATGACATTTATGTATTCTGAGCGACTGAAAACAGGCATTGCATCGACGAGTCTGACTTGAGTGCGATTAGAAGGCATTCTGCGAGCGCGTAACATGGTCTGGCCTAGCCTGTGTTGTAGCTACCTTTGTGTACTTGGCGTACCATCGTGTCGGCCGAGGCCAAGTTGTTTTGGAAACGCGCAGTCACCCGTGTATTTGTGCACTTAAAGTGCAGGAAATAATGCCCGGGAAAGGAGGGGTGCTTGAAAATCGGATGTTCAGATTTTATGGCATTGTTTCGGAGGTGTCTTTGCTGCGAAATGTACGTAAAAGTGAATTTATCTGCAATGCCGCTCATTCACCACTTACGCACGTTTCGCCTCTACACGCAATACTCCTGTTAGGTCAATATACGGAAATCATACATGCTTGTAATTTACTTTCTTTCAGCTGATGGCATCCGGTGGAGCATCGTACGGCAATGACTGCTGCTTACCTGGTGCCACAACTTTGGATGAATGCAGAAGCCCGGAACGAGCATTTATATAGAGCAAAATAAACATTGCATCATTTCAGAAGACGTCTTTCGTTTTCTTTTTGAAATTGCACCTGACAGATTCGGCGCAGTCTTGTAAAGGTCAATCGCAATCGTTTCTACTTAAAACGATTCCACGCGAAGGCCACGCGAGGTTCAGCAGAAGCAAAAAAAAAATAATGAATGCCGTGCTGAGCAGCGGAGCCGGCGCGGCGCGTACCAACTGGTTTTCAAAACGCGCGTGCCCAAAACCGAAACCGGAAGAAGTCAACAACATCCGCTTGGTGTGCTACAGTCAATTCGGCCGCTGGGCTCTATGGGAGTGTCCGCTCTTGTTGCAATTTCTTTCTCTATATGGTACCACCGCTATTTACTATGCACTTCGAGGCTGAAGCTGTTTTCTGATGAGGATGATGGCGGCAGCGGTAGGATTGATTCCGCCGCAGACACCGCAAGATCTCCTCAAAGGGAATTGCTGCGGAGCCGAACTCTGTAGAGCAACACAGCTTGGAAGTCATAACAAGGAACCCCATCACTTGCTCTAAGTAGTACCTTCATTTCGACCAACTATTTCTTTAGCGCTTGCGACAATTGTTATGGACAAGTAGATTTCCAAGAAATTCCACATTAAGCATGTTTATTTTTATTTAAACCAGAGTGCATTTTTGTTCCAGAAAACATACGTAAAATTGTAGGATAATGATATGAACAGTGTTTTGTTTCCGAAAAGCACCGACATATACGTTTCTTTTTTTCCGATTTCATTTCCGTACTGGTTGCGCACTTGTTACAACTTGTGCGTACGCAAAACAAGAGAAGCATCGCTGTTGCCATCTTTATGACACTATTAACAGTAACATGACAAGGCTTGAAGCTGTCACTGCAATGGTTTCCCTCTCACGCCAGGGTGACAAGGAGGCTGACGCCTTGGCAAGGACAGCATACCCCGCCACTGTACCCATCACCACCTCTGTAACGACCTTCGACTATATATGCAACTTGCAGCAGAACCTTACCGCGCTTTACCCGGGTAGGCACGTCGCCAGCGGTGCACCCCCACGTCCCCTTCCTGATCACGGCATCATTTATTTATTTATTTATTTATTTACTTATTTATTCAGTTCACCCTACAGGCTCGGAGGAGCATTGGGTAGAGGGGGTTACAGAAGATTGACAAATATTTAAGGCAGAAAACTGAACTACATAGCAGAAGAAACAAATAAACTTGTACAGTGGAAAAAATACATACAAAGTCAAGGGAATGCAATGCAAAACAAAGTCGAAAAAGATACAAAGGCGAATACAACGCAAAGACGTAAAACATAATCAAGCGAACATGTGATGTTCCAAATGTTCACGAAATTTGACAGGATATTTTAATGAAACAATATTATTTGGAAGGCAGTTCCGTAGTGCGATGGCGCGCGGCAAGGGAGAGTTATTGAATGGCTGTGTGCGGCCAAAAATGTGCCTGAAACTGAGATGGTTATGAAGTCGAGTATATGTGCGAGAAGGAATTTCAAGCGACAAAAAAGCTGCACCATGATTTATAGTAGTACTTATGAAAAAGACATATAAGGGCAACAGAGCGGCGGGAATCCAAGTCCGGAAGGGGAACATCGCGTGTAATTTGGGTAATGCTAGATTGACGACTGTAATTAAATGTTATAAAGCGGGCGGGCACGATTTTGGATGGATTCCAATTTATCCATTAGGTACTGTTGATGATGAGACCAGATCGATGAAAGATATTAAAGTTGAGGGCTTACAGAAGTTTGGTAGGCCTGTTGACGGATGGTAGATGGCGAAAGGTGCAGATGAGGACGTAAAAAACCTAGAGTTCTGTCATCTTTAGCGCATATCTTATTGATGTGAGAGCTCCAAACAAGATTAGTACAAAAATAAACGCCAAGATATGTGTAAGTAGAGTCACGGGGAACTTCCGCCGAATAGATTTTGTAAGGAGACTTAGGATATAATTTCATACGAGTGAAGGAAAGAACGCAGCACTTAGATGTGTTAAGTGTCATTTGCGAACGATCACAGGGCAAGAGTGCATGCCTCTCTTGCGGCGGCTGCGGATCGGCTGCTCCTGGACGGCATCTTGGAGGTGCAGCAAAGGTCTTGGCCCTATCCCCGGTCTGCTCAGCGTGCGAGGACACCGACACAATCGAGCGACTCCTCTGTTTTTTCCCCGCTTTCTACAAAATTCGAGGCGCTATTCTACTCTGTTAAGGTTGGGGACCAGCAAAGCTGTAGCACATCGCACTGGGTTAGACAAGGGTACATGTATCTATTTCCAGAATTTGGTAATGGTAGGGACGATAGCTTTCTGATTACTGTGATATTGTCGGATTTGTTTGGTTATAGCCTTAGACAGAATCTTGGCCTAAGTTAAATCTACACACTACCGTTGTTGAGTAGAGTGACTCGGATTGGCGAAGCACTTCAAACGGAAGTCTTCTAGCACGAACTGAAGGAGCCATTTCTTGTCTGGTTTTGAAATGCCCACATTGAAGTCTCCAACGATGATCACAGGGGTAGTGTCATCACGACTAAGTCATGCAAAGCCCATGTTCATGAACTTCTAGATATCACACTTGGGTGTGCCTGGAGACATATACACAGCGGATATCGCAATTCCGTTTTTCATTTGTACCGCACATACGTCCCCACAGTCGGCGGTGTTGTCTTCTTGCGAGTTAAGGGTGTCATCATCTTCTTCGCCTGCTTCGTCACCATCAGCCAATTTTATGCCCACTGCAGCACGACGGCCTCTCCCTGAGATCTCCAAGTATTTCTGGTTGGAACCAACCGATTCCAACTTGCGCCTGCGAATTTCTTAATTTCATCGCTCAACCTAGTCTTCTGCCGTATTCGACTGCACCTCCCTTCTCTTGGCACCCATTCTGTGACCCTAACGGTTCTAAGGCGAGTCAAGAGGGCACGGTTGTACATAGATTTTGTCCTTTGCGTATATGGGAATGTCTCCTGCTCGTCAGTCCATGGGCTACTCACAAACAATTCCAGTGTACTTATCGACTTGAATCAATGCATCTTGATTGATTTCCATAATTATTTATATTATTAATAATAATTATATTATTATTATTAGGGGCGGAGCGCTTGAAGCTTGCTTCACCTCAGCCGCGGATCAGCCCGGTATTGCAGGACTTGAGGGATCACGGTCGGCATTTTTCTCCACGGACATGACAAATGCATTGAGGGCAGAGGTATACCGCTTCGCTGTAAAGACGTTGTTAGTCAAGAGGTGCAAAAAAATCTTTACGACAGGGGAACGTGTAAGGATTTAAGGCACAGTGAATAAAAGCTTGCGTAAAAGCTTGAACCCATGTCTAAGGCCATGCGAAAGTTCATACGATTGAGCAAGTCGAGACAAAATCAAGGAACACGTCCGACCTGTTTGTCACCGACGGAAAAATATTAGGGACATTGCAGTGATGTTCACAGTGGACGCAGACTCAAGAAAACAAGGGACAGGCAGAGGCTGAGGGAGTGCCTGTGCTGCTTCACTATCTGCTAGTCCCTTATCTTTTTTTTAGGTCTGTGTGCCGGGCTAACGCCATCTAAATCAAGCGTTACACCCTCGCGCAAGGTTCAACTTGTGCATGCTATTTCTGGGCTCTTGAGGCGAGTCCCCATCATTTCCAACAACAAACACTGCCCCTGGTTATAGTTAACCACGCACATGCTCTATTTGAATATGCTTATGTTTACTAAGCTTGACTTCTATACAGTCATCGACAGCGGACAACGAAGATTTCAAGGAAGGGATCATCGACAAGATTGCCTTGAAATTATCATGGAAGGTAAGGAACCCTGCGGTAAAGCATTACAAGTCTTAATATGTGATAATTTCTTCACCATCATTTCAGGCTTACTTGACTCACAGAAAGAAATTAAAAATAGGGGACAATTTGAATACTAAGGAAGAGAGGAGAAAAAAGAAACTGTTCTTCGATTCAGCGGGTGTGGTAAGTCATGTTAGCGTCGAACAAATTATTGATCGAGTTTGCTTGATTGCTTCTCAATGCTAGAAACAACAGCATTAGGAGAAGCTTCTTGAGCTCGGCGCCTGCTCTTGCAGCCAGTCTCCACGCTCATCGAGTGTGATGTTTGCTTGTGCCCGCGCACACCTTGCTCGTTAATTCAGTTAGTGAGCGAATGTTTCCAAGTTTACACGGCCTGATAAATCTACTATTCTTACATCGTATATAGCTGTCTACTAATTCATTATCGCAATCGATGCTTCGTCTTAAGGGTGAAACTGCGACTTTCTTAAATGAAACAAATCGCGTCGCATTCGCAATCCTACATAAGAACAGCAGAAATGCAGAAGTTGCTGCTTCTCGACAGTGCCCGCACCGTGTGCACGATTGTGCGTGCTGTTAGGTACGGGACCCTTTCCTCAGCCTACTTCGAGTTCACCAGACCACATCGAATCGCGTCACACCTAATTAAGGAGCGCAGAAGCACGGATACCACGTTGCCGAGGCGCGGCACGTCCAAACAAGTTGGCGTCCCCCGCCTCGTGCGCCGCATGTGGAGCTGTTGTCCCACTGGTTGACTCTTCCCGAAAGTGTAGCGGGATCCTGGCACTGTTCCAGGTAACGTGTGTCCCGAGCAAAGCTGCTTTGCGGCTCTGAAAGGTCGCTCGAAAACAAACCACCTGCCCCCGCTGTGCGCTTGCAAGCCGCGAGGCAAGACGGCTGTAATGCACCGTGAAGCCCTGGCAGCAACCCCCCCCCCCATCCGCCTTTGTGACAGCAGTTGCAGACCAGGAAGGCAATGCCACAGAGAAGTACTCCCTCGGACAGGTGGAGACAATGGAGCGACCCTCTGCGCCGGGTGTGACTTGCATTCGCACAGGCGCCTACCATTGGCCGAAAATGACGCCACCTGAGCAGGCTCGCCGATTGGCCGAACGGGACGTGACTTCGATACACCGAAGGGGTTAAAAGCAAGAGATCGGGAGCACCAAGGGCATTTCTTCATTCATCTCTTTCCAGCTTCTTGCCACGGGCCACAGCATCCGAGTTGCTGCCGGCCCGTAATGACTTTATGACTGTTAATTTCTTTGTGCTCTCACTGTAAATAATGTAAATAAACCTCCAGTTTTCATCTCAAAGTCCTCCTCAACCTCGGCCAACTCCCGCACTCAAGGGCAAGGTCCAAAATCTGGGGGACAGCAATTGGGATTGTCCTCCAGATCCAACAGTGCCAAGATAATGGACTTCTGAGCAAAGAAAGAAGTGTAATACACGTAGCGCGTGCATCTTGAGACATTTCTCATTGCACCTGTGCTGCAAGTTTTAACAATATGTGTAAGGTGTTTGAATAAAACGATTGAAAGGCGTTAGCTTCACTTTATTTATTATTTTTCACAATATCTCACAACAAGCATACTTTTAAAGTGGCTCGGCAGCTATGTTACTTTCCATGTATGCTACACGTTAAATAGCTGATGTTCCCGCACGTTGACGTTTCGGTAAAGAGTTATCGCGTGGGGTCCGCATTCTTGCAAAAATTCACTGAAGAACGGGAAAATCATTGATCCGTTCTGCAGGCGTAGGCTTTCGATGATCCTGAAGAAGCAATAAATGAGGTTAAACTAAGTTTTTAATGGGTAGAATGAATCGGCGCCTGCAGAAGCTGGGCTAGGACACAACTTACCAATACAATCCTCAAAGTGGCAGCCAGTACTAAGCAAGGCAATGTGTCCTCTGGCAGTTGAAGACTTGAAGTGGTCAAAAGTGGGTGAAAAAAGGAATCATCAGCCTGTCGCCAGCGTTTCGAGAAGAGGACTTCTGGCCACAAAGAAGACAAGTCTCATTTTAAATGTGTTAGTTCTGCAAGCTCAAGTTGGCCTCTCCGGCCACTAGCTGACGAGGTAAATTCAGTACTGAAAGCTTAGAAACTGGCTTAAATTGGAACTAAAGTGTAATTTTTTTCATTCGACATACTTCCAAGACCGCATATTTCTTTAGTGCAGAAGGCTCTGCTACCGGTTCGACCGAAACATTATACCAACAGCAAATACGACATGACCAACGGAGATGAAGGCACAGCAGCTGAAAAATGAAATGACGTTTACTTTTGAAGAAATTTAAGTGCGCATCTCACTGGTACGAGAAGAGGGACAATTAAACAACTAAGATTAGAAATCAGGACTTCGTACGTAAAATGCAATGTTAAGCGCACTCAAATTTAAAAGAGGCAGCACAGTTTTGTAATTTTTTTGGGCGTGCGCCCACAGTGGCCTGTCTAACTAGTTACGCCCCGCCCTTACAGTTGACATCGAAAATTCGTTTGTTTTTCTTTTCAGTTTTTACGCACGATTCTCTCGAATTACGACATACGCAAATGTGAGACTGATGACATCATGGATTGTAGGTAAGCGCCGACGTGAGCTTCCGCACTGCCTTATTATAATTAGGCATGCGTAGTAGAGCTTGCCATCATCGGTGATCCCGGCTATTCAGTTTTGCTTAGCAACAATTATATACCACACGTAGGCCAGTTTAGGAAGAGAGAGAGAGAGACAAAGAGGAGGAAAGACAGGGAGGTTAGCCAGTGTAAGTTCCGGCTTGCTACCCTGTGCAGGGGAAAGGGGTACAGGGAATAAAAGAAGAGGAAATTAATTATAATACTAAATCCGTAAATAAAAGTTTGACCGCCCATGCGCAGAGCTCGCAGAATATTAAAAAAACGATTCACATTACTTAGTACCTCTTTAGTGTAAATAGTCGATAACGCGTGTGACTATGAGTGGTCAAAATGCATTGGATATCTACTTAGAATAGCCAATTAAATAAACACAAAAGTGTCTGTGGGTGTGAATGACAGAGCACTGTTTTCCTTTGCGGAAAGTACAACATGTCATCATTGATTACCGAAGAAACGACAAGGACGTTGTCGCACAAGTTAATTTGGCTTACCGTTCTCATTTCGAAAGTTTCGGTACAATGCTATTCAAGCAGTTAGAGATGGTGGTGATGGTGGTGGTGTTTCAGCAGGCGGGATTAGCCCGGCATACATAGCCGGCAATTCTTCCCCCTGAGCCTCCTAGGAGTGTCACAGTGTGCGTCACCAAGTCTTCAAGAGCCCTCTGTCTCGAATGAAGGCAATCAGCAGTCGTAGAGCAGTTAGGGATGCAAAAGTCAATCCAACCGTCTTCGGGACCAAAGGGTAAATCATGATCTACTGTATTGCAGACATGCAGAATTCACCCACCACAGCGCCTGCTGGTTGTCGGGCTCGCATCGACAAGGGGCCATTAAACGGGGCAGTTGACGACGGTCCCTAAAGCGCGTGCGTAACACGATGACAGACACCGCTGTTCAATGTTTATGTGCGAGCATGTTGTAAAATGCAAAAAATATGCTATTCTATACTTGGGATAAAGTGATGGTGTGTATAATTTGGCTATGTTGCAAAAGGAAAGGCGCGTAATAATTACACATCAAAAAACATTTGCACGTTAAATGTGTTGCGTTGTACTGTGATATCGGTGTGCACGGAAGTGGAGATAAAACTGCATCTGGGGCAAGAGAAGCCACAGTTGGAGAGAGAGAGAAAGAGAGAGAGAGAGAGCAAGGACAGGGAAGGCAGGGAGGTCAACGAGACGAGCACCCGGTTTGCTACCCTATACTGGAGGTGGAGAAAAGGGGAAATAGTACGCAGTTGGGAACTGCGCACTAATTCTGGCCACCTGACGCGCGCTAAGGTGTCTGACAAATGATACTTTAAGCACGATATCGAATAAAGCTTATTTCATGCGTTTCTCATGTCATCTGTCTCCGCTACCGTCATGTTAACTTGAAACAAAAGGTAAAGAAAAAATCATTCGTAGCGACGCTGCATTTGGCTTACCTGCATTGCAACTTTTCAGAATGAATCATCTGATGAAGATGCCAGAGTTCCGCGAAGCATTTCAGTGCAATGACATGGAGAAGGTGCGCTAAAATGATGGACTTCACTAGAGGAGAAGAAGAGAGAACTACTTATGATGCCATCAGGGACGTTTGGTGTAAACATTTTTCTAGTTCACAAGTTTAATGCAGTAAGCTGGAACTCTACGTTCTAAAATAAAATGTATTGCTATTCGCACCAAGAGCGTGTTATTCCACTCCAGCTAGCAGTGCTTCTAAGCAGTGTCCAACAATAACACTGACGTTTTGTTTGCCTTGCTTACGTACCGCAACGTACATAAGTCAGAAGTTGAATATCGCGCTACTCCCGCGTTCTACCACCTTGGCGGTAGATGGCGCCACAGCGCCCAAGTTTCATTGAGGCGGGGGAACGCCGGTTGCGGCTTGTGGGGAGAGCGCGTTTGGGGAGCTGGCTTATATGTTAGACGCAAAATAAACGCGATTAAGGAATATAATGTGATTCGGCAGCGTCATTCAATCGATTTCAGAGAAGACAAACAAAGCTAATGTCGCAGTTCCCAGTTCACCAGTTCACCAGTTCCGAGATGTTATTTCCCAACGCGTGGGACCAAATAGATGCGGGCGTTCCAGTTACTTTTTTGCCTCGATGCATGCAAGAGCGTTTCGTGAGCGGAAAACAATTAGGCGGAACAAAAGTACGTTTTTATGGCGAGTTTGATGGCGCATATCTCCAAACTGGCGTCATTCTGAAAATTCACTTCAAGTGGGGTACCCCTTGCAAGCTCACCGGCTGCAATTCGTAAATTGGAATATGTGAAGTAAGGTAATTAATAGGAAGTTAATTAGTGCATTAGTAATGAATCCCAAAGGCTTTAGCATTCATTGTGTACACCAACGCATAATTTCCGTGTTCCCCAGCGTCACAAATGGCGCAAAACCGTGCCGGCATCCGGGCACTCCGAGCATCGCGTTGACATCCCTGAGCACTGTGCCGTAGAATAATTAAGGAAGACTTTATTTCAGAAGCGCTGAAAGTCATAGGAAAAGCAAACGCTGTGAAATGTTTGCACATTGCTACCCTCACTGGCCATCTCACATACACATCTAAGGAAATTTAAATTTCCTATGATGATGTCCCCCAGCCGATTGAAGAAGAAAGAAAATTATTGTTCTATATTTTTTCCCTACTTGTATCGCGTAAGCCCTCGCAAGTGCGGATCTAAGCTTCCGTTTCTCAACCGTGCGTGCTTTCTTTATATATATATATATATACTTGTTCGTCTCATTTCATTTTTTGTTAGTCGTCGCTCCATACACAGACACTGCGCGCATTTTCAGCTCCTCGTGCTTATATAATTCGCACAGAGAGCGTCACGTTCAAACACACTTTCCAACCCCTTACTTTGCAAGAACAGACGTTTATAAGTTTTCCTTTTTTCCGCGTTCTGTGTCCGACTGGAATAGCCTAAGAGAACTTTATCACGCACTATATGACTAGATGTTCATGTCTTTTTGTGTTTTTTCCTCCGGTACTACCACGCTTTTTTTTCTTGTTGTTCTCCTTTTGTGTAAAACAGATATTCTGTAAATTGCATTGCCCGTCCTTCTTGGACCAGATTGGTCTGCAGTATGTATTAAATAAATAAAAATATTCGTGCGCCTCTGAGCGCTCGTAATTGAAGGAAAGCAGGCGCGGATGGCGCACCCGTCTAGTGCAGTAAAGCGAGACTCTCTCTCAGGGTTCGCAAATTTTGTTTATTTCCTTATCGGAGAAGCCGTAAATCCTGACAACAAAACACTGTAGCACTCTATACAGCCAGCATGCTATAGCGCATGCTCCGCGGTGAACAACTTGCCTTTCACAGTCGCCGGCGATAAACACGCCATATAACATTCTGTCATCCAATTTATAGCAATGAAACAAGAAAACTGCAGCATAAAACTGCAAAGCATACGGGTGCTATAAAGATACGCATTACGAATTCAGCAGGAAATGAAAGTACAAGAGAGACTGCTCTGACCCTAACAATAAATATTTAATGAATCCATAACTAAATAATACTTATGAGGGAACGGCTTCGGACAACCGGATACTCTATCACACTGTTATGAAGCCGACGACATTTTGCAATAATTTCCTTTCGTTCCCAGCCATTCGAGGGGTTTATTGAAGTCGTTACAAAATCAAGGCACTTAAGATATCCTCCTAATACTGAAGTTTGCGGTATGAAATGTATATAACAAGAACCTTAATAAAAATAAAAAGGAAACAAGCAAGTAAGACACACATAAAGCATCATCGGTAATGGCGTAATACCATGTAATACGTGAATAACCTGTATTTACACAGCCAGAATTGCGATTTTCTTTTACTTATTCGCTCACATATGTTGTCGTGCAAGTTGGCTTCACGAAGACAACTAGTATATATTAGGTGGATAATTTAAATACTAGCCAAGATATATCCGTTTCCCGTCGGACGAATTTATTTAGTTTACACGCAACGAGACATCTGCTGCGAAATGGTATTACGTTTAACTTATCTGTTTGAAGAAGTTCCTGGTTCACATCGTCTCAGTTCCCCTGAAAGAGTGGCAACTCTTTCTTCCCTTCGTGGCGCTTCTTCTCTGACGAGGGGAGCTTGTTACGGGAAATTTAGCCGCCCCCAGGATCGCGCGGGAGCTGTTCTCCGACTATACTCCCAACGTGGCTCTCGCATTGTACTCTTGCGCGTGACCAACAACATGCTGTCTGCGGCAGTCATAACAGCGTACATAAAGATGTTCAGCATGTATATTAGTTGAGCCCGCTGTAGCTCTTGAGCCGCACCATCATCTGACGGCATTGCAAATATTGGCAAATTGCGGTGCCGGCTGTTCCAGAATGTTTGTCAAATTAACACACAGAAATGACAGTAGCAAATAGTAAATAAGGAAATAAATTCCGAAAACGCTTACACAACCTACAAGGACGAGTGTTTATGGGTGACGAGCTCGAATCGATGAATAAATGCATTGGGCGTGTTCTGTTCACGTGAAAGATCCTGTAGAGGTTGGTAATTTGCTGGGACGTATGCACCAGGTGTCAGCAGTTGTCTCAAAACTGGCTTAGCTTAAAATCCTGAATAAAAGAAAAGGCGGAGGTAGAGGTTGCATGACTAGTGGACCGAACCAAGGTAATGGAGGTAACAAAGAGAAAACCCGAACGGTGGTATGCGGCACTTCGCTATTGTACGCAAGGCACTGCACGCGTTCGTACGCTTAGTTATGCAGATTGCGCAACATGCAATTATGCAAAATGAGCGTTTTACGTCTTCCGTAAGGAAGAGAACTGTTGCGAAGCGCCGACTTGTGCGGAATCTCTTTGAATGTGCCCGCGACTACGGAAATTTCGTAAGATACGGCTTCTTAGAAGCTGAGTATCGCACACCTGCATCTCAGTAAGGATATAAAAGTGGAAGGTCGTCATGTTTTTCAATTAGCGGTCTCTGCGTGCATGCGAGCCAGCATGTGGCCGTAAGGGAGACAGAGAGAGAAGACGGGTGACATGTAAATGAGATGCGAAAGGAATGGAAATTAACGAGAATATATTCATCTTTCTACCCTGCACTGGGGAAGCGCTGTGTGGCATGTAAAAGAAAGAACGGAGGCTGAACGCAGCAGAGCTAACATAACGTGGACTAAAATGCGTATGATACGCTAACGTACACAGACAGACAGACAGACAGACAGACAGACAGACAGACAGACAGACAGACAGACAGACAGGCAGACAGACAGACAGACAGACAGACAGACAGACAGACAGACAGACAGACAGACAGACAGACAGACAGACAGACAGACAGACTGATAGATAGATAGATAGATAGATAGATAGATAGATAGATAGATAGATAGATAGATAGATAGATAGATAGATAGATAGATAGATAGATAGATAGATAGATAGATAGATAGATAGATAGATAGATAGATAGATAGATAGATAGATAGATAGATAGATAGGTAGATAGATAGATAGATAGATAGATAGATAGATAGATAGATAGATAGATAGATAGATAGATAGATAGATAGATAGATAGATAGATAGATAGATAGATAGATAGATAGATAGATAGATAGATAGATAGATAGATAGATAGATAGATAGATAGGTTACACACTTTTGTAATATAGCATGGTTCTATAACGGATCGCTGAAAGCGTGGTACACTTACGCTTCCGCATTCCTCCCCTATAGGAATGAGGCCTCCCCGGCTACCTACCTATCTTGCTACCTATCTTTCTAGATATTATTGATTGTGGCGAGAAATACATTTCGTGAAAAGAGACAGAAAAAACAAGACAGGGGAGCGCCAAACTACCTATCATCATCCTTCACTAGATCTTGCAATAATTTAACGTTGTGTAGAAGCTCGCGACAAACTCTGTTTGGTGTAATCATTCTCGCTATCGCGATAACTAACTTACCAACTAAATAATTAAATAAATAAATAAATCCGCAATGTCTTCCCATAGGGCCACAGCAGCGGCTGGGTAGCCGCGGCGGTGGGCCACACCTTATAGTGACGTTGCAAAATAAGGAAAGAATAAGCAGGTGAAGTCGGGAAAGAAAAATAAATTTACAAAAGAAGCGTCAGATGATAGTGCCGTGCAGCTCAACATTTCTCTAAATCATGCTCACCGTGGTATACGCATAGTCGCTTCGCCTAATGGGCCTAGTGCCATATCTCCTGAGTGCCCCCTAAGGCTCCAGAAAATTAGAATGCCACTTGCAATCTTTTGCAGCGTATGAACAGGGGCGGTGAAGCAAGCGTTCCACTGCTAACACGTGACCCGTGTCGACGCCGGACGAGCCGGACGAAAATATTTGGCTAGCATTACCCGAAATCCGCTCTTTGTGCTTCGCGTGGCGCGTTGAGATAAAGCCAATGAAGCGAGCTTGTCCGATGGTCAAGGCTAAGCTCACGGTTGTTTTTTTATTTATATTTATTTTATTTTTGAGATGGCAGAAAAACTGCGAATGCACATTAGGTTGTCCCCGTCCTATAGCGCTGGCGTAAGTCGGTACTCGTGCGTGCCAGCTAAATATTTGGCCGTCTGTATACACACTCGACACACGTACGCGCACGTGAGCACTTATATATGCGCGCGAAGCAGCATCAGCGCTAGTTCAACAGTATAGAAGAGGAGGAGACTGCAAGGTTTGCGTCTTGACGCGGTGGAAAACTGAGCGCGAGTTAAGCAGGCAACGGACAAAAAAATACGTGCCGAATGATGCGATGGAGCTCCGATGGAACCATGCGACAGTAACGAGGGACACTGGAAACATAATTGATCGTGCAAGCACTTTACGCACCTCGGAAATCGAGCACGTGGACCCCGCATTCGTGATACACAACTCGTATCACGCCATCGATTGACCAGGTGGAGACGCAGGTTAATGCGGCGTCTGGAATTCGTGTTGCTGATAGATGTGTAAGCGCGCCTTCAATTGCTCGGCCTAGAAAATCAGGAAAGAAGAGGAATTTGCGGACGCCGCGTAGTGTGTAAGGTAAAAGGAACAATGCTGCCGACCTACCTAAGCACATATGTTGACTGCAGCCGTAAGCTACGAACTCTTATATTGTTGATGTTTTTTCCTTTTGTGCCCAATTTACTTCTCCGCTAAATCGCGTTGCTTTAGACATTTAGACTTGCTTTAGACTTATACATAAGGCGCATGCCATGACGAAAAAGAAATTGCGACTTCCGAGTTCGCGGCTTCGTCTTCGTCTGTCCTCTTCTCTGCCCTAGCCTGTCCTTTTCTAACTATATTGAAATAGCGCGTCTAGCCACAAAGGCCGCATGCGAGACTTGATTTCACACAGTCAGAGAGTTGCTTCTTTGGCTCACGAAAGGACTAACACCAGCTTCTCCCATTCAATGATTTGCAAATTTCCTCCATTGGCTTCCCTCGACGGGCAAGGTCAAGAAAGTCCTCGCCGTATCACACTCACGTCGCGTACACATTGCCGCGTGTCCCAGCAAACGTTAGCCAAGTCGTTCAAAGAACAGAAAAACGAAAAGATTTTAAACACCACGGTGCAAGATTACGAATATAAGGTGTACGGTGTTCGGTCCTCAAAAGTCTGTGAGGCAAATGCAGCATTGAGCTCCGCGGCATTCTCGGCCTGTGAGGACGCACCACCTGGGTGCGTTGCTCGCTACGAAAACGCGCTCTTGGTGCTTCTTAGGTCTATACGGACCTTAACGAAACTTTGCGAATAACTTTATTGCGTGCGTGTTTCTGTCAGTGAGTGCTTATATGTTGTTTATGCGGCGGTGTAACTGTGTGGTTGCAAATAATTTCGCTGTTATGCGTTTCTTAGCTTCATTACCTATTAGAGGTTGGATTGCGCATCATTTTGACGAGACACACAGAAGAGAAACACACACCACAGCAAAAACGATCACATGACAAAGCCAGCTTGGCATTTGTAGATGGCCATGTTTGTCAAAACAATTTTTTTTTTTGTTTTGTCGCTACCACCCTCCCCCCTGAGTATCTTCATGAATATAAAACGATAGTTGCAAGTAGCGCTTTGTGGTGTGTGTTTCTCTTCTGTGTGTCTCGTCAAAATGTTGCGCAATCCAACCTCTAATATGCTATACCAACACGCCCAATCGTCAGCCTTGGCAAAGTTTCATCGTCATTACCTGTTGGCTTGATATATGGTTGTGCATAGCAGAAATCGGGATCCTAGATGCAGCTGTTCTTCTGTGTAAAATATATCTATAAACCAGAATCTGTAGCAGCGTGTCAGGTGAACAGCCAGGCTAATACCGCCAGCTTTTCGTCAAAGTAAGCGTCTCTTTCACCTGCATTGTCCGGAAAGCACTTGACCCGCTTTCCCTTCCACCTCCCAAGAAGAACAAGAAAAAAAAAACGGAACTTCACGTTACTGATCAAGCTGAATTAGGCAGTAAGAGTCAAAAAGCAGTACCAAGTAATACTGATGAATGCGCGGCAAATTTGCCACAGCCTTTCCACCAGCTGTATGGAGGAATGACGCGTCATTTAATCACCCCCGTTAGCGTCGTCATTCTCATTAGGTTTTACTTTTTTTTAATAAGAGAAACCCTTCAAGAAGAACTTTGATTGCCCGTGTCTTTCGCCAACCGAAAACGGCACCATGCCAAACTCACGAATTATCTCATTTAATTTCTGCACCAATTCACTGACGGACTTCGTACTCGCTCCCCACGGAAATGATTCTATTATACTGTAACCGACAAACAGTCAAAATACCTACCGCATCAGCTCTACAACGGTTTCATCGTATACAGTTGCATAGCGAAGGCACTTGCAGATATACCAGATGACGATGATGATGATGAAAAACGTTTATTTGCTCTATTTTGCAGTGATTTTTGCGGCATCAGATGGAGTCTTTCATCTTCTCTCCAGGGTCGGTTCCCCTAGTCCAGGGCTCCGCTGAGGGTAGCTGCCCTGCGTGCACGCCTTACTAGTCCTTGTTGGACTTTCAGGATGTCGCTGGATAGCATCCTCTCCCACTGTTCCGCTCTCGGGTTTTTTATTATGGCTAGCCCTTCTGTTTTCTGGCAAGCCCATGTGGTATGGTATAGGGTTGGTTTGTCTCCACACCATGGGCACTTGCTCTCGTACTGCGTGGGGTAGATCTTGGTTAGCATGTTTAGGCACGGGAATGTTCCCGTTTGTAGCTGTCGCCATGCTACGGCGTCTTCTCTGTTTAGTTGTTTGTGAGGGGGCGGGTATTTTCGTAGTTTAGTATCGCTGAATAGCTTTGGGCTACCGGCTCGGGTTCCTCAGCGGGGTCGGGAATGTTGGATGCTCGGTTTGTTGCGTGCCCTCGAGCTATCCTATCGGCCTCCTGATTTCCCGTAATGTCGGTATGTCCCGGCACCCAAACTATCGTGCCTGGTTGTTGACGGTTTTGCCACTTGAGCGGAGGATGCGGAGCGCGCTGTGGCTGATTCTGCCGTT
The DNA here is from genome assembly GCF_038994185.2 of Dermacentor albipictus. Classification (NCBI taxonomy): domain Eukaryota; kingdom Metazoa; phylum Arthropoda; class Arachnida; order Ixodida; family Ixodidae; genus Dermacentor; species Dermacentor albipictus. The sequence continues at coordinate 157,262,602 of NC_091822.1, forward strand.
TAGGTAGTTGCGGCATGCTGCTTGTGAATCTGTGAGTATGGTTAAGGACCTGTTGGCAGAGTGGATCTTTGCGTTTCCCGTTCCTACGCCGTATGAAACTTGTGCTTCAAGAATCACGAGACGTCCGGATTTTGATTTAACGATTTTAACTGCCTCGTCTGCTTCGGCGTCGTTGAAATAAATTGCAAGGGCATGACGCCAATAACAGAGAGAATGGGACAATAAGGACGTGAAGGCGACACGCGCATGCGTCGTCTTTTCGTTGTGTCATCCTGTATTCGTTCTGTTGTTGGTCTTTTCGCGCTGTTACTCTCTCGCTACGAGTCGTAACCAACTATCCCACTTAGCCTTAACTAAGATGACACGGGTGTGCAGCTCAAACTAGATGCCGAAGTTTCATAACGCGGTTTTCGCTTTCCACACCAATACGCAAACACCCGCATAAAAATAAGAAAAAAAATAAACTAGGAATGAAGAATTCACAACCACTCACGCGCGTCCGCGACATCGACTCGAGTTCGCGACGCAGTTATTTGTTCTAAAGCTTTGGCTATAAAGTGTCGCAATCGTCTCACGTGACCTGCAGCTATACAAATAATCCCAACAATAAAGAAAGATCGCAGCTTACTTTTTTTCTCCCCCTCTAATCCCGAGTCGTTTTTTTTCGCCCGCTTCGCGCATTTTTATGCAAATTCTGAAAGCAGGAAATGTTTGTGTTCATCTGTGTACGCACGCGCGCACGCTTACGTGTGAGTGCGTGCGCGTGCTGATGTAGTGCGTGTGTGGGTATACGTGTCCGAACGCGCGCATGCTAGGGGGGCACCTCGCCTTGGCACCGCTCACGTGAGGAAGCGGGCGCTATGGACATTGATCAGGAATGCCGTAAGGTCGAGGTTCCTTCGGAGATAAGGGAAATGGTACCGAGAGCACGCGCGCATGCGGCCGTAATGTAAGCCAAGCGCGCGTAGGAAAGAAAGAAAGAAAGAAAGAAAGAAAGAAAGAAAGAAAGAAAGAAAGAAAGAAAGAAAGAAAGAAAGACTCGACCGGTATCAACTGGCTTTCACACGCGTATTACACACGAGTGATTGTGACTGCGCACCCGCCGGTCACGTGTGGGTGCGGCACGTAGAAATGCGCGGCAACCCATGTTGCCCAATAGAATCGCATGAAGCAACAACGCGCGTTATATACACTCGCTTTGTGTATTTTTGCGTCCCGGCGTAAACATGGCGCCCGCGTATGGTCGTGTGTGCGCGAGTGTGTGTGTGTGTGTGTACCACGCAAGCGGTGCGACGCGCTGGACGGCTTTCGCCGAGCGAGTCTCTTTCTGTCGCGGCTGAACGCATGCCAGAGTTTTTCTCGCGCGTGACCTCGAGGGTCAGTGTCGTGGATGTACGCGTGACACGGGGGCTCGCTTTTCTTTTTCTCAATAACAGCCGCTTTCTTCTCTTCTTTTATGCGAAGCATACTAGCCGCACAACCACGCTCTTCCTTGCTGCGCCGCGCGCGGCCGCGTAGCTACCGTATGACGTCATAACAGCTGCAAAAGCGGAGACGCTCGCCAGCGCGTGACCATGACGTCACGCGCCGGCGCAGCGCCCCTAGCGGGAGGAGCGGGAGTCAGGTGGTGGCTGCGGCCGCGCGCGACCGCGCCAGTTGGGGCCCAGCTTTTCCTCCGGCTGTCGTGACGTCACGTCACGTGGTTAAATGGTGGCTGCCCGGCCGCGCCCAAGGGCTGAACTGAGTGATTGCAATATGCAACGCATAACAACTAAAATAAAGGCTAGTATGCTTCGCATCCTGGGCTTAACCTTAGCTAAGCCACAGCCATTTTTTCTCTACGAACGCACTAAGAAATATGCGGCTCTCGGCAGAGACATCCGGCTCAACTGCTCGAGCGACCGGACAATGTCGTACGCGTGCAACCCCAATCGCGGAAGCTCTGCAGCAGCACGAACGAGCGACAGCTTTTCTGATAGACCTGCGGAGATGAGCTGTTGGCGCGACGCTTATTGGTTGGCTATTTGGTAAATGCTATGTGGCGCATGTAGGGTAGCCAACCGTGTCAAATTTGCCAGGACAGATTGAATTTTAGAGTAAGAGTCCCGGATGGGCCATCTGTCTTGTGTATAAATGCAACTTTGTTTTAATGCGATTGGCAAGTCGCAAAGCATAACTTAATTTACACGCACATATCTTTAGTTTTGCCGCGAAAGAATAAAAAAAAGGAAATAAAACAATGTATCTTAATTTCATTTCACATTCCTTTCTTCCGACGATCGCAGCAGTAAACGGTCGACAATAATACTATCGTGACGCATTTACTGCCACAAGTTGTCGCCGATTGTCCGCCCTTGTTGAATTGTGTTCTCCATAGTTATGCAGTCAGAGAAGTTCCCTTGGACAGCAGGCCGCAAGCCTGCAGAAGCGCTAGCCTTTTTTGTGACGCTCGCAGCAGTAAACGGTCGACATTAATGCCATCCTGACCATTTACTGTCACAAGTTGTCGCCGATTGTCCGCCGTTGTTCAATTGTATTCTCCATAGTCATGCGATCAGAGAAATTCACTGGTAGCCTTGGAGTTCACCGACCTACGCAAGCGCTGGGAAAACAATGTCTCTTAACTTCATTTCACATTCCTTTTTTCGGACGCTCGCAGCAGTAAACGGTCGACATTAGTACTATCGTGACGCATTTACTGTCACAAGTTGCCGCCGATTGTCCGCCCTTGTTGAATTGTGTTCTCCATAGTTATGCAGTCAGAGAAGTTCACTTGGACAGCAGGCCGCAAGACTGCAGAAGCGCTAGCCTTTTTTCCGACGCTCGCAGCAGTAAACGGTCGACATTAATGCCATCCTGACGCATTTACTGTCACAAGTTGTCGCCGATTTTCCGCCGTTGTTCAATTGTATTCTCCATAGTCATGCGATCAGAGAAATTCACTGGTAGCCTTGGAGTTCACTGATCTACGCAAGCGCGAAGAGCCTCAGCTCCCGGTGCTCGTCACCCCTTGGCCTATTCGCTTAGCCTCCATTGTGGCTACCGTCATGCCCTCGGTGTCGACCACGTGTTTCTTCAATAACAGCTATAATAGGAAAGTACACAGAGTGGCGCTGCATTACGTAGCCCACAACGCGCGTCCTTTAACCGGACGCCTGTGATACTAGCTTAGAAGTACAGCAATTTGTCTCTTAATGTTTTTTTTAGATATCGAGCGGTTGTAATTGACAGAACGAGCAGCCGCCCTGCAGAGCTGTCGCACGCAAGCAAGCTGTGTGCCGTTGCCGTCGACACATTTGCGCGTCTGGGAGCACTCGCTACGCTCGAGTTAGGACGCCTTCGTACGTACGGTTACGCCCTCTGGCAACAGTTCTTTATTGCGCAGGCGTCCTTCGGCAACGCGAAAATGCGCGGGAAACTTGTACCCACGTAGAACTACGTAACTTGTGTCGTAGCTTGTACCTGCGTAAAAATGCGCAATTAGCGAAATTAGGACCTTACATCGTTACAATAGTGTAAATGTAGATGATTGGTAACTTTATAAGAGATAAGGAACAATTTATGCAAAAACAAATAATAAAACTGCTCACAGAGAAGACCCATGGGGATACATAGGGCTACCTTGAAATTGCATGGAGAAGCTTAGGGCAACGGTGGGCCAACTGAAATTTGGGGCTGGGCCAATTTGAAGTTTGTGAGTGGGTCAACTTGAAATTTGGATGTAGGCCAAGCTGAAATTTGGGGTGGGCCAATTCAAATAAGGTGTGGGCAAACTTATGCAGCACAAGTATTCTGGCTGTACCGCGTGGTGTGTGTGTGTGTGTAAGCTGAACGGAAACGACGCCGACACAGCACGCGTGATACCCTTTCCTTCCCTTTCCCTCCCCGGCGGAAGCGAAACGGCTCTGACTGGTTGCGCGCGTGGTGTGAGCGCGCGCCTATGCAGCTGGAATACTTGCTGATGACTCACGCTCCGGTGCCGGCGCAGCTGTCAGCTCACAAAATCACCCTTTCACGCAGCTGCTCTGCTCTGATAGCAACTGCGCTCTTTTGCATGACCATACCGCCACCACAACTTGAGAGCCCAATACAAGCTTTGCTTGAAAAAAAAAAGACAATTCGAATGGAGTAACGTTGGCGGCAGTCAATCTGGAAAGTACGATCCGACGTTCAGAAGCCGAGTGTCTTACCCACTAGACTAAACTGGCCAAGCGTCTCAACGGGCTCGCTTGCCCGCGAGGAGTTCATAGCTCGAAGGATTGCTCAGAAGCGTTCAGTTGGACATCAATGCTTTCTCATTCACGAGGAAAGTGTTTAGGTGTGCTCGGTTTGTTTATTTCGCCATTCGATAAAAAAAAAGAAATACGAGGAACTGGGAACAGTGTCAAAAAGCTTCTCACATGACTGTTTGACAGACTACGTGCTCTCATAATGTAATGCGCTCGTAAAGCTTCACGAAAAAATTGAGCCCCTGGGATCCCCATTTTTTTTCGCTATTTGCTCAGCGAAGGGAATCGCATGTGGCAGCTTGCTTTCATGCAGTGAAGTAACGTGCAAGGGCTCATTGGCCAGTCACCTGCTTCTAAGCTCGCGTACTATGGGTCGCCTGAGTGTAAACGAACCTTCCACATTCGCCGTCGCCTTGACCGTGGGTGGCGCTGGCGAACACCCCAACAGCTCGTCTCGCACATCTACACAGATACCCGAGAAAGCGTAGCGAAGATGGCCGCCACTGTAACTTTAGTGGTAAAGCAGCGCACGCGTCACGTGGAAGATGTGGGCTGAGCTCGCACCTGGCCGAGGGTTACCTTTCCGTTCACTCCTGCGGCCCATGGTCCTTCACGACAGACTTTGAAAAAGCCGGCCCCGGGCCGTGCCGCTCTGTAGCTTACTCGGTTTGTACGTGCTCGTCTCTCTCTCTCTCGTTCTCCCCATCCACGCTTTCTCTCTTTTATCCCCCTACTCCTTCCCCCCGTGCAGGGTAGCCAGCCGAAACTACATTCGGTTAGTCTCCCAGCACTGCTATGCGTCAGTTCCCTCTCTCTCTCTCTCTCTCTCTCTCTCTCTTATTGTTCACTTTCATTTCCCTTTGCATTATTATATTTAGTGTCCATCAAACTTAACACTTCACTTCCCCTGTACCTCCTCTGATCGTATCGTCCGTTTCTTCGTACTGTTGCGACTAGCAAGAAATTTTTTAAAAAATACAGCCTGTACGATCACCTTAATCTTCTCGCTCGTGGATTTTAAGCGGTGTTACAAAGTGTTGGGCGACTTCGTTAAGTTCGCCACATTTGCTACGTTAGTATCTATGCTCCGCCCTTCGAGACAGGAGTTTAAGCGCATCCTAGAAGCGCGAGACTGGCGCATTTCGAAACGAGACCGTTTCAAAAATGGCCCTCCACGCTTTTTGTTCGACAAGACTTTCTCTCTCTCTCGGGCCAGGCGAGTAACTCTTTCCGCAGTTTCCAACCATCTCTTTGAGCGCTCGTACACGCCTTGGGGCGATCGAAAGCAGATTTATCTCGCGAGAGCTTCTGGGTATAAACAGTGGTTTCGAAACGCCGTTGCGTAAGGTGATTGCGAAAGGAAATTAAAGAAAGGAAAAAAAAACGAATGAAGAAAAATAGGAACACGAGCGTTATACAGTGAGCAATAAGATTTCGGTAGGTGTCGCTTATTTTTTTTCCTCGTTCGAGCTTACCCAATATGCTTCGGCCTCATAGAGGCCTCTTCAGTTTCCGCACGTCGTAGCGAAACTCTCACGTCTACTCGTCTGCGATAGCAAACACAAAGCGCTATGCGGCAAATATTATTGCTCAGTCGAGTGGAGAGTGCAAGCTTTTTTTTTTTCCATGCCTAGAAGGAAGGATACGAAAGAAGAACGAGATATAGAACGCTCAGGGGCGTTTTAACGTCTAGAATTGGCTGAGCTCGAAGCGAGTATCTGCAAGACTGATAGCAAGACTGGCAAAGGAGGCTGAACGCGTGGACCTTGTGAAGAGCTCGACCGGTCATATCGGAAAAGTAGTTGTGACAGCGCGTTGCACAAAGGGAACGAACACACTTTCATATAGATTGTCTTCTTTTTTAGATTTTACAGATTTTGTAAAAACATCGATTGTGATAGATAGTGTGATTTCGCCAGTTCAGCTAAAGTGTGTGAAGGGGTGGACATTTATACATTTATGACCAGGTAGCTGATTGAAAAGTTTCACTAGTTGACTTTTTGAATCAGTCACTTTCATGACACACTATAATCTGTAATTGTAAAATGGAGCCGCGCTGTAGTTAAGTTGCCTATCGTTAAGAGAAATCCTAACGTCTGCAGCACTCTATGATATCCATCTGAAGAGGCTTTTTCGAAACGGTTAACTGCAACGCCAATTCGTTCCATAACACACTTTAGGGACGTACGTCTCGAAGGTGATGACAGGCTTAGGATTTGTGCTGAGCAGACATGACTACTAACTGCTGCATCACGCGCTCACTTCAACCATGTGTTCAAAAACGAATAGCTAAAACAAGTGAAATTATACTATATTTTTGATTTCCTCTCTGAACATTGCTGCTTCGCATGAAAGTAATGTGCGCCTGTTGGGTAATCTACCAGAGCAAATTTAACCACGCTATGAACTTCCTAATGAAATAATCTCTACGACGCTTCTGCCATTTTAATTTACGCAAATTCTGATTTGGTGTTTTGCATTTCTATTCAAATAATTTTTCACCACCATTATCCAGCCCCTCTTATACCGCATCGCCCTTAGGGTAACGCAATGAATGAATGAATGAATTAATTAATTATTGCGCTCTGCCTGAAATTTTTTTTTAGACTAAAGAAAGGAATAAATGATATATTCCTCTGGATTTTATACCCGCATTCCTCATAGCCTCAGCAGTATATTGTATGAAAGAATGAATTCGGAGTTCTTAAACGCTGTTCAAGCTAAAGAAAAGAAAACACTGCATATTCCTGTCGAATTTGCTCGCTTATTCCTGGTTGTTTCAGTTGTATATTATCCCCCAGGTCTGTTGTTATTTTCCCCAGATTATTCTTACAGTCACTCAGAAGACCTAAGTATATAACAAAATATTATCAGCTTCTTAAGTTGTTAAGGGCTTGTGAATTGTGCCGCCGACTTTGAACGTTGTAGCGCGTAGCAGCGCAAGATTATGTGAATTTTCGTCCCTTTTTTCTTTTGATTTTTTATTTGTTTCTTCTACCACTTTTTATTCCCTTTACCCATCTCCCCTGCACAGCGTAGCCAGCAGGTACTCAAACTGGGCTAACCTCCCTGCCTTATTCCTGTCTCTCTCTCTCTCTCTCTCTTGTCAGCTGCCCCGAAGACAACGATGACGTCAAGCATAAACAAATGAAACACCGCAGAAACGCAAAACTGTAGGAAATAAAATTTAATTGAATCTGAATTGAATTCAGGGGCTTTACGTGCCAACACCGGGATTTCATTGTGCAGCACGACGTCGTGGGGTACTCCGGTTTCATTTTGACCACGGGCGCGTTTTTTTTTTTTTTATTTAGCCCCAATCGAAATGCTGCCGCGGCGGCCGGGATTCGATCCCGCGACCTCGTGCTCAGCAGCGGCCACACCGTAGCCGCTATAGGAAAGCCACTACGGCGGGTAAGAAAAAAAATTAAGAAGACTGATCACGTGGTACACTTCAAATGAGTTCTGGTAACGTTAGCACGTTTGTGGTGGTGACGCATTATGTGGTGCCTTATGTTTGTTTGCACATAACGACAAAAACGGTATCAGGCGGTGCCATATTGCGTTCGCCAAATGCTAGAATCTCTGCGTGAAACCCTTGGCACCGACGAGAAGGCTAATCCCATCGTAAAAGTAAAGAAGCTATATCTCGGTTTAATGACATGCATCTTTATATAACGAATGCGCTAAAACTATGTGCGGGTTCTCCAAGCCTCCTTGCATCTGTCCGACCTGGAATAATTTCAAAGAAGAGGTGCGGGACGCTGCCAAGTCATTTCGACGTCGGCACGTTTTGAAAACTGCGGCGCTTTTGAACAAAACGACACAACGCCTTTCCTGATGATACCTGCCTAAAAGACTAAAACCTTTCTTGTTGCCTTGGAAATTAAAAGCAAAATATTTGGACAGAATAAAGGGAAATCTTGTTCAGAATTTTAATAGTTCTAAGCACAATTTGGGGGGCAGGGAGAGATTTGATATTCGGATTCTCTGAAAATGCGGATTTCGGGAATTCTTTCACGCAAGCAGAAAGCAACTTTGTCATCTTAGACTTCATTCAAATGCACTCTGAAAATTATTTCACAATTTCTGCATCATCTAGCCCCCAAACCATAATTGTCATCTGTCTTGAGTTCGTTTCCTTTCCTTTAACAATCTACGGCTGTTACACAGGGTGTCCCAATTATCTTGCAGCAAGATTTAAAGATACGCAAATGCCACGTAGCTGTATAGAGCCAAGGTAATGTTGTTTGCCATCGCCTGTAGATGCTCGGAGTATTTTTATTTCTTTTGCATTATGCCCAATTACGTAACTAGTCTTAACTAATTATTCAACTCCTCTAATACCCGCCGTGGTTGCTCAGTGGCTATGGTGTTGGCTGCTGAGCACGAGCTCGCGGGATCGAATCCCGGCCACGGCGGCCGCATTTCGATGGGGGCGAAATGCGAAAACGCCCGTGTACTTAGATTTAGGTGCACGTTAAAGAACCCCAGGTGGTCAGAAATTTCCGGAGTCCTCCACTACACGGCGTGCCTCATAATCAGAAAGTGGTTTTGGCACGTAAAACCCTACAATATAATTTTTTCGACTTCTCTAATGATATATATAGATGAAAAATATCAATGGGACACTTGTAGGGTAACACGAAAAAAACTCCCGATACATAATTCTGTTGCTCAATACGTGCTGCGCAAAAGTGTTTTTCCGAGCGGGAAAGGAGCACGCGAATATACACGCCTGACTGGTGGGGAAGCTGGCCGCTCGAAGCAGTCTGCCAGCGTTCGCGGGCTGCTTTCCCCCGCGGCCTCGGTGTTCAACGGCTGAGCCGCATAGCCCTTGAGTCGCCGCGGTGTTGCGCAGTTTGACGCTGGATGCGTAGGGTCCTTCATTTTGAGGTAAAACCCGAAAATTCCCGGTAATTCCCAATGCCCGCAGCCCCTGCCCCGGCAAGGTTTATGAAAATCGGTTTATACGTGAACCCTCCATCCACACACGCACACATAATTTGCGCGCTTTCGTAAATGGTGAGAATAACAGTCGTTATAAATTTCCTTGTGCGAGCAAGTGGTCAAGATATATTAGTTTCAACATTATTATTCGTATACATGCCTACGGTATATGCTTCCTTTTCGATTAGCGTTCGAGCGATAACCGACATGTGTAGTGTATTGATCACCTCATTCAGTCAGCGATAGCTTGTTGCCCTTTGAGTGTATGCCGCACTTACATGGACGCGAAAATGGCGCGTACGTCGCATCGCATCGCATTTCTCGCGCGTCGCATGCTTGTGTAAACGGTCTGGATGCGTTGTAAGGACTCTGAACCGACGTTGACCTGCATCGGGGTACGTGTCAGCTGAGAGATTATGCAGGGAACGTTTTTTTTTTTTTCTCGAGTCAGGCATACCGTTCAAAGACTCGACTGGCCTGACATAGACGGAGCAATGTCCACCAAAGTGCGAATGAATACGAACGTCGAGCAGGGCTTGAAAGATAAGGAAAAAGAAAATAAATAACTTCGACGTTTTTGTGTGCCGAAACAACGATATGATTACGAGGCACGACGTACTGGAGGTAGGGGGGGGGGGGGTTGCTACGTGCTACGGAAAAAAAATTTGACCACACGGACTTCTTTACAATGCAATATATATCCAAGTACACGAGCTCACTTGTTGCATTTCGCCCCCATCGAAAACGTGGTCGACGTGGCCGGAAGTCGTATCCGTTATCTCGAGCATTCCCGCTTAGCCACCACGGCTGATCAAGATAAGGAAAAGACTATCAGCTATTGCGAGGCAAGCCTGTGTGCACTACTATATGTGCTACTCCCCCCCCCCCCCCTATGTTAATGCACAGTGAACAACGTAAACAAGAGATCACCAAGCACGTCCACGTTTGCTGTTGTTGTTGCTTTTACGTGGTTTTTTCAAAAAGTGCAGATAATATCTGCCAATGAAGAAGGAGTTTTATGTGTAGGTTCGTCACTTTACTTGCGAGAAGCTTATCTCTTTATTTATTTTTTTAGTGCATGCTCCTCTCATTGATTGCGCTTCGTTGAATTAAAGGCAAAAAAGTGTTATACAAGTCTGATAAAGGGACGTTTGTGCCCAGAGGGAGGCTCTAGTGGAATCTCTAGCGAAAGTTCCCACGAAAGCCTCGAACTTTAATTAAGCTGCCAGGCAACAGAAAATCGCAGTTTCTCTCCCGGGTGCTCAGCTTTAAAGCAAGGTTCGATTTCTCCCCAAAGAAATGTAGAACAATATGAAACCCGAAAAAGAAGGACCGTAATTATACGTTGCATCATGCCTTACACGGTCCCATCGCTCATTACTGTCCTATGCAGAGGCGGCCAACGTAATATACGTACTGAACCTGTGAAAGTGTTGATTCTTTCTTCGAACGCTCTAGCGGAAGCAATATTGATTTTTTTTAAAGAGCTGCTGAGCATAAAAGCAAGACAACAAAAGGAGCAATGGTTCGTCGATTCACGTCACAAAACTGAGTGCAAAAACTTGCTCGCACTGGACTTCCGGACATGTATTAGCCGTCGCCGGTGATTTATGAATCCTTAGATTATATGTTCCCAAACGCCACCCCCGCAAATCCTGCGAAGATAAAGCAACGAAGCCTATAAATTCTAGCTCTTCTCTAACTAGCTAACGGAATTGAACTATAATCTCAATATATTTCAAAATATTCCATTTTCTTTTACCCCTATGTCCTCAGCCATTGCCAATTATTTCAAGGTATCGTTCTTTCTTTAAATTTTATTCAGAACTAGCATACTGCTCGCACCCACCACTACAACTGATAATACTGTCTGTAATATGAAAACTTTCGTTGATTTGCTTCCAAATATGCACCGCTGCTGCCATATTGGACGTTTTATTTTATTTATTTTTTTCTGTCGTTTCTATACAACTCGTACCCATATTTCACTAGCCACTACATTTGATACATATCTTTAAGGCTGAACATAAAAATGGTCTAACACAATTTTCTTCAAGTACGCCCAGCCTTTGCAGAATGATACGGCTTTCCGTTTTTTTTTTTTCAGTCTTCTCTTCTTTCTTCGCTTTTTTTTCTTTCCCGCGACGCAGTTTGAGGGACGATCGTGCTAGAAATACGCCTTCCTCTTAAAGCCTGCACAAACAGGACGCACCGACAGACGGGCGGTTTATCCTGATTACGCGCGCGTAAAAATTCAAATCGACTCTTTCGCGGACATTCTCGGAGCGCCGAACGGCCCGGGAAACCACGAGACAAGAAATAAAAAGAAATAAAAAGGTAAAGAAACAGACAGAAAAAAGGAAAAGAAATAGAAAGCAAGGAAGAGGAGAGAACTGGCTTTCGCCGCCAGAGCCAACACGCAGTGCAATCACTTTCTTCGTACAGACAGAGAGACATGCACGAAGCCACGCTGTGGTATATACAGGGTTTTTTTTCTAGCTGACGCGTTCGTGTGGCACCCCACGTGGGAATGACTTCGATTGCTGCTATATGGCCAACGAAAACGGCGTATAGTGTGGTGTGTCTGCTGCGCCGGCGACGGATTGAAAGCGAAATCATTCACGAAAAGAAAGAAAAAACGAAAAATAAACAAACGCGGCGAGAGGAAATAGATGACGGAGCGATGAAGAGAACCACGACGGGAACCGGGGTATATGGCGCACCATATATTCGTTAAGGAGTGTTGACGCTCCCGTCTTTCGGTAAAAGGGGTTGCAGCGTTGGGAAAAAGCCGAATCTTAGAACCCACTGTACGAGAGAAGATCAACTTAGGCGGATTTCACCAAATCAAAGAAAGATGAAAAGCAAAAACTGCGATCGTGCCCAACAAATGCGATGCAGAAGTGTGGCATATACGACAGCGTTGAAAAAAAAGAAGGCTCTCTTGAGGACGGTGGGATAGTCCCGCGATATTTAGCGAATCAACCTACTCCATTTGTTTTCATATCGTTTATTTATTTTCTCAAAGTGCCTGAGAACAGCTTTACGCCTTAATATTGGCGCACTTGTGTTGCAGGAGGAACGTAAAACCGAAAAACCTAACAGAATGTCTCAAACAACGGTAGTACAAAATGCGACGAAAAATTGAAATAATCAAAGGCAGAAGTGAGGCGATGAGCAAATAGTACAGCGGAATATATCAAAATCATGACACAAGGTATTTTGTTGCGTTACAAGACGTGTTGTAGCGTTAGAGGTGCAAGAGGAATTCACGTATACAAAATGTTAGGATTGCGCAAGTTAGGCTGAGGCACGCAGAACATTACAGCTGACAGTAACCGCTGACAGAAGAAATGGACGTGAATTAGTTCATAAAATAATAGGTAATCACGGCATTTCCGCCTTATTTCTACGAGATCTAATATTAAACATGCGCAGTACACGCTCGTAGGCATTAAATACACGGCGTCTAAGAAATCGATTGTACAGAATACGAATTAAACGTCGCTGAACACATTGAATTTTTGTTACATTGGTCAAATTAATACCGTTCCGTGCAACAGCACTAAACTCTAACTTCGAGCGCACAAAAGAGGAATACAAGAGAATAACGCAGTTGACATTCACAAACTTTTTGCATATCATGTATGTGCATGTCATGTACATACGCAGTACATCATTTGTACGTCATATGTGTACACTCTGTCACACGTGATGGTCATACATGTAAAATGTTTTTTTTATGTTAATGTTGCATGTACTGGAGTATCCGAGTGTGTACAGCGCCGTGTGTGAAAAAAACGGTAACTCTTCACGAGACAGGGAATATCTGGTGCATGTTGGTACATGTTGTTGCACTGGTGCAACAACATGTGCTTTTTATCACTCCATCAATAACAATTAAAAAAAATAAACCGAGTTGTACTTACAAAATACTCTATGTGCACTCCGTAAGAAAGCATGCAAGCCGGGATAACGTTCCAACCTGTTTTTATCCTAAATCCTCCATTAGCGCTCCGCCACAGATCGCATTAACTCGGGCTCCGCCAATATGGACCTGGACACGGGTACGAAACAAACGCGATACTTTCACGTGATTAAAGTGGGCAGAATCAGATTTGACAACGTTTAGACATTTCTTATTGTGCATCCTATAATATGCCGTAATTGCCTGGTTTACTCACAACAGGAACCTTTTATCACAACTAGAAGCTGTCCAACGTGAGGCAACCAGGTTCGTGTTCAACAAATACACAAGAACTGACTGGCCAGCACAAATTATAAATAAAGCCGGTTTACTGACCATTGAAAACAGAGTGAAACTAGCAAGACCAAAGTTACTGTTACAATGTCTCAAAGGCAAGGTTAAGATCGATATACGTAAGTTCATTCCTTTAACCATCACCAGACCAACTAGGCGTAGGCAGTCTCGAACGCTGGACGAATTTTCAGCCAACTCAAACTGCGTTAAATACTCGAACTTTTGGCGTATAGTTTGAGAACGGGATAAGTTAGACAAGAAAATAACTAACACTGCCTCATTAAGCAGTTTTGTATCTTTATTAGAAAAAGCATTGCAAGCAATGCGTTTTATTCTTTTTTTTTAAGAAACAGTCCTGTAGCATGTTATTTTTTTTTTTACCCGGCCTATAGTCAACACGTACTCTGCCTACGCAGAGTACATGCTGTGTGCATAGTGATTTTACTTATTTTCAGTTTCTTTTCTTTCTTCATCTCTTTTTACTTTGTTACTGTGCACACTTAATGCATACACGATTGCATCTGTACTGCATTGTTATGCAGTTCTAGTTCAACGCTATAGTGTAAAACATGTAACGTGAACCTACTTAGAATGACTAAATCGTGTTAACTGATGTCAAAGTGTTTATATTTCAAGATTGCCGCACTGCGTGATGAATTACAGTCGAAGATTGTCTATTGTAAGTGCGCCTGTTTTTATTCATGTCTTGGTTCTGCAGTTGATCCTGCGTCCCTCCTTCTATGATCTCGCAAGATTGGCAGTGTTGTTAAATAAATAAATAAATAAATAAATAAATAAATAAATAAATAAATAAATAAATAAATAAATAAATAAATAAATAAAGCATAATATTCTTAGCTTATTTGCTTTACTTATTTTTTATTTCTACCCAAAAAAAGAAACATAGGATTTGTGTTCCTGTAGAAACTACTTCTACATGAGTCTACAGGCCATCTGAAGCTTGTTTCATTTCATTTGTTGCCGCAGGATGAAAGTTATGAGCTTCCTAGAATAGGCCAAAACTCGTGACCGGAGCAAAAAAAGAAAGGAACCAATCCTTATCTGCGCTCTCATTTTCCCCCTGCACGTATGTACGTCATTTGACTTACAAGACAAATCAACTCGTGTCTTACGGCAGAACGCAATAAAACGCTCGGTGGCATTGCACAGACGACGACTGCAATTTGTGTTTACTTGAATGAACGCGTACGCCCGAATTTCTTAATGATCGCTATCGTTGGAAAACAATCCTGCAAGGCGCAAATTTAGAGCGACAAACGGTGACACGCCCCATGTTACTGAAGTGGAGATCAGAAAGAAACTTTCGATTTCTAGCGCATAATACCTTTAGGATCAGGGAGCCTGTCGCGAAATCGCAAATCACCTGCTTGACGAGGCAAAGATCTGCACTTGCATATTTAATTTCGCTTAGACGTATATGTGTGTTTAAATTTAAGTCGTTCGAAAATAACAGGAAAGAAGCGGAGTGATAAGGTCGCTCTCAGGATATTCCTGACCCGCTTCACCATCCACCACATCTGAACTTAACACAAAAAGAAATATATATATATATATATATATATATATATATATATATATATATATATATATATATGCATAATCTCGCGAAAGTTTTCTTGTGGTAGTGAAGTGTTCCGTATTAATTTGGCCACTTTTGTAGTTAATTCATTCAATAATAAATAATGTTTATTCTTTCTGCATTAATTTGCCTCTTTCGGCTGTATGTTTTTGACGAATGTCGTAAACGATGATACCCGTAAGAGTATATAACAAGCTTAAATTTTAAAATTTCGGGGACTCGAAACTAAATAAAATTTCGTAGACCTCCTTGCCTGCTCCTAACTCGATTTGCTGATGATAGACGAGGTGTCCGTATAGAAACGTCAGAAAACTGCGTTCGAGCATTATTACCACTGGCCGATAGTTGCAAGACTTGTATTTTTTTTACTACACCTCGCCGACAATCCTTTGTTTCCGCGTTTCGAAGGCATTAGGAAATCCTCTCGCCTGATTAAGTTTGTGCATCGCCATGATCTTTGCTTCCGAGTACGAAATTGAAAATGACTTCCACCAAGACAGTCGCCGCTAGTTACTTTTTGTGAAGATTAACTTGATATTCGGACAGTTCTCATCACGCAGTTTGCTAACTATTTATTTCATTCATCGTTAAACCTTCGACTGTGTCATTAGGTTCAGTTTGAGTAGGTGTTCTTAGAAGTTCTTCAACGCTGGTTCTCTCTCTCTCTCTCTCTTGATTTATGGCAATTGGTTAACGTTTCTGCCGGCTGGAGCGAATGAGTACATTCACGGAATAACCCAAGATATCGAAGCAGCACTGAAAAAGTGGTAACCCACTCCTATGGCTCGGATAGAAATCCATTTGGAAATAAAAAGTTCCGATTGTCCGTCAGTGGTATGAGAAATAGAAAGAGACTGAGTGACGGCACAGTTGCAGAATCCGGATAATTTTTGAACACTTGAGGTTATTATCGTGATTACCATTCTTTGGAGACTTTACGCACATTCCGTTGTCTTTGTCTGTCTGTCTGTCTGTCTGTCTGTCTGTCTGTCTGTCTGTCCGTCCGTCCGTCCACCCGCCCGTACGTACGTGTGTATGTATGTATGTATGTATGTATGTATGTATGTATGTATGTATGTATGTATGTATGTATGTATGTATGTATGTATGTATGTATGTATGTATGTATGTATGTATGTATGTATGTATGTATGTATGTATGTATGTATGTATGTACGCATGCACGTCTGTCTGTCTAAGTATATATACGATGCCTGTGTTTATGACATCAAGGACCCTTATTAACAAATTTTTCTGTACGCAATTACTGTTCGTTGTTGGTTACCGCCGCAGCTACAGTCTCCTTACGATGGCCATCGCTATACCACGATAGGCGGCTACCCGAATGCCGACCAATCAAAAATAGTAAGCAATATTCGCCTTACCAATACTGTCACAGACGTTTCACTTGACGTTTCACAGACGTTTCACTTCGCATTTTAATCGTTCGTCTGCGAAATTTCCTGCCGAAAGAACACTGAGCCGAAACCGTGAAGCAACAGGGCATTGTTCCGCTGGCCACAAAAAAAGGGGGTTTGTATTTCTTTTCTTTCGCGGGTTGTTAACCTCTTAATCCATGCATACAGGGTTCCCGCCGTATAGTTGACTCGCCCGCCGGCCGCCAGAAGGCGTCGTCAAAAGCGAAACCCAAGCAGACGACGCAGAAGAATAGCCACGTGCCGATGCTCCAAATTGTTTCTGCACGTCCGCCCGACTCCCCCCCAGAGACAGGCTCTTTGATCTTCGCCCTTTCCTCCTTGCCGTTCCTCTCTTTGCTCTCTCTCTCTCTCTCTCTCTCTGCGAAGGAAGCGGTGTCCTTTCACCTTCGTTTACTCGTTCGTAAAACCGAAGGCCGTGTTTACCGCTCAATCGAGTGCGCTCCAAGGAAGGATATGCGGCCTTTCGCAATATTTAAGGAAGCGCCGCCGCTTCGTGGCTGTGGCGAACATTAGGCGCGCAGCTTCTGGACGGAGGGCTGCTTCTGTGTGCAGACGACGCTTACCACAACCCCGACTCGTCGACGGCCATCTTAACTGTTTTTCGTTTCTTGCCTTTTCTTTTCTCTCTCTCTCTCTTTTACTTCTGAATGCCCGTGAAGGCATGCTCTCGCACAGGGTCAAGTTTACGTATTTCCCCTCCGGGCGATGACAGCTCCCTCCTGGCACGAGTCCACGTTCAGCCCCACCGCGTGCAACGTCTCGTGCGTCGGATTCGGTTTAAACATGCGCGCACATCGATGCGAGGCGGGTGGGAATTAATTAGTGGGACGTCTTCTTTTGTTTACCCCGCTTTTCTGTACCTCTGCAAAAATATATGTTCAGTTGGTGCTAGGGTAAATAAAAAAAAGAAGCGCGTGGATGATCACCCTTCCGAAATGTATTGGAGCAGGTTCCCGGGACTGTTCCCATAACTTTGGAACTCTCAGTAAAAGGGCGTAGATTATCAATCGCGAGTTTAACAACGCATTAAGTGGGTTCGACATCGTCGTCGCTGTGAAGTATAAGCGCCTCTTGTATGCAAAGAGAGCACTCCACTGTTTGAACAAACTACAACTTTTGTTGACATTCAAGACGTCGCTATACCAACGCCTTTTACCTTTTAACTATACCAACGCCTTTGATGGCGATGACGATGGCACAAGGGCGGCGATAACACCGCAGGAGCGACGGTGATGCACGACGAAGGCACGACGGCTCACACGGAGAAGTACCGGTAAATAAATTCCGCTTGGCGAAAACGTTTGTTTTTTGCTATATTTGTTTGCTGATGTGTGGACATGGTGACGATCAACCTCACGACGATACGCGAGACGTCAGGAAATTTTTTTTCATATGGTGTCCACAATTTATTCGTTTAGGAAAAAAGAACCTCGAAAGCATTGCTCCGCCTTCTTAGACTTGAATCAACCGTTCAAAATTTACTATCCTCGGGTACAACTACTCGTGGGCAGCGGGACGGGAAGATTTGCGCTGCCATCCAATAATTTATTGCAGAACCAATTAGATTTAGACCTCGAATTCAATATTGCAGCTTTACTTCCAAATGAATCGAGATTGAACTTTTCTTTTTACGCTTTTCACTTACTCGTATATTTGACAAAATAGATCTCTCCAATCTATATCTTTTCGTTCATGTATACCAGTTCTAAAATTTTGTCTTCGTATTACTTTATTTTGAATTACTCGGTTCTTCGCGAGTCCTCCTCAGTGGGTATGCGCCGGAAATTCTAAACGATATGCCTATGCAGGAATTATTATTATTATTATTATTATTATTATTATTATTATTATTATTATTATTATTATTATTATTATTATTATTATTATTATTATTATTATTATTATTATTATTATTACTGTTGCGTTAATTTGCCTTACAGCATCAAAAGGAAATGTTACACATAATCAGCAGGAACAAACCGCGTTGCGATCCATAGGGCTGTCGCGGGTATCGGTGTGAGCAAGGCGAATATTGGGCGTACTCTGCCCAAGAGAAAGACAGAGAAAGAGACAATTTATCTGAATGAAGGCAGAGAGGTTGGCCCGAGCTAATACGCTCTAGCCTGGTGCTCAGTTTAGGGTTTAACGTGGGCCAACATTTAGGCTACGTTGGCCGTGCTATCTGAGCCGCTCGGGACACGAGCAGCGTAGTTCACGGATACGCCGGTGAAATTGATCTTTAAAATTTTTATTTTAATCATGCCGGTCCACCCCCATTTGGGGTCATTACAGGGAGGGTTACAAGCATAGGTAATCACATACCGTCTTAATTGCAATACACAGTCAGAGTCACATATACAATCGTACACACACTCAGGTACAGAAAGACACAAAGTTACGCAATACTAAAGCACATATCTAATGCACGTTCAAATTCGTGGATGTCCTTATCAACGACAAAGTTGGGTAATGCGTTACACATTTCTATTGTATTTCTATGGTTCTTTTTTGTTTTTATTTGGCTTATTACGCGATTATAAGATGATGGAATTTCCCACAATCGCTTTCGCATGTACAAACATCCTGTTTAGCAGATACGAGCCTGTATGGGTGCCCACCGTTTCGCTGTTACTGGTGCACCGAAGAAAATAACCTTGCGCCAAGCAGTCACCTCGTGACAACTCGCGCTATTTAACGAGGAAAAAATACTCGAACGCACACGTTAAGAAGAAATGCCTTTGGTATTTGTTCTTTTTTCGCCTTTGTGTATTTTGATGGTATACTAAAACCTCTGCAAATCAAGTGCACTGGGAGTGATAACTTGTTGAACGTATTGAACGCTAATAGTGTTTTGGCTAGTTTTGTTGTCAGAACTTCTGTAGGCTTATATTTTCTGCGTTCTGCTCTTCTTCTTTTATCGTTATCGTTGTCTGTCACCAAGTATAACCTTTCATTGAGGCTTTGTTTGTCCCCTTACTCAATGCCACACAGAAGGGATTATGAATGAATCAATCAATGAATGTGACAACATGTTGAAAGGCATTGCACGTTGTGATGAGCTTTGTTGCCGTAACTGCCCTTGTTTGGCCGTTTTTTTCGAGAGGACATTGAATTGAATGCAGAACGCGAAACCACGCTGCAGAAATGCGGCGGCAAAGCACTGTGAAATTACACCAGCTAGTGCGTGAGACAGAGTTGATATGTAGGCCGCACACAATTGGTATTGCTTCCTCCGCCACCCCTCGCCCACTCCAACCACCCTCACACGCACGCATACATTTCAGCAAAACGCGCTTTATTGATGTTCTTAGCTTTCGAATACCTGCTAAATTAATTTCCTTGCCAGGATTCACGACCCCGTAAGCAAGCAATACATTAGTTATTCTAGTGATATATATATATATATATATATATATATATATATATATATATATATATATATATATATATAGAGAGAGAGAGAGAGAGAGAGAGAGAGAGAGAGATCAGCGCCTGTAGATGACACGGGCTACTTCGCTTTCGCGTGGTGACAAAGAAATGAAATCCCCCCAAAAATCTAAAAAGGAAAGAAAGCAAGGTTGTATACTAAGATTACGAGCACATGCAGTTTTCTCCACTCGAGTCAAGAAGGGCCCAAATGAGATGACAGCAATGAACGAGAAAAGGTCAAATTTTTTTTGCGACACCCACTCAATATGGCTGGATATGGTAAAGCACTTTCGAAAAGAAAACTCAAGCGCTGCTACATTCAGCACCCTGCGTGTAATCTAAGAAGTAAAACAGCATCGTACTCGTGAAATGGAGCGCGTACCGCGATGTCTACACGAATGAGAGCGAATATAAGCTGGCGTTGAAGACTATTTATTTATTTATTTATTTATTTATTTATTTATTTATTTATTTATTTATTTATTTATTTCGATACCTTCAGGGCCCTAGGGCACTACAGAGTTTGGTAGAGAGTCCTTTACATTTATTGAGTGTGACAGAAGTGCAGGTCAAGTGGCTGTCACCTCGCCAGCAAAGGGCAGGAATAAAATGAAGTGGCCTGTCTCAGGAGATACGTGTGATTTGAAATTCGTTAGTCAGCACGTTCTTCCGTCGCATTTCGCAGCTTGTATCACCCCTGTTGATTGCATTTCTTCTTATTCTTCTTCTTTGTTTAGTGGGAGATGGTCAACGGATATGTAGTTATGAGTCAACGGATATGTAGATGGACATCTACATATCCGTTGCTGTCAAAATGAAATGTTTGGTTGCCGTCACCCATTTAGTACATTTCTTTTTAACCCCTATGCATTTGTCGCGTCCGTAGACAGAAATGTGGGCCGATCCCGGAGATTGCCAAATACTGAGCAAACCTGCGACGGAGGTGAAGCAGGCTTCAAGCACTCCGCCCTAATAATAGTAATAAATCATAATAAATTAATAAATGAAACGAATCAATCAATATGCATTGTTTCAAGTCGATTAGTATACTGGAATTGTTTGCCAGCGGCACATGGACTAGCGAGCAGGAGGCATTGTCATATTGGGGGCGAGCTCCACCGCTGCAAAAAATTGGCGCTGCCGTCGGCGTGAAGGTGGTGTGAGGGATCACGCGGACACAGCGGCCGCGTCGGCTGCTTCGGAAGCGCCGAAGCGGAAGTTTAAAGTCTCACCTGCGCTGCGGTTCTGATTAAGTGCGGAGGTTTTCCCGCTTCGGGTGTCTACTTGACAACACAGGAAAGCACTATAACAGGTAGCGGCTGCCTTTGGAGAAGTCCAACATGGTCGGCTACTGCTCGGTGCCGCAGTGCCGGACGTACGCAACGGAGCCCGGTGTCGGCTTTTACCCGTAAAACCTCGGGACAAGGAGCGGCGTGAAGCTTGGATCACGAAACTTTTCGAGTCGGCAAGCAGCCATCGGCTACAACTTCAGTTTGCAGCAAGCACTTCCCCGCGGAAGATTTCTGCTACTTCGTCGGGGCCGCGATGTGCGCGGATAGTAGCAGAAAGAGAGAGAGAGAGAGAGAAGGGAAGACAGAAAGGCAGGGAGGTTAACCAGACTGAGTCCAGTTTGCTACCCTACACGTGGGGAGGGGAATGGGGAGTGAAAGAGGGAGAGAAAGAACAGAAAGCACGCACTGCGACGAGCGCCTGAACGCACTGCTCTGCTAATGTCATGAAGCTTCGATCCATGACCTTGTTGCTGCTAGATACTGGGAAGTTCACTGGAATGGGAAAGGAACGGCAAGAAACACATTAAAAGAATGCATGGCATATGCTCGTGTTTGTGTTAGCACCAAGCAACGAATGTATACTGGATTAAGAAAAACGAAGCAGCGGGAAATTGCTCGTTGAGGAGACCGACCGATGAACATACAGTGCGTACATTGTAACAGTACATTGAAACGTCCAATGATGTAGAAGAAACGAAGAAAAAAAAGATTGAATCTTCGCGACGACACATCGCAAGTCGCCGTAGGTGTCGAACTCCCTGGGAAACCGTTCTTGCCTGGACGCTATCAGAGCTGTACGAAGACAATTTTTGTTGTAAATATAACGAAATTGTTTTCGAACAGCTCTGGTGGCGTTCACGCAACAATAGTTGCTTGTGTACGGTCAAATACTCATATGCTGCGGTCTAAAGCTCACGGCACGGTGCGAAAACGCGC
This sequence comes from Dermacentor albipictus, assembly GCF_038994185.2. Classification (NCBI taxonomy): domain Eukaryota; kingdom Metazoa; phylum Arthropoda; class Arachnida; order Ixodida; family Ixodidae; genus Dermacentor; species Dermacentor albipictus. The sequence goes on from NC_091822.1 coordinate 157,284,738, forward strand.
TTGCAGCGAAAGCGAAACATCGTGCGCGGGCACGCATGGAGGCGCGCAGTCGGTCGCTGCGAACCCGTGCGATCGCTGCATCGAGGCTTCATTCTGTTATGCTCCACTTGGTTATGCAGATAGCCCACTATAATAACATATTTTAACCAGTTCGCTCTCAGCGATTACTCGCGTCCTTTCGCGCAAGAAACCGGCTCGGGGGACTTCCATCGCGGTGACAGCGCGCAGTGTAAGTTCACTGCACGTATTCGGTAAAGAGATGGCGCCCGTAAACCATTCCGCGCGTTCTGTTTGCTCAAGAATATCACTTTTGGCACTAAGGAACTTCTCTCGTTTTGAGAGTGCTTACGGAAACGTCGAGGTGGGCTCCCGCGAATGATGAAAATGAACATGATGAAACCGAATGATGATGATGAAACCGAATGATCAAAATGAACATGTGCTCTTTGTCTAACCCTCTGTGATCTGCTACACAGCTCCGTTGGTCGTCCACCTTCACAGAGTTGAACGGCTTCTCAAATTTTTGAGAAAGCGGGGCAGAAACGAAGGAGTTGCTCGATGGTTTAGGCCTCGCAGCACGCTGAGCAGGCCGGGGATGGGCCTTGCTGTACCCCCGGGAGTCCGTCCAGGAGCAGACGCTCTGAAGCCGCAGCAGGAGATACCGACCTTGCATTGTTAGACCACGATCAGGGAGGCGACGTGGGTTCCGACCGCTGGCGACGCGTCGATCCGGGTGAAGCGCCGTAAGGTGTAGCTGCAACGCGTGCGTTGCATGTATAGTCGAAGGTCGTTATACAGAGGTGGTGACGGGTACAGTGGCGTGGTGTGCTGGCTTTGCCAGGGCGTCAGCCTCCTCGCTGCCCTACAAGACGCCTACGCGAGAGGGGAGCCACTGCAGCGACAGTTTCCAACGTTACCATGTTACTGTTTGAAGCGGTATGAGCCTTCGAATAGAAGATGAAGAAGCGCGGGAACCGGGGGGACAGAGGAAGAGAAGAGAGAAGTGAGAAATAAATGTAGACGAGATGGACGCCAGTTCCACAGCAATGTTTTAAGTCTACTGTGTCCTTTAACTAGGAACGCTACAATATTTTGGCGCAGTCGACAACTGACTCCAACATGTGGGTGACATTTTTCCTCGAGGAGACCTCCGCAGAGAAGATCATCTTTTCGAGATACCAAGCTCAAGACGAACCAGCGGTGGAACTACCTCGCGAACTCAACTCGGCAGACCTCGTGAACCTGGTTTTAGAGAAGGCTTCCATAGACATTGCTGAACTACGTCGGAAGGGTGCGGTGAAAGTGAACTTGCGTCTGGCGATCTTCGACGAATTAGTTCTTGAACCCATGCGTCGAAAGGACTCTGCATCACGGTCTTCGGCAGAAGAGGTGAGCCTCGTTTTGAAAGCTCTTCAGCTACAACAAGAACAGATGGCGCAACAAAACCAACTGGTGACGTCACTTATAAGCTCTCTAAACGCTGAGAATCCGGCGACTAAATTTGTCGAACCCGATGCTTTCGACGGCAAGTCTTCAAGCCCAGAAAGTTGGCTTGAATTCTATGAATATGCGGCTGGGAAGAACAAATGGCACTCTAATGAGGACAAAATTACCAACATGCGTAGTTATTTAAGAGGTGTTGCACGTAAGTGGTACGATCTGCACATTATTGAAGATGTTGGCAACTCTTGGCACCAGTGGAAGGAAAAATTCTTGAAGACATTCCGAAGCAACCCAGTACAAAGATGGGACGCCGCACTCAATTTCAAATTCAAGCAGGGCTCCCCCATCGAGTATTTCTTTGAAAAACGCCGCCTTTTAAAGCTGGCTGAGCCTATGCTTCCTCCTTCTGCCATAGTAGCTCTAATAATGCACGGATTGCCCGCGGAAGTCCTGAAGCTAGCTCAAGCACGATCACCTAAAACTATAGACGGGCTCTTGGAGTGCCTTCACGACATACCATCTACTTCAGACGAAAATATAACCGCTGGCTCAAGCAGTCGCTTCAGTCGGACAGGCGCGGATTGGTCAAGCCGTAATCCGCGAGAACCGAGCCGCCTTGCAGGCAGTACAGAGAGCTTGGGTTGGCGTGCTCCCAGAGGTCGAGTGAATAACGTCGACAACGACCCTGTCCCCATACTTTCAGACGCTCAAGAGTCTCCGACAGCAAAAAACTAATAAACAAGGGTGATCAGTCCGACCCGATGACCACAACTGAGACTGTTTATTTAACTTGCTCTAGCTTACTTCACATTCCTGTCAAAGTGGGAAATAGACATATGATGGCTTTGGTTGACAGCGGTGCTTCTGTGTCTATAATAAATGCCAAGCTGGTAGATTCAAGTCACCTGCATAGTGGAAGAGTACTACGGGTGCAAGGGTACGATGGAAAAGTGACAATGCATAATCAGTGGGCCTCAGTAAACATCGAGTTCCAAGGTCATGAAATAGAGAGTGACGTACTGGTGATAACGGGGGTGACGTACGACTTTCTGCTATCCAGACCAGACATAAAGAAACTAAAAATCAACGTATATTGGGACGATGCAGTTTTAGTGGAAGGACTATCAAGGGAAGAGACACAGCAAGATAGAAAAGATAACCTGCGAATTGTCAAGTGCGCGGAAGATATTGCAACGACCTACCCTGAACTGGTATGCGTAGGAAGCTATCCACAGGAGATGAAGTCGCACAAGGTGCCTTTCGAACTAACTGACAAGACCGTCATCCGAAAATCACCTTATAACATGTCACGAGAACGTAAGATATGGTTGAAGAAAGAATTGCAGGAGATTCTAGACGCCGATATAATCCGGCCTTCGGTGTCACCCTTCGCTTCTCCCATAACTATTGCGCCGAAGGAAGATGGAACTTTCCGACTGTGCACAGATTACAGGGTTCTCAATCGCGAGACAGACCTTATACCATTTCCCATGCCGAAGATAGACACGATTATAGATGAGACAGGTGGTTGCCGGATTTTTTCACGCATTGACTTGTGCAAAGGTTTCTGGCAGATCCCGCTAACCGAAGAAACAAAAATGTACACTGCTTTTATCACGCCCTTTAATCTGTACGAGTATAACCGGCTTCCTTTCGGCTGGAAAAACTCGCCAGCATGGTTCCAGAAGATTATGAACGAAGTCCTGAAGCCTTTTCTGGGTGTCTTTTGTAACGTGTACATAGACGATATTATCGTCTTCTCCAAAACAGAGGCTGAACATCAGGAACACCTTTCTCAGGTATTAAATGCCTTGAGCTTGGCACAACTCAAGGTTAATTTTAAGAAAAGTGCATTCTTTCAAAGAAAAGTTGTGTTTCTTGGAAGAGTATTTGATGGGACTACCAAAAGCACGAAACAAGAGTCCGTCGAGAGAATATCCCAACTGGTTAAACCGTATGACGTCCACTCATTGCGTGTGTTTTTGGGATTAGCAGGACATTTCAGACCTTTCATAAAAGACTTTGCTATAAAAACAAGATGCCTCACGCGACTAACGCAGAAAGAAGTTCCATTTGAGTGGGATGAGGAATGTGAGAGAGTCTACCGTGATCTGGTGCACAGAATCTCTGCTGACCCTATTCTACGCATACCAGATTTCACTTTACCCTTTGAACTGAATACCGACGCCTCACATTATGGAACAGGTGCAGTCTTGTACCAGAAATGTGCAGAAGCATCCGGCCGAGAAAAGCGACATGTAGTAGGCTACTACAGCTACACCCTCAAGCCACCTGAAATCAACTACACCACTACTGAAAAGGAAGCTCTTGCTGTCCTTAAAGCAATTCAGTACTTCCGTACGTACCTAGAAGGTGCGAAGTTTACTTTGTTCACGGATCACCAGGCACTCACTCATCTCTTGAATATGACCCAACCTAAGGGACGTATCGCCAGATGGGTGAACTACTTGCAGCAGTTTGATTTCACCATCTCCCACAGACCTGGACCCCTTTTGACTGATGCAGATGCATTGTCTCGACTGATGATACAGGCCAATAAAGAACAATCGGAAGAAATCAATGAAGTAAAATTGTGGGAAGGCACTGAACAATTAATTTTTATGGCAGGTCGCTATCAAGTCCCGCCAACGCTGGTTCCCAAGGTGCTTTATTTGTACCACGATAGCCCAGAATCTGGAGGACACGACGGATTTTGGCGCACCTACAACAAGCTAGTCAAGAGATTTACGTGGCCTCACATGAAAGAAGACGTCAATCAATACGTTCGTTCATGCCACATTTGTCAAGTCAACAAAGTGAAATACAAGCAGCCTACAGACGCCATGATAATACCTTGCCACTCGAACGTGCCTTTTGAAGTTATACACCTGGATTTTGCCGAGCTAAATAAGAAACGAGAAGGAGTCCGAAAAACGCAAGCTTTTCTTCTGGCCATAGATGAGTGCACCAGGATGGTCGCGGCACGGGCAGGACAAGAAGATGCGAATAGTGTCATCGCCCTCCTCCAACGGGATATGTTTAGGACAACCAGGAAGATCGTATGTGACAACGGACCAGCGTTCAAGAGTGAAAAATTAGCAAGATGGGCTCGAGACCACAATATATCAATCAAATTCTGTGCACCATACCATCCCGCGGCGAATGGGCTTGCAGAGCGTGCTATACGAGATGTGAAGCAATACATCAGGATGTACGATAGTTTCCCTGGTGGATGGAAATGCTCTTTAGAAGCAGCTGTAAGACATCACAATCGCTCCTACACCAGTGGCTTGGGATGCAGCCCGCAGTTCGCTTCTTCAGGAGAGACCCCTATTCTTCAAGCGGACCTTGAACTGGGGCTGTTAGAAAATCTCAAGATCGTCGAGGAAAGGAAACAAAAATCACAGGAGGAGAGGTACCGTAAACGAATGAAAAAAAATTTTGACAAGAGACATTGCTCAGCTATCCCAGACATTCAAGTCACCGACCTCATCCTAGTTAGGAAAGGAGTAAGAGAATCCAGCGCCAAATTTTATGGTCCTTACTCTGTGACAAAGACAGCCACTCAGAAAGGAATATTGAAGACTGTGTGGTACATTGGTGAACGGGGCTCAGTTGAATGTGCTTCGATTGGAAACGTTTTCAAGTATTACCCCAGGAGGGGTTAGCAAAAGAAACCTGGAAGGGTGAAGCGGTATGAGCCTTCGAATAGAAGATGAAGAAGCGCGGGAACCGGGGGGACAGAGGAAGAGAAGAGAGAAGTGAGAAATAAATGTAGACGAGATGGACGCCAGTTCCACAGCAATGTTTTAAGTCTACTGTGTCCTTTAACTAGGAACGCTACACTGTTAAAGGGCAACTCCGGGGTTTTTTTTAACCATAATATGATATCGTCGTTTTCAAATGGCGTTGACAGTCCTGTCACCAGTGGGGGAGGGGGGGTTCAATTTGCTTAGAAATTCATCGATAATTTTCAGTAACCAATAAACGAGACACCGAAACCGAAACGGGTAGCTGCTTCGTGTGACGTCACGATGAGTCGATGACGTCAGATCCTACACTGCACTACCATAACGTAAACACGCAAAACGTGCGCTAGACACGCTGTACCGCGGCGCTAACGCCAAAGAAGCGAAGCTGATGACGTCGCCTGACGACGCAGCGAGCGTTTGCAGATTTTCCGATGTAGACAGCGGCGATTTCAGCGACGATTTCAGTGACAGTGGCGGTGCAGTCTCTGACGTCACAAACAGAGGGTGGCCAGTAAAAAGCCAAGAGCCGGGAGCGCAACCAATCTTTCAAATTCATTTTCAGGAAAACTAAATGACTTGCAGCCATAACGTTTGGCACAGATATTAAGAGGGCGAAGTAGAACATATATTCATAATGTTATTAATATCAGTGGACATGAAAAGATCGGCGGAGTTGTTCTTTAACACTCTCATAAAGATGGCACGAGCGATGATTCTCTCGTAATGAGTACGCCACCGGTACGGAAGGAGAACCAGCGCGGGAAAGAAATCAGAAATGAAAAAAAAAATGTGGGTGTCTGTACTTTTCGGAAACTAAACACTGTTGATAATATTATTCTATTATTTTATATCTGTTGTCTCCAACAAGAATGCATCCGTAATTGAGTATAAAGAAGCATGCGTAATATTGCATTTGTTAAGCATGCTACTTAAGCTTAACAATTGTCGCAAGCGCTAATGAAAACGTTGAACGAAAGGGAGAGTATGAGTTAGAGCAGATGAGGGGGTTGCGCGTTATGGCTTCTAAGCTGAGCTACCATTCACAACTTGACTCCAATGTAAGGGTTACTGGTGTGGCACTTGGTGTATGTGTTTATATGTTGGTGCGCGAGGACTCGGACATTACTTACGTTGAAAACGTGCTGTGTTTCGTTTCTTACATGTTCTCGTCCCGGTGGAATTGTGCCGTGATTGTGACTCAGTGTTCGTATCGTCTCTTGTCGAAATAAACTCTTTCTAAACATTACTTTTTATTGCCTTCACTGGTGCCTCGTAGCACACATAAACCCACGAACAGCTTCCCATGGAAACTCGCTGGTGCCGCCCGCAACAACGAACGTCTCAAAAGGTTTAGCAAGTGAGATCGCAAGAGTTCTGCATTTACCCTTTAGTAGGATAATTTTCTTGTTGGTGTTCACCACTCTACCAGCTGTCTCAGGCAGTGTCTGCTCCAAAACTTCTACATTTCTTAACCTTATTATTCTTTTTTTTTTTGAACAAACACCCGCCTCTTAAAGGCTCCGCTGCTTCAGCGATAGACCGCAAAAGGAGAGACAGCTTGCATTGCCCCGACCTTGTAAAAAAAAACCTTCAGAGGACTCACGCGAAGGAATCCCCGCTCTAGGACAGCCCCCAGGCGCCCCCCTCTCGTCTTGGGCACGAAAATCAACGGCGCGAATAAACAAACTCCAGTCTTCTAGGAAAACAAGGCGAGCAGACGGCGGAATGAGGGCCCCGGAAAAACTAGTGGTTCCCTGGCGTATCGCTTCCCCGCAATGTAGTAGGAACGACCTGCGGAAACGGCAAGGCGTCGACGTCGGTAAAGTCCGCGCGCGACAGAATGTTCAAAGCGAGTACGGGCCTTGTGAGAAAAAAAAAGGCGGGGGGGGGGGGGGGTTGGAGAGCGGAAGGGGGTAAGTGAGTGTGACGTTTTGTCATGGTGTCGGTGAGCCGAAACCGATGAGAAAGGGAGGGACCTGGGAAAGAAAGATCGGAGATGTTGAAAGAGATAGCTAGATAGACCGAGAGAGAGAGCGAGAGAGAGAGAGGCCAAGTGATAGAGAGACGTGAGGAGAAGTGGGAGAGGAAGCGCCGAATCGGACGAGAGAAAGAGAGCGCGCGCAAGAGAGTGAAGAGAGTGTAAGTGAGAAAGAAGTGGTGCGGAGACGTCGTGCACTGGCATCGTCGTAGGCAGCAGCAGCAGCAGCAAGCGCGCAACCCTTTCCCTTTTTCGGAACTCTGCCATCGCCACTTGCCTCGGGGCGAAGATGAGAGGAAAAGCGCTGAGCAGACGACGTCGCCGCGACGCTACACCGGCGCGGGCACCCGAGCGCTTCGCTTAAACGCCACCGAGACACTGCCGCGGCGGCCGCGCCCCAAGGACCGATCCCCGACGCCCGAGAGAAATCGCTGTGCGCTGTTCCGGTGCTGTCTGTGCAGACTTTCTCCCAGCGCCGCCGCAACCAAACCGCACGACACCGTTGACAACGACTACCGCGAGAACGCCGCCACCGCGATAGAAACACAAAACAATAAGGGACCTAGTTTGAGTCCGCGCGTTACCACCTCGTAACAACCGCGTTCAGCGCTCGGGTTGTTAGTATTCGGCGTGAGAGGCACGCTTCGCGCGGCGCGGCATTACTGGGAGGATAAGAAGGTGCTTCTAAGCCGGATCATCATCCGGTATACCAGCCCGGCTAGCTAGCCGTTCTGTATGTGCGTGCTTTTCTTTGATTCCGCGCGCGCGCGCGCGTAGCCGTTTTCAACGCCAGTAGCTGCCGTTACCGTCGCTAGAGGGGCGAGCGCTCCTTTCGGTTTCGCTTCGGCGTCGTTTTCACCCGTCGTCTGCTCCGCAGCGAAGGCACTTTTTCGTCTGCTTCCGCCGCTCCCCCCTGTTTTTCGTCTGCTCCCGCTGCTCCCGCAGCTCCTCATCCTCGGCTTGGTTCGTCTTTCTCTCTTCCACAAACTCTTCCTGCTAGAGTGCTCCTTTGCCTACTCATTTCTCATTCCGAACAGTGTCCTCGTCCTTGGATTCGGCGGAGGCATCATCAACCCGGAGAGTGTGACATACGTCATAGCCACCCCGTACGAGGGTCAAAAGAACACCTCCTCGGTGTTTGTTCAGCGGCTGCGCAGTGGTGCTGCATGCTGCTGCTTGGCGGTTATTCGTTCGCTGTTCGTTCGTTAGTGTCGTAGAATCCTTCTCGTTCCGGGGAGCTGCTGCGGGGCTGTCGCGTTTTTCTTCCGCTACGCGCTCGACTCGCTCGAATGCTGGTTGGTGCCGTTCTCGGAGCGCGGTTTCTTTGAGAGAGTGCGCGGGCTCGCCAGACAAGGACTCACAGAGGCACCGTGGCGCTCGGACGGTCAACGTTTGCCGAAGTGACTACCGGTGTTGCGGCGCGAAGTGGAACGAGCTCGTCCAAAGTGCTGCGGACAGACCGATTTCGACGGTGAGACGGCAGCTCTGGAACGGAAGGAGGTGTTGCCCGCCGCAAGCTCGCAGTCGCCATGGACACCAAGAAGCCGGAGGAGATCAGGTGAGCCTTTCATTTCGAATTATTACGTAACGAGACTCCGGTGGATGCTTGCTGAAACTGTAGCGAGCATAATGTGGTTCGACGCACGCATTCATTCGTGGACTGTGTGGCGGCAGTGCTACTGAAACAAAGAGAGAAGAAAGTAGAAAGGGTACATGCGCTTACTCTAAACTTGTATTAAAAAAAAACATTAGCGTACACTCTAACTAATAAAAATATGTGTGTGAAAATTATGAAGGCGTCACAATCGTGAATGCGCGGCTAAAGATGTTCGACTCATGGCACTCTGCATTTGCTAGCTAGGCATTCAAATTCTTTGTCACTCGATATACCGCAATCGGTCCCTTTTCTTCTAATGTTGAATGCTTCGACGAACTGGCGGACCAGCTGTTCACCACGACGGGACCAAATGGGCGTGTCACGGAATACTGGACTACGCCTGCACATACATACCCGTTGATGCGCGGCGAGATGGGAAGAGTTTGAGCCAGAGTGTGAACACCTCTGCCCTTTCAATCTGACGTTGCCACATGTTTTGCTTTGACCGACGTATGTTTTGCGGCAAGTTAATGGCAATCGGCATACACGGGGCTGGTCGAGCACGCACGAATTCTTAGTCAAGATTTTGGCGCGTATACTTCCATAATTATTTTTTTTTCTTAGACGAACCCTTCCCATCTCGCCGCGCAGTGACGTATGTGTGTGTGTTTGTGCACCCTTGCATTTTTGTGACACGACCATTTAGCCCCATCATGGCCATCAGCTGGTCCGTGAGATCATTGCAGCCTTCCTTCCATGTGATAAGGAAAAGGGGTCAAGCGTACAGCACTCTTAGTGACAAGTAATTTTGAATATTTAGCAGGCACTTTGAGCGTGCCGTAAGTCGAAACATTTATCACCGCGCAGTCACAGTTGTGACCCCTTCGTACTTTTCACTCACGCGTTTTTCTTTATTTGCCCGTATGCTTACGTTTGTTTATTATTTTTTTATATAGAAGAATAGTGGAGAGTCTGCACATTTCCTGCTTCTACACTCCGTTCTATCTTCGTCTCAGTAGCACTTCCGCCATGCGATGAACGCTCGAGTAATCAGTTTTTCATTCCCAAACAATTCACTTGCACTTTTGCTGGTTTGTGGGCTGCAAGCAATCAGCAGTGGCGCGTATTGTGCTAGCGTACATGTGAAGTGTCCCTTCGTTGAGCTAGTAATGCGTCACCCCTCGCTGCATAATTAACTTTACAGCAAGCTTGTTTCGACAAACTTCATCTGCCATGCAAACGTCCCTGCTAGTTCAGGAAATCCTGCCGTCGCATCTTCCGACACATGTCTAATCATCCGAGTAAGGTGGCACGCCTTATCAGGAAATAGCACATTGCGGTTTCGGCTTCCCTGCAGCTATCCGGAGAAAGTGCAATGTAGATAGCGAAATGCGTAGCTAGGTAATTACACGATTGCCGGGAACACTATTTCCAGCACAGGGCGAAAAAAGTTGGGATCGCGTCTCCTAGAAGAATGACAAAACTAAATCGATGAATTTACGCTTCGACGAGTTTGTTTTCAGCACACCGAAGTGCAAATGGGCACACGTTTAACAAATCATTAGTGTAAAAAGTTACTGAAAGTGTGTATATTAGCAAATGAAACACCCCAACACACAGTTACTGTCGCAACAGGGTGCACAATTACAAACCGGTGTCACCAACTTACAAACCGGTGTCACAATGGCACAATTACAAACCGCTGTCAGATATCATCCAATATTTCATAACGACACGGCACTTGCCTGCCGAAATTGCAGATAAGCTTGTCGTGTAGTTCTTTTTTTAAGTTCCTTTCTTGACCTGGCCGGCGATCGGGCGGAAGACTCAAACGGCGTGATATAAATATTCTTAAGGAATCACAATAAGGCTTGCTTCCACGCTTGTGCTGACGAAGGCCTTACTTATTAACGCGTACAGAAAACAAAAAAACGACGTCCTTGTTTCGCAATATCGGGAACCGAAAGGACAGTTCGCCGGCACCGAGCGTATGAACGAAGGCATCTTGCGAAACGAACTAAAGCGACCAGACGCACATAAAAGCGAATACGGAAAGAAAAAGAAACCATAAGCTATCGAGAGACTTCCACGCTTCAATACGGAAGAAAATAATCGGATTATTTTCCGCTTCGCGTGACAGCCGGGTGCGACGAGACATGATTTCGCTTTCATTCGAGATCCGGCCTGCACTGCTGGATGACGGCTTTCGCGTATAACGAGTGCACTTCTGGCTTCTATTCTATTTTATTATTATTGTTATTATTGCACGGTATAAGCTATGACACAACCAATAGTTCTCGAGTAATAACTTGCTGCTCTCAATGGAAACGTCCGGGCGATTCCTTTGAGCGGTTGTAAAAAGAAAGAAAAAGAAAAAAAAACTCAAATTAAGAATGAATGGCGGCCCAGTGAACGCGAAGAGTGGGTGTCCCCGAAATTACAGGAGCGTTAGCGCGACACCTGCTCGTTAACTGAGGGAGGCTTTCTTTTTTTCCCCTCCCCGTGGCACTTCCGGGTCGCTCAGAGCATGGTCTTTGTCGCACAATGCATTATTCTCTTTTCTTTTTCTCTCGGCATTGTTTCTTTAGCCATTTTGATTGTGAGCGAATGTTACTATAGAAGCGATCGCGCATATATGCTGGTGCGCATAGCAGTACGTGCGTGTGAGTGTGTTTGTTTGTGTGCGTGCATATGTGTGCGTGCATATGTGTGCATGTGTGCGTGTGTGTGTGTGTGTGTGTGTGTGCGTGCGTGCGTGTGTTTGTGTGTGTGCGTGCATATGTGTGTGTGCGTGTGTGTGTGTATGTGTGTGTATGTGTATGTGTGTGTGTGCGTGTGTGCTAGTTTGCTTGAAGGAGTACGCGGGCGTGCACGCGTGCGCGCCCGGTTTCGGTAGCAGATCGTTGTTCAGAGAGTTCTTTATTGGCTGCTTCTTATTTCGGAGCCATTTGCATAATGTGCGGGTTGTGGATGAACGTGTGCGAATGTTTATCCTTTTAAGCGTAACTTCGTGCACGTAACTCGCTAAAGAACAGCCCTCGTTAATCGAGTCAGTTTATCATTTGTCCAATATTTCTTATTTTCTTAGGCTTTTTTTAATCATCAGTGTACGTGCGTGTATGTGTGGGCGCGTGCGTCTGTACGTGTGTGCCTAAGCGAGGGCTTTCGTTTCAGCTTGCGCTTTCTGAAACGGCTCCCAAGTGCAGTGGTTTCGTTAGTGACGCGTTATTTATTACTGAATATTTACAGGTCTTCAACTTTCGGCGGATCGTTCCAGAGAGAAAATCTCAGTAACTGGTTTCTTTTGGGCACATTTTGCAATTGTGAACACGAAGAAATGGTGAATTTGAAGCCAACGGTGTCGCCACGCGCATTTAGCACCTGTACCGAGACTATACAGTGCCATCTTCAAAATATCCCTTCCAAACCTTGCGGAGAAACGCGTCGGTGTTCTTCGCTTTCGTCATCGCGCGAGTGTATGTGTAACCCAGGCATTAATATAAGCGAGGCAAACGTTGGGAAAGCGTTAGGCAAACGTCGACAAATGTTCGGTAAACGTTGAATAAACCTTGATCAAACGTTGAGTAAACGTTGAGTGAACGTTGAGTAAACGTTGAGCGAACATTGAGCAGGTGTTGGACGAGGGTTGGACCAACGTTGAGCGAACGTCGTCGGCTGCACAGCCAATGTTAGTGAAAGTTGAGCTTACGTTGGCTGTGCTGCTTGAGCATGACTGCCCGGATAACACGAGTGCTGAAAACGGTGGTATGCGCGTTTGGCTTAGCGGCGAATGAACGACGGTGAAGCGTCGGGGCTGTTCCACTTCCGTCAGAAACAATTCAGTATGGAATAAGCGGTTCCCGGTAGGGTGTGAAACATCCGTCGTATGGCGCGTGGAGTCCATTCAGGTTAACGAGACGTGCTAAGATAAGCTTTCCACGATGTCGATCTTTAGAAATTTCTATTGCACATGTATAAGATAAAGAGAGAGAAAGGAAAGGAAGAGATACCCACGGGTGACACTTCGATACCGCGGTATCAATAAACACAGGATTGACATTGGAAGACGAACGAGTGTGGGACTTAGCGTGGCTGTAGTTGGAAACGCATATTGAACTATATTAACCATCGGTTTCGTAATCTACAGAGCAGCGCACGCAACCTTCTCGAGAAAGGGTATAAACATTTTACTCCCATATTTTTAACTGTGAAATAAGCATTTGGTGGTTGATGTGCTGAATGTAATGACTGCATCTTATAAACAGATCATGGCAAGGACATCACATTCAAATTTTATGGTGGGACGACAGACGCATCATACAAAAAAAAGTGATAAAATCTATTCAGCGAAATGTTGAAGTCATGATATCGATTTAAAAAGTTGGGAGATAAATAGAAGGATGACGTAAGAATAACTGATCAGCATAGCAAACCCAGCATGCGCTTATAGAAATTAAACACGTCTCATGGAAACACTCCTTAGGACGGGATTGGCAGCCTAATGCAAATTAGACACAGCCTCGATTTCTTCGGCGACGTCATTGAATGCTTAATGAGCTGGCATGAAACAGTACACTTATTTTCGTGCCAGGAGATGTGGATTCCTTCGTAGCAACTGATGTTTTCTTCTTCGGTTTATATACGTCACTGAGAATCCAACCTTCTCTGTTCTCACGATGTCGCCATTAAACTAATCCAGCAAGTAGTAGCTGCTGTAACAGATTAGGACGATGGAATAAGTGACTCCCAAATGTTCCAACTGCTTATCGGAAATTCTGTCTGAAAAAAAAAACATAAAGCAGATAAACTACCAATTGTAGATTTTAAGCTTTTGCAAAAGATAAACCGTTCTGTCTGGTCTTATATTAATATTATTATTACTATATATATTTTTAATCTCCCCAAGATTTTGGCTAAATCGTCACGGCCAGAATATGCGATGCTCGCCGATTTTTAGTACATGAACGAAATTGGCATACTTCAAAAAGTGGGCACGCGTGGTTTAGAAAAAGCAAGTAGAAAACGTGGAATGAAACGCGGCAGAGAGAGAGAGAGAAAAAAAGACTTTTTTTTTTAGGCTCGATGTGGCCACGCTAAAATGTTAGCTATAGATTCCAAGACTGCCCAGCGGTTGGGGATGAGGGGATGTCGTAGTGGGGAGGACTGCGGATCAATGTTGCCCCCTGTTTCGTCAACGTGTACCCCCCCTCCCCCTCCTACTCCCTCCCCCCAAAAAAGAAAGACGCAACGGTACACGCGGGCGTTTTTGCATTGAGTTCCCCATTGGAACGCAGCCGCTGCGGAGCGGTATTCGAACCCGCGAACCTCGTGCTCGGCATCGCGAAGCCACAGCCACGTGACAGGCAATAATATTCATTAGTACGAGCGAAAAAAAATACGACTTATATCTCCGCGGTCGAGATAATGGCGTTCGGGTTTGCATGATTGCCCCCCCCCCCCCAACACACACACTGTAAAATAATTTACACTGTTAAAAGTGAATGAGGGTGTAAATCATTCTATACCTTCCACATTTACACTCGAAAAGGAATGTGTGTGTGTGTGTGTGTGTGTGTGTGTGTGTGTGTGTGTGTGTGTGTGTGTGTGTGTGTGTGTGTGTGTGTGTGTGTGTGTGTGTGTGAGAGAGAGAGAGAGGGTAAGCAAGGAGAATGAAGGCAGGGAGGTCAACCGGACGAGCGTCCGGTTTGCTGTCCTACAAGCAAGGGGAAGGGGAAAAGGGGGAGAGAAAGGAATAAAAAAAGTGTAAGGCTGTGAGTTCTAGACCAATTTACACCTTCATCCGCGTTTAAGGGCGTAAATTATTCAACAGTCCGACATGTCGTGCCATAACGGAAGGAGCGCCGCTCGTAGCTGCGAATTAAACGACGAAATCTGAGGCACCTACAGTTCCCTTCTTTTTCCCCTCTCTGAGACGGCATCGCCCGCACCGAACGATCAAATGTACGTAAAATCGATATCGCCGCGTTCCACATCCCTCTAGAATCCGATTGGAGTGGCGGGACTAATTATACCGGCCATCCGATTGAGCCGCACGCCACTGCGACGAAAGACAAAAACGCCGCGACGTCCTGTTATCGAATTTCAGCCAGAAGATCGGGTGCAACGTTCACCCGCTACAACTGAAGGATTTCGAAAACGTTTTCGACGATATCGTGGGAATCGAAACTCGCGGCTGTTTCAGATGAGCACGCCGTTTGCGTTGCTTTATTGCGTAACGCGTCTGCACGGTGTTAGATATGGAGCTGTTTCCTGCGATTACTTCGAGTTCCCCAAACCACTTCGAATCGCAGCACAGCTAATTGAGGAATGCCGAAGCAGGAAAGCACATTCCAGAGGAGCGGCCGAGCAAACAAGTTTAAGGCAACAAGTTCACGTGCCAACAAGTTCGTGCGCCGCCGGGATTAGCAGGTGGGCATCCGACAATGGAGCATGAGCAGCCCTCCCCTTCTCCTCGTTAGAAGTGCATTGCCAGTCTGCGAGGCAAGACCACAGAGAGCCGCCAGGTGTGACACCGCGACACGGGCGCCTACCATTGGCTGAAAGTGGCGTCATCGGAGCGGACTCTCCCATTGGTCAAACATGACGTGACTTACAGTGCTCGAAGGGTTTATAAGAAGCCTTCCAGAGAGACCTGAGCATTCTGGGACATGCCCTGATTCCCTGATTCACCTCTCTCGAACTTCTTGCCGCGGGCCGCAGCGTCCGAGTTGCTGCCGGCCCGTAATGAATGTACAAATGTTACTTGTCGCTCACCTCTCTGTACATAATGTAGAATAAATCCTCCCAAGTTTGGGTTTTCATCCCGAAGTCCCGTCCCTCAACCCCTACATCTGGTTGGCAGCGGTAGGATCGCCTCCGAATGCATCAGCTGGTGGCAGCGCTACGGATAAACCTTCGTCGAGAGAGATCCTAAGGAACCGGGAAGAGCGAAGAAGAGAGAGCCTTCGTCGAAAGAGGTCCGAAGAAACTGGGAGTAGCGAAGAAGGAGCGAGCCTTCGACCCAGGGAGTCCGGAGGAACCGGGAACAGCGGACGAATGAACCGGATGGCAGGGTGCTGCAACCGTGAGTGAGCGCGTGGTTTTTTTCCTTATGATTCGCCAGACTCAAATGTTGTGTGTTCATTTTGATAGTTCTGGGAATCGGGAGTTTGTTGCATTGTGTGTTTGCACAAATTAATTAAGGAAAACAGTTTTAACCACCTGTCGGGGCAGCTGCCATGGATCTTAGAAGGTTGACGAGGTTAGACTTGTTGTTGGTGTGCGACGATTTGGGAGTTGAGGCGGACGAACGGATGAAAACGCCAGCTATCATAAAGGCGATTGAAGATAGTGGCAATGATGATAAAAGCATTGAGCTTGCTTGGGAAGTGATACAGGAGCCACGGGAGCGTGTGCGTCGTGTACGTGTGCGAGAGCGTCGTGAGCTTAAGAGTGAGCATAAGCGTCAGCGTGAAGAACGCGAGAATGAACGGAAGCGTGAGCTTCAAGAACTTACTCTTAGGTGTGAGCTTCACGACCGTGAGAATCAACGTAAGCTTGAGCGTGAGCAAAAGTATGAGAGAGAGAAGGCAGCACTGATCAAAGAGATACAGCATTGTGATCAGTTATTGGCACAGAGACAACGGCTGTCTGAGAATTCTGTAAGTAGTACAGAGCGAAAGAATGAGGAAGCATCATGCAGATTTTCGCCAGAAGCCGACGAAAAGAGTAGTGCCTGTGAGATTGGCTGCAGATTCATAAGTAAAGGGAAAAGGCTAGCTGCTAACGATGCCTTAGTGGCAACAGAGGCCGTTAAAGGCCGTAGTGAGAGCGACGAGGTGCTGTGCCAACAGATGACTGTGGAGACAGCTAGGCCAGCTGCGAACAAATTGGCACAGTTACCGAGTGTGTGCGTCGCTGGTAATGTTAGCGAGGTTGCTAGCGAAGAAAAGGGTACTTCTGACCCGACAGAAGCGAGCACCCATGTAGAGCCAGATGTGCGTGCAGAAGTGAAGTGCGAGCTGAGCGATGCAGTTGAGGGTGATTCTCAGGATTGCGAGCTGTGTAGCTCAAGAGAATACAACTGCATTGTTCAGGGATCGGTGCGGCTCTCCGCCAGTCTAGATGGCCTAAATAGGGATGATTCAGTTGTTAATCATTCGGACTGTGCGCGTGAGACAGCGATCGATACCGACGGGCTGTGTGCCGATGCACAGCGTGCGCTGGGCAATGTAGTAGAGGGCAGTTCGCAAGAGTGCGAGTTGTCTAACTCGAGTAAAGCCTGCTGCATTGTGCCAGAGTCGGTTGAGCTGTCCGCCAGTCGAGGCAGAGAGAGTGTTTATTTAAGTGAGAATCACTCAGACTGTGCGGGTAAGAGACCGATCCGGGCCGACGAAACGTGTACTGGCCAGCACGAGGCACGAGAAGGCGACATGAAGGCGAGTGCAAAGAGAAAGCGCCGTAAAAAGAAGCGCGGTAAAGACCGAAAATCGGTAACTAATGTCGCGCCGCCAAAGATGGCGAGAAACCCAAAAGGGCAGGGCGCGAGGAAAAAGGTGCGGTCGTCAAGGACGATGTTGACGCATCCAGAATGGTCGAGCCACCGGTCAAAGGGGGACCGCGAAGAATGTTCTGCACGGACGCGGACAAAGGGCACGAGGCTGTTAAACTCCTCGTCGTTCCGTAGTTCTTTTCATAGCTCAGCGTGCAGTTCGAAGAAACGCAAGGTGGCAGGACGAGACCAGGTGGGGAGTAGCGACGCGGTCAATCGAGTTCGTGTTGAAAGCGGGGCGCGGGGACGCAAATTGGCAGGAGACCGTAACGTCTTGGGGGAGCCGATAGTGAATCAGCCCTTTTGTTGTCTCTCGGCAGCCAGAGTAGCTTTGAGACCACGCCCACCTCGGGTACGACTCAAAAGTGAGTCAGACATAAGCGTTTGGAAAGGGAGGCCAAGAGAGCTTCCGTAGTAAAACGTGTTATTTTGTTTGTTATTTTGAGCATCGGAATGTTTTCGCGATTTGAGACTAGGATTTCTTTCAATATGTAAGGTTTGAGCTTTGTTTGTCTTTTCGTTTGAGAAGCTCGAGATTTGAAAGAGGCGTTTTAAGTAAACATGTAGTCTCGCGAGATGCTCATTAATAAGTAGATAGGTTTTTTTTGTGTGTGTGAGTAACCTGGAGGTCAAGGTAATCGTCAAAACGCCTATCGTAACGCGCGTGTGTTTTATTTAACCTTCTTTCTTTTTAAGTTTTGAATTTTGCAAGGTTAAGCGCGTAGGTTTTCAGTAAGTGCGTGATTTGCACGAAGAAGCGTTTTTAGTTCCATTAGCGCGTGTCCTGTGTGGACGGAAGGAAGCAGACTTTATGACTGGGTTGCTAGTGTGTGTTGAGGGCAGCCGTATTCTGACTACTTTAGTGAACGTGCGTGGAAAGAGTTAGTAGAAGACGCATCATTATAAGAGTTCTGCGGAGTGTGTGTGTCCCGCGAGTTTAATTGTTCGTTTACGTCACGTGTCCTGTAGGACTTTCAGAGAAGAAACGTGAGTAAGCGTAAGTGAAAAGTTTGCCTACAATGCAAGTACGCGTTTGGTTTAGTGACCACAAGGCTAGTGCGCTTGTGATTACGTACTTGTGAGGTTGACCAGATTGTTCAGTGGCACCATTACGTGCGATAAGTACGCCACTGCGATAGATTGGAAACATGCTGTTCGTGTGGTTAGGCCACTTAAGTTATGTTCGGCTGTTTTCATTTGTTGTTTGCATCGTCAACGACCCTTTTGTTTTGCAACAACAATAGTACTCTGGTCTTGTCGGCATTCGAGGAGAAATGGATAGCTGTTTGGAAGGGTGGTTGGAACTGTTGTAAAAAGTGGGGAACTAAAAGATCAGGGTTGATTTTGACTCAGCAATAGCCTGGCGAGTCAGGGGTGAAGAGCCTGCGCTTACGCGTGGTGCAGCGCTGTGTTGTTTGGTTTGTTTGACGTATGTTCTCCAGGGCCCAGGATCCCGAGGGTTGTCAAACGAGGCTCGACCCCAGTAACCTGCAGCTTCTTTCAGCGTTCCTCATGGCCAGCGAATTGAGTTCACCGGCCATTCAGAACAACCGGGGCGAGGACGAGCTGTTAGATATGGAGCTGTTTCCTGCGATTACTTCGAGTTCCCCAAACCACTTCGAATCGCAGCACAGCTAATTGAGGAATGCCGAAGCAGGAAAGCACATTCCAGAGGAGCGGCCGAGCAAACAAGTTTAAGGCAACAAGTTCACGTGCCAACAAGTTCGTGCGCCGCCGGGATTAGCAGGTGGGCATCCGACAATGGAGCATGAGCAGCCCTCCCCTTCTCCTCGTTAGAAGTGCATTGCCAGTCTGCGAGGCAAGACCACAGAGAGCCGCCAGGTGTGACACCGCGACACGGGCGCCTACCATTGGCTGAAAGTGGCGTCATCGGAGCGGACTCTCCCATTGGTCAAACATGACGTGACTTACAGTGCTCGAAGGGTTTATAAGAAGCCTTCCAGAGAGACCTGAGCATTCTGGGACATGCCCTGATTCCCTGATTCACCTCTCTCGAACTTCTTGCCGCGGGCCGCAGCGTCCGAGTTGCTGCCGGCCCGTAATGTCTGCACAACTGTTAATTGACGCTCACCTCCCTGTACATAATGTAGAATAAATACTCCCAAGTTTGTGGGTTTTCATCCCGAAGTCCCGTCCTCCAACCCCTACAACGGAAGTGTAAAGGTATACGTCCCGACTTGCGGAAATAGGCGCGCGCAAAGGGGCGCGCTTATTACGTCAGCGCTTGTGACGTCGTCGTCTCGTCTCGAGTCCCGTCAACGTTTTGAGAGAAAGAGAGAAAGCAAGGACAGGAAGGGGGAGGTCAACCAGAAGAGCACTCGGTTTGCTACCCTACAATGGGGGTGGGGGAGAGGGGAACAGAAAGAGGTAGAAAAGGGAGAGAGTAAGCACTGAGTGCTTGGGGGAGGATTCACAGGGACACGATGAGCGGTCTCTTAAGCCGGTGCACTTCAAGTATTGCTCTAGTGCACGAATCGCTTTTCGTGCAGAAAACCAACAAGCCCAAGCTGTTATTCTAGAGAATCCTTGCCGCGAAAGCGCCTTTCGCGGCGCGCGTTTCTAAGCGCGTGCTTATTTCCGTAAGTGAGGACGTACCTGAACACCCAAGGAAGCTGCAGACTACTTCGTGTACGGCACGCAGATAAACTGTAAAAACTCGAAACGTATCTATAGCAGGCTCCGGTGGAGCATTGTAGCCACGCTTTGCACAAAATGCGCGTATGGCGTCATCGTGGAAACAAGAGTCTTGAAGGGGTAGGCGGGACGAGAACACGCACTGGAGGACGAACACGCGAGAGATCACTCACGACTTCTGGCACCGCGACCGCGCTGTCGCACCTGTGATGTCCGTTTAGAGTTTTACGTCTAGGAAAAAAAAACGAAATAATAGGGAACGAGTTGTTTCAATTTTCCTCGATGTGCACCTCTGTATGGCCAGTAGAGGGTTGACCGCGGTCGCATCACTGAGCCGTGAGTGATCGACGAGTGAAGCAACTTGTTCAGCTTTATCTCTAGTCGTTGAGATTACATTTGTACAGAAAAAAATACAATAATACGTGATCCTATTTTAGTCGACATACTTTATTTAAGGGTAAATATTGATTAACCAAATATCTTTTTCAGTTATTTATTCAAATAATTACATTTTGAGGCGTCAGACTCTGCGAAGCATACATTATTCGTTGGACATCACATGGTTAAAAGCTAGAAACTATAGGTATGTCGTGTCCGGATGTTTTTACACTGCGCACGAGGACACTGCGCACGAGCGCACGAGAGACCACGACGGACGTACATAACTACGCAGACCCCCATTACGCTAACACGCCACCACGAAAAGCATTACCAACTCCACCGACTCGTACTTTTGTTGTCATGTCCACTAAGTCACCGTTTGTCTTGCTGTTCACGTCATCGTCAAGTCGTCGACACCGTCGGGACATTCTCCTTATCATCAGCTGCACCGCTCTGTTGACAATACGGCAAAGTTTCGTATTCCTTCGCCATATGCGAAGGAATGCGAACCTTTACCCTCCATCATCGGCTTTGAAAATCAAAACGTATACCATTTAAACCTATGAACCTTTTAACATATATGGCCTAATAACCTATGAACTGTTGTAATCTATTACGGGACAACGAAGAGATGATGCACGGTATGAGCGCCATCTGCGTTATGTTCGTGAATAATGAAATGGCTTGAAAAATCGCTTAATCTAAAAACTTCCGCGAAGACGAAGAAAATATCGGTATGTAAATGCCTGTTTGAGTAGGAATGAGTGTAAGGCTAAGAATCAACGCGAATACACATAAAACATATGAATATCCAATCTGTTATAAGTGGGTCGCTGTGGATAGACTGAGCAAGAAAATGTCCTCGCGGGCTTTTTCACTACTTCCTGCTTTTCTTAAGAAAAAAAAAAGAAGACATATATCAGTCGCCATTTGTGAGCGTTATCGTAAACCCGCCGTCGCGCTTCAAGATCGTTCGTGTTCACGTCCGCAGTCACCGCGTTTGCCAAATTTACATGCGAGGATACGTTTACTACTCGTGCCGCCAACTAACTTCTGTCGGTTCCTGGAATCAGGTACAAAACTTTGAGCTCGTGCGGTCTGACTGTGTTCAGCGGTTTTCAGCGCCAATTATGATGACGTAACCAGTGTCATCTGAACGCGCCAACCTCTATTACATCTTGCCTGTGAAAAAAAAAAGAACGCAGAACATTTACATAACACTTACGATAATACAAAGCGAATAATCAACATCTCACGGTGCATTTCTTAAGTGCAACAAAGTACCTTTAAAAGTGGGTTGACGAACAGAGCGCGTGTCTGTAAGGAACCAAACTAATCGCCACTTACTGTATAAACCGCCGATTGCTTATATACGCAGTGCAATATGCATAATCATCATTTATAGTCTACTGTATATACAAGCGATGCTTCGTCAGTCTTCCTGTAGCCCTTTGCTCATACTCGTTCGTTCTTCGAAAACGAATCGAAACTCCACTTCACGCCCTCTAGTCGTGGCGAGATATCGCGGTCTCCGCGACTTCCGGAAGCCGAGTCGGCTCGCGCAAGTATAGCCCCACGTCAGGCGATAACGGGCAATCGAAGCAAGCGTCGTAACGCGAGCGCGTATTCAACAACCGCCGATATCGAATTTCGCTTTTCGTACCTCTCTCTCCATCGCCTCTGTTTCCTTTTCTTTTTCTGCCCATTTCTCGGGTTTGTACTCCTGCCTCGGCCCGTTATTTGTCAGCACGGAGGGCGCGAACGCTATCGAAAGCGCTCGAGTTGAAAAGACCAAGGTGATTGGCATTGTTGGTAAGGAGATAGGAAAAAAAAAGACCTATAGGCTTCGCTTTTGAGCAAGCCACGCTCTCTGTATACCGTGTCATTCACTTCTGCCACGCCCCCCACCAACTGGTACCACAGTGAATGAACAATGACGCCAAAATGGGCGACGACGCCGCCAACGCCGACGCCGCGGGCAGGTTTATACAGCGGGGGCCATTTTATCCTCGCTCTATTATACGTTCTTGTGATCGGGGCGCGCATTCGCGGTTTTGAATTTGCGCAGCCGGCGTGAGATTTGTCCCCTGTCCCACCTTTCTTTTAATTTTTTGTCTCTTCGGCCGTCACGTCGTGCTCCTCGCTCTTCGTGTTCGTGCTTTCTTTGTTTGTTTGTTTGCTTTTTTTTCTTTGTTTTTGTCGTTCCTCGTGTTCTTGCGTCAAGCTTGTCGTGACCGTTGTTCCTTCGTTCCGTCGTCACCGCATCGTGTCCGTGCCCGTCCCGGCAGTTTCTTTTTCCTTTCTCTGCCAGCTTCTCCTCGACCGCTTCTCTAATCTGCTCCCGTTCTGCGACTCCCGTTGCAGTTTAGGCGATCCTTGCCCTAATACGGCCACAAGAGAGGGCTCGCGCAGCCCGATGAACCAGGATAGCAGCCGAAGGAGCTGGCCGGAGTAAGTAGCAAACCACCACAATTTTGCTTTCCTTTTTTTTATGGCGAAAGCTGTATATGACTAACCTTCCGTAGTTTTTTCGGCGTCCAGCAACGATTTGTAACAAACCTATGTGGGTGCTGTTCGGCGCCGCATATGTCAAAATGCGAAACAGATCAGAACGCTCGCCGGGAAAAGTTGCGTGACGTCGAGGTTATCGCAGTATATAAGCAGGAGAGCTATTGGCGATAAAAACAGCGGCGTTATCGATGGGGCGGACACATATGGTTGGTACACCCGAAGAACAACATGCGTACGAGGAGCACCGGAGGGAACAGCAACGAGAATGTAAACGGCGCCGGCGCGGAACGACCACCGACGAAGAACGTTCCCCCTGTGATGAACGAACAAATGAGAACCGTTCCACTATGTGAAGATGGAATGGCAGCGAAACCACTTTGCTTTTTGTTTGAGAGCTTTGACTGTGGTCAGCGTTCGCTGTCACTCCGTCTTCACAGAGTAGAATGGTTGTCATTTTTATTTTTTGCTCCCGCATGACCCACCCTCTGGATCGTGACGTCACGACACGTATGCCTGTTGGTCAACAAAACCGGAACTGACGCGTAGAAAGGCTATTATAATAAGTAATGTACAGCTCTCTGAAGCTTGCCAGCATCCTTTCTAGGTCTTCGACGTCAAGGACTTCAATTTAACGCAGAAACAAAATGCAAATGTCATGCCAGCAAACCTTTAAAGTCACGATACAGCGCGGATCACAACGGGTATATACACTACATATAAGCTGGACAGGCGAATCGCCGTGTCTGGCAACTTTTTCTTTCGTGCGTTCCTTCTTTCTTACTTTTTTTTCATATATAAAGCTGCAGATATTGTTACCAGACGTGAAGCAAGCACCGTGGACATGGCACGGCCGTCACTCAGAGACGCCAGATCGTCGTTTCTCTGTTAACCATTCACCTGAACAGCCGCAACTCGCCGTCTGCTCGCTTCCTGTTCCACAACAGCTGTATTCTTTCGCTTAAGTTTACCTTTGCCATGTGCGCGTCACGGTCACGTATAAGTCGTAGACGTCTGCTTACGTTTGCTTACGTCTGTCACGGATGTCTAGAATCTTGACAGAAAGGTCTTGTTTATTATACGGTCCCTTTGTTCCTGCGTGCCACCACGGAACTTCGCTGCTTGTGGTCACGCGCGATTATATTCTTCGCAAAACGAGTTACCCTGCAGTGCCGTTCCGTGTCCCCATGGACCTGCTAGATATTACCCCTCGTTCTGTACAGTACTAAACCTTCGCTTTCTTGCCTTTTTCCGGTTGAAAGGCAACCTTGCGAATCGTTTCACGTAACTACTGCTACGACTTGTTCTTTTTTTTTCTCTTCTTCTTTGCTTTCTACCGCGCTACAAGGAAGTCATCGCCTATAGAAGCAAGAGCGAAGTGAGAAGTAAAAAAAAAGACGAACGCTGACTTTACACTTCGCAGACACTGCTTGCTCGAGCAAATGGAATTCCCTGTATACGATTCTCCAGAAACACGGCGTTATCTTTTTTTTCTTTCGTACCCGTACGTTTGTTTGTACAGACTACGACGCTTGGCTCCACTTCATTCTTTAATTATTTTCTTACACTGCAGTCATCAACTCTGCCGGACATTTCACAGCACGTTTCGCGCGACAGAAATTTGCGCCCACGTGGGGGTGACGCAGTTCGACGACTTTCGCCGATCGTCTCGGCCAGAGTGAGCGCGCGGGGCTTTTGTAAAAAACTTATTCGTGTGCGTCACGGGCAGAATTCCAACTCGCGTATGCATGTGTGCTTGCCTCACAGCGTCGCGTCGGCTCCAGACTTAGTCTGACGTAAAGAGAGACTTACCCCGGTATTCAGAAATGCATCTTAATTCGAAGACCATGCTTGACTTGATTTAAATGACGCCTGTCGTCTACGCACCAAATGAAACGCAATGAGCATCTTCGGCATGTTCGCACCAGGCGTCATTTATATCAAGTCAAGCATGAGCTTCAAGTTAAGTTGCATTTATGAATACGGAGGTTAGTGGCTATGGTGTTGGGCTGCTGAGCACGAGGTCGCGGGATCGAATCCCGGCCGCGGCGGCCGCACTTCGATGGGGGCGAAATGCGAAAACGCCCGTTGTACTTAGATTTAGGAGCACGTTAGAGAACCCCACAGGTGGTCGAAATTTTCGGAGTCCTCCACTACGGCGTGCCTCATAATCAGAAAGTGGTTTTACTACGTAAAACCCCGTAATTTCTTTTTTTAAAGAGAGGCGCCGTCTCGACTCGTCGACCTCGCGGTCGTCGTTGCGAGTAAACGGTTCCAGCGGCTTCCATCAACGTGTTTGCGTGTGCGTGTTTTTGCCGCTCTACTTCGCATTGGTTTCTCCCGCTTTTACTTCGTTTTGGGTCGAAACCGTAAAAAAAAAAGAATAAAAAGTCAGACCAAAATGGTCAACCTCTTACGTCTTTCTTTTTCTCTCTCTCTCCCCGCATGTAAACTGTAAAATAAAAAAACAAAGAAAAATGAAACCGAAATGGTCAACCGCGTACGTCTTTTTTTTTTTTCTCTCTCTCTCTCGCTCTCTCTCCGCACGCGCAATCGTTACGCTTGGCGCGCCTCTAACGGTTGCCGCCACAGTTTAACGCCTCGGTGAGAAAAGCGTTAAACTTCGAATGTTCCTTTCACTTCCGTTTCGAGTCTACATCCGTGTGTCCCGAGAACTGTGACGTATTACTCGAAATCATGCTGCCTTTTTTGCCTGTAGCCAATCTGGTCTGAAATGTCGTTGAGCATGTTGTGGTACATTCGGCTACTATATAAATCACTCGATCAATCGGTCCGTCTACTCGAGTCTGCATAAACATTTTTCTCTTTTATTTATTAAAAGGAGAATAAAAGAAAGAGACGTAGTCACCTTATAGTGGTGACGGTTACTCCTTTTCTCATAGCAGAAACAACGATAGCAAAAAAAAATTGTTGGAAAACAAAAAAAAAACAAAAAAATCACTTCATAGGGTGAGAAAGCCACAGCACAGTCCTATACGCCTATGAACATCACAGTGTAAAAGTCAAATGGAAGTTGCGCACCACAATGAGTTCATAAACAGTCACAAACACACACAAATGACCATGATGTAGACTTCGATGAGCATATAAACAGATGAGGAATTGCAGTGTTAAAATAGTTCACGCACAACAACAAAACATGTATAACACGTAATGTACAAGCACTAATACTCACACACAAATTTTCCTTTTCCTTTTTCTGTAAGCCAGGCACACCAGTTATCATGTTTAAATCTTGCATTTAAGCAAATTCACGTGCAGTTGTGGACAAAGCAAAATGTTTCCAGTTATACGCATGACAATAACCGTACGTATCAAGCTCGCCTGTCAAAAAAGTCAGCTGAACTAAATCAGCGGATTTAATTCTCGTTCTGAGTGAGATGTACAATTCAACGCACTGGAATCTGGAAACGGACTGTGGAATTTACAGTGGTTATCAAAGACGAGTCAGACTTAATTCATCTGCCGCACCGTTGCGTTTTTACCACGCTCACGTTGTCATATAGATAACCTCTCAAGTGTATGTGTTTTGAGAACGAATAATCACAATAATAATAAGGCTTACGGCGAAAGCAGAGCAAGAACCAAGGAAACGAAACATAACCGGCTTCAGAGAGAGAGAGAGCAAATGATAAATGAAAGGTAGGCAGGTTAACCAGGACTGAGCCCGGTTGGCTACCCTACACTGGGGAAAGGGAAACGGGGACGGAAAGATTAAAGAAAGAAGAGAAAGTCCACCGGGGATGTCGTTCAGTCACTCAGTCCGGATCACAGACGCTGACTCAATCCTGTATCTTTCAAATATCGCAACAGCGCTTTTGTGGCCTTTTGTAGCTGCGATATACGAGGCCATGGTCGCAAGATCTTGTTCAAGGTGAACGGTTTTCTATCTAACTAGTTGAGAGCTGTGCAGAGCTCTTGTCTTTCATTTTCAAATGATGGGCAGTAGCACAGTAGATGGTCTTCAGAAACATAGTAACAGGCGCGGGCTAACGGTTTAGTATTCAGCGTCGCGCCGATCGTGTAAACGTTCGCGTGGGCCTAATTGCACACACTCACACCGGAGATTGCACGACCTCTGGGTAGCGTGGACACGCCCACTGTCTTTTTTTTTTTTTCGGCCGCGCCCGCAGCAACATCGTCTCGACGTGCCTTAATCTGATCTCCAGTCCACGTGCGAGAGACACGTGACCGGGATGACGCGCCGTGGCGTGTCGGGCGTTGAATATTCATTACTTCGCACATGACTTTCGCTCAAGTCTATTTAAGGAGCCGAGGGAATCCAGCAGACATTTTTCCCCCGCTTGTGCTGCCGGCTTGTCTGCACCGATCCGTGAATAACGATGACTCGTATCATACCTTTCTTTTCTTGTTTGTTTTGTAGAGTTAGTATGCTTGTGTTTGGGATATGCATGGGCCCTTATGTGGGGAAAGGGGTAGTCTCAGTTTCTTTACTGTACCTTGTGATTGCCAACCCTGATAAAGACTACTTTCTCATTGGTCTATAGTCATTAAGCAACACTGAATACTGCTTTCAAGCCATTATCTGCAGATGTTTCTTTGTCGAAATATCTTTTATACAAAAGCTTCTTGCTTGTTTTTATCCCTCCGATTGCAGAAGATAAGTAGAACAAAGCTTTCCGGTCATACATTGAGCCCCGCATTACCGAACGTTCCTTCAAGCGATATTGGTTTTTGACTGAAGAAAAATTTATGGCAGCAACTCCTCTGACCTAGCTGAAGAGGGACACTGGGCTTCGAATATGCTTTAAGGCAATCGAAGGGCGAAAAAAGCCTCGCGAGATGGTTTTTGAATCTCCTCGAATGCACTCGGAGGGTAGCTGCGTTTCGCTAGCAACTCCACGTCGAAGGAATCAACGACGAGCACCACGGAAGCCGAGTCTCCTTCGATGCCACCAAAACGCTTCTGCTGTAGCTGCAGACGTGCTGCTGGCGCTTCAACAGCAGAAGTAAGTGCTGCCGACGCTTCAAGACCAGACGTACTGCAAGTCCTTCTGCAGAACTCCTGAATTGCAGAAGACACTTCTGATGCAACACTGAGCTCCTCTCTCTCGAGTCGAAGTGCTTTGAGTACCAACAGGCGCAGAGATCGTCGCAACTCTCAGCGTTTCGGTGAAGCAAGAGTCCTTCATGTCATCAAATTTCCTACCAATCGGTACAGCTACAGGTGTCCAGATGCCAATGCACCGAATACACTCAGGTGTTGTCTCCCGCGTTTAACCATTACCACCTGTCTTGCTGGCTTGCACGCATACTTTATTCACGAAGAAAACAAAGAAAGCAAAGTGTTTTCTTCGAATAGACACTTTCTATCACTTCGAATAGTCGAAATAGTCGAAGACACTTTCTATCACACCGTCCTATCCGGCCACGGTCTGGCGACAGTTAGCGTCTCCTGCCGCTAATTCCAAGGCCATCGTTTCTGATTACCGCGGCCGATGACTGCATATACATATGGGTGATGACGACATGGCATTAAACGGTTGGTGCACTCAGCCTTCGAGCTGCATTACGAAACCACCGATGATGATGCTCGCTCATCTTAAGCACAGCAGCGTGTGCATGTCTCCCGCCACCCCCCACCCCTCTCACCACACAAATCTCTTTTCTTCTCCCCGACACACCAAACACGTGCTATGTCAACTCTGGTCGAGTTGAGAGTGGGAGAAAACGTGTTAAAAGTTACCTCCGACAGATCCGCACTGTACAACTTAGAAACAAATGGGAGAAGGGGGGGGGGGGAGCATATCTTATATTCCATACACCCCTTGTGCATTATATTTCCCATTCACTCGCACTGCTTTTCAATACTAACTCCTAAGCGATCAGTCAGTATATTCATCCCTGATATGAAGTCAGACGTCAGTGGAACTGTGTTAAAGAAGTTCAGATATGTACTTTGCCATCAGCTTTCCAGAAAATCGACACCAATTTGACAAAGACCGGCGTATCGTCACAGACGGCGAAAATAAAACAAATCGTGCAGTACTTTTCGAATAGCGCGATATGAGATGCAAATGAAGGACTCAGCGTTAACGTGACAACTCACCGCACGATATCGCATCTTCACCTCTGTTTCAGCCACGAAAAGTGGTTTCTACCAAGGAAAAGTGTGAGGGAACGATTAACTATGCCCGCGAACGCCCCTGAGAAAAAGCACACGGACGAGAGAATTCGCGAGAAAACGCCCACTTTCTTCTGCGCCTACGACTACCACTTGGAACAGCGAACTGCACTCCAAACTTGAGGTGACCAACCTTCTTGTGCGCTCGCAAATTTCACTATATATATAGGTGTAGCCGAATTAGGAACGAATTCGGTTGTTTCGGCGAGGCTCCGGTCTGCTTATACTTTCATACGCGGGTGCACACGCAGATACTGATTTCAGCATCTGATCGTATGGTATTTAGAGAAAAACAAAGCGGCGGTTTTCACATTCGTATGACACACAGTTCGTAACGCAATCTGACTTTAAAAAAGCGGTTATGTGCACTCAGCTGCCTGCTACACTCTCTCGGGACCATACACGTATGTGCACTGTACGCACAACACCGCGTCACGCCCGAAATTCTTCCTCGCGTGGACCTCGTTCGGCTTCGCGCCGATGTGCAAAAAAAAAAGAAAAGAAAGAACGAGAAAAAGAAAGAAAGAGAAAAAGAAAGAAAGAGAAAAAGAAAGAAAGAGAAAAAGAAAGAAAGAAGGAAAGAAAGAAAGAAAGAAAGAAAGAAAGAAAGAAAGAAAGAAAGAAAGAAAGAAGGAAATAAAGAAAGAAAGAACGTGCCAGGAAGTTTGTGCCGCACGCACGCCCGCGTGAACGGCGGCAGGAACGATGTCGGCCCACGGCTCTGAGCGGGCCAATCCTGTAAGCCTGCGTCGCGCCGAATACAACGAAGACGACGACTACGCCCAGGCCACGCATTCGTCTCGGTGGACGTGATCGAATTGCACGAAGAGCGCGCGCATGGCCGTCGCCCGAGCGGTCCGACTTCAACCTTGAATGTGGCTGCATGCCTAAGAAAAACACTGATCCCGTGGCCTTCTTCTGCTTCCCACTTGCCTCCTCCTCCTCCTCCTCCTCCTCCTCCTCCTCCTCCTCCTCCTCTCTCTCTCTCTCTCTCTCTCTCTCCTTCCGTCCATCGTTTCGGGCTATTTATGTTTCGCTAATTGTTTATTTTAGGCTGAAAAAAAAAACAACCCACGGCGGACTTGTCCGAGTTCGTGCGCGTTCAAGGGCAGACTGTTTGACTGCGCGCATTTGCACGCGCCAACTGTGTTGTCTGCCTTTTTTTTTTTGTTGCAGACGTACCATTGTTCGGCAGGGATATATGTCACTGTTTTCTATTGTTGCGAGGTTATGAGGCGTGAATGCTTAAGGGCCAACGCGGCGGATGCGTGTACATTGCTTTAACAGTGACGGCGCGCGATGTAGTAGATTGTCGCGATGTGCAGACGCGTTTCGTAAGTATAGCAGTGCTGGCGTCAGTGATGCCTCAGTGAGAAAGGAAGATACCGTACGATGCGCAAGAGCCTGAAAAATGGATACTTAATAAATCTGAAACCGGAAGAAGGGTTGAAATCTGGGCCAGTTGGTACATACTTTAAACCAGTCCAAAAACACAAAGGACAAGAGGAGAGGCTCAAGAGGTGGACAAGAGGTGAGCCTCTCCTCTTGCCCTTTGTGTTTTTTACTGGGTTTTTTGTTCAAACTGAAACCGGCAGAGATGCAGAACCACGTTAGTGTTCAGGTGTCGCTCTCGTGATTCGAGTTTAAGCAGTCGCTTCCGAGAGTGCGTGTAGCCACATTTCGGTGGATGTTGATGGAATTCGGGTGGTCCATACGTCAACCTAGAGCGCTCCGTTGAAACGTCTCTTGAGGCCGACACATAGTTTCGGAACTCTAACCATCGCCAGCATTGAGGGGACTCGTCACTCCTGTTTCCGTCCACCGAAAGGAATATATCCATCCCGTCACATTTCGTGCAGCAATACAAGGAAATCGTGAATCTGTATGAACGACACATCGCACCGAAGAACTTGATCAGTGTTGAAAACTTGTCACTTCTGTCCCCTCCACAGAAAGAGAAAAAGAAATGGCTAAGAAGCAGTACCATTAGCTGCGGTGTAACGATATGCAGCAATCTCGAGTCTTGCATAGCGGGTCTTGAAGCAATATGAGCCCGAAGTTGCACAGCGGTTTTGCACAGCGGTTTTGCACAGCGGTTTTGCACAGCGGTTTTGCACAGCGGTTTTGCACAGCGGTTTTGCACAGCGGTTTTGCACAGCGGTTTTGCACAGGGGTTTTGCACACGGGTTTTGCACACGGGTTTTGCACACGGGTTTTGCACACGGGTTTTGCACAGGGGTTTTGCACACGGGTTTTGCACAGGGTTTTGCACAGGGGTTTTGCACATCGCTTTTACACCAGGGCTTTTGGCTGCTGATTTTTCAAGTAGCTGAGGTGGAGGTCCTGCTTCGTCGCTTTCGGACGCCAGCTATAAGCTCAACGTAAATAACGAAAACAAGCCGGGAGACCTCAAGGCGTTTACTACCGGATCAGACTTCTTTCGGTCCAGCGTTCACGCGGTGGTGCACCCGCCAAAATGCAAGCGACGTTTCCCCACTCTCGGCGTGCTTGATAGCCAAACAAGAGCGGTATAAAGCAAAAAAAATACAAACAAGGGAAAAGAACGAGCAAACGGATCGAAAGAAAGAAAGCTCGCACACGAACGATTTCCGGTGACCCGGATTTCTCGTATTCCGCGTGGGAGAAAACACCGGTTTGCATCGGGTGTTTTTTGCGAAATCCGCGTTCTTTTTTCTTTTTCCACGGATGAATGGGCACCCCCACATGATCGGGGGACTGCGAAAGCGCGTTACCCCTTCTGCGGTCCAAATGCACAGCGCCGAAAACCATACAGTGAGCGAGAAACTTGCTATGCTATGTACAGCATGCTGGTCCCGTTTGTTTCTGTAGCATCGTACTTGGGCGAGGAAAGCGTGATTTTGATTCCCCTTTGGTACACTCGCGTCATTTCACATATCGCATCGTTTCGGTAACCTTCCTTTCTTTATTCTTTGGGGGGGGGGGGGGGGGGAGGCAGGATCTTACGATGGTAAAGCCGTCTATCACGGGTGCAGTACGATAACGTTACTGAAGTGCTCGCTGATTACTGGAGCGGGTCGCACTTGTTTCCTAAATGTAAAGACGATAGTTTGTGGCTTTGCAATATGCCTTCCGTGTGTTCACTTTCACAGGCGCACGCATTTTGAGTGTGGAGCTCTATCCTGCACGAGTTGTTTCTCCTTGGAGAGTTAGCCCACGCCTCATTAATGGCCCCAACTCGGGTCCTTTCGAGTAAATAAAGTGAAGTGAAATAGCATCACTGAGCCGTAGCAGTGGCTAAAGACATTCTGCTCGTAAATGACCAAGTCGTATTTTTGTTTTCGCTTGACGAAAATGCAAAACGATCGAATTAACACACAGACGAGGCAGAAAAACGTCTCTTTGTGTGTATGCGAGAGAGTTTCCCGGGTGTATTTATTTTTTTGTGTGAAGTATGTTCAAGAAATTAATTTAACGGATATCGACTAACGCAGTTTAAAACGTTTCTTTTTTTTTCTTTCATTTGGGGGCGGGGAGAGTGGAGTAGTCGCTGGCCGTTGCCTATATTAGTTGCCCACGTCCGCTGTGTACCACCAGCTCTCACGCTCCCCATAAGAATACGGGGCTGCTAAAGACGCAAGAAGAAAGAAAGAAGAAGAAAGAAGAAAGAAAGAAAGAAAGAAAGAAAGAAAGAAAGAAAGAAAGAAAGAAAGAAAGAAAGAAAGAAAGAAAGAAAGAAGAAAGAAAGAAAGAAAAAGAAAGAAAGAAAGAAAGAAAGAAAGAAAGAAAGAAAGAAAGAAAGAAAGAAAGAAAGAAAGAAAGAAAGAAAGAAAGAAAGAAAGAAAGAAAGAAAGAAAGAAAGAAATCTCTCTTCAGTGTCAAAGGTTTGATAGACAACATACAAATAGCACAACATGAGTTTTCAACCGGTCACTTGTCAATGGCGCAGCGTTACACTTGACTGCTGAACGTACCCAACTACGAAGTACCGTTTCGAAAGCTTCTAAGCGCACGGCTGTGTTCAGGATATTGCTGGCAAAATTTCTTACTCCCCAGTTTTCCGACTTGTCTTTAAGCTACCTTGGTGTGAAGCTGTCTGAAAGACCCCTTGGTACTGAGGTAGAACAAGCTGTGATTTTCTGATTATATCGCGATCTTTTTTTTCTTATTAATTGCCCTTCCGATCAGCTAGAGCCTGAGGTTCACGCTTTCCTGCCAATTGTTCGAGATTATCTCAAACC
The DNA here is from genome assembly GCF_038994185.2 of Dermacentor albipictus. Lineage (NCBI taxonomy): Eukaryota > Metazoa > Arthropoda > Arachnida > Ixodida > Ixodidae > Dermacentor > Dermacentor albipictus. The sequence continues at coordinate 157,317,989 of NC_091822.1, forward strand.
CCTGTGTGTGACTTAGGAGTTACCGCAGAATGGAACATTGCGCTTTCTCTATCTTTGCCTGTCGCCGCGTGATGATCGCTATTGTTGGCATTATGAGGCACGCGCAAGTAAACCCCTGCTCACTTACCACTCAACGCAATCTAAATTACTCAAAAGGGCGATTGCTAGCCTTTGTTTCAAGAAAGCCCTGAAGTATTCGTGCTACCATTTAGTTGCCTTGAGTTTTGACCAATAAAGAACGAGGCTGATTGACGCTGGTTATACCTCAGCCAGTGCCGGTTTCTGTGGCTGAGTGTATTCTGATGGACAGCAAAAAAGTTGGGCAAACCGTGGCGAGACCGTTTCAGGCGCGGGAGTCACATAAGTGTGTTGCCATGCATACACACTGTCGTCCATAATTCGAAGGAAAGTCGCTCGACAAACTAATGTGCTTGTGGTCTTTTCAGCACTAAGTAAAGCTGGGAAAGCTGTGCGGTTGGAGCCGTGATCTCGCACGAAGAGAACAGTGGTTGCGTAAAGATCCACAAAAACAAACTTGCCAATTCTGCTGAATGCGTAATTTATTGCCTACCATTGTCATGCGGTCGCAGCTATGTTGTGCAAACCGGCCGTTGCCTCAACGATCTGTTGCGCGAGCACATCTATAACGTCCTAAACGTGGCCGGCGGTTATCTGGCGATGCATTGTAACAGTTGCGGTTGCGTTGCCTTGTTTCAGACTTGTATAATTGTTGATTGATATATAGGAATGAGCTTACAAGAGCGCTTAAAGAAGCAGAACAAGTAGAACAGATGGGGGAAATGTGCGTAAGCATGGCGTCGATCGCGCTGACAAGGAAATAATTTGATTTTGTGAGTGTGCCATCCTCGCTCGTGTAGAAATGCTGACTCGCGGAGCCTTTGAAGTTCCGCGTACTGATACTGCCGTGCTCAGATTACGTGATGTGTAAAAAGTGGCATCGGGATCAAGAATAAATTGTTGGAAGTTGCGCCAGTGTGTGTGTCTTTTTTTTCATCTGTGTTTTCCGTGTGCTTGTACAATAATTAAAAGAATTAGCGTTATCCTTCTTTACCTTTTCTTCTTTTTCTCCTTTTTTTCTACTGCGGAAATCTGGCGAGTCACCTTATAGACTCACTTCTTCCTTCACCACCAACTGCTTAGCCTTCTTGCTCGTCGCTGCAACTTTCGTTTAAGAAAAAAATGGCAAACACACGGAAACGAGCAACGCGCAGCGACGAAGAGCAGTGCAAACAGCAACCGGCAAAAAGGGGTTTCATCTAGTGTGTATACAAGGAGCACGCCACCGTACCCTCCCCCTCTACCCCCCCCTTCCCGTCTTCTCAGTGGGGTCGAGCAAGAAATGGGCCCACGAAGCAGCTCTGGGCGCGCGCGCTCACGGTTGTCGACAGCGCGACCCAAACAAGAACGGTGCCTTCGCCGAGCCAAGTTCCCCCGTCCCTGTTCACTTTCGTTCACGGAACGCGTGGTGGGGAAGGGCAGGGGGCGCCGCGCGCGGCAACCTTGCACAACGGAGCTCCTTTATTGCCCGCTTCCCTCTTCTTTCGGATGGCAGGCGCTCACCGCGTCAAGAGCAGCTGCCCTCTTCGCGACTCCCCTTCTCTCCGCCTCGGGCCCTACGTGCCACGTCCTCCCAGAAGTTGCACGCAGTGGATGGGTGCGGCGAAGCTGTTGGCCGGAGCTCTAAGCCGTCCTCCACCTCGGCCACGTGACATTCGCCGAGGTTCTTAGCTCTCTAGTACCAGGTCATCCTGGTAAGCACGATGTATGCGGGCCTGGCTTGCCGCTCAGATTTCTTGCTGTTCCTGTCGCTACTGCTGTCGTAGTAACGTCTGTGCTCGAGAGTCGTCGCTCCGTTTGGCCTAAGGAACTCCGGGTTCTGTGTAGCTCGTTGATCGCAGCCAACAGGCAATAATGAGACGAGGAGACACAACGTTTGGGGCCTCGGAGCTGACAGGAGCGGTGCTTGCGCTGGGCTTGGTGGTCGTGCGCTGTTAGGCATGTGTTGCTCCACTGAATGCTGCTGCAATTGGCCCGGCCTGGTTCCCTCTCTTGCCGATTTCGGCACTACGTTGTCGAGCAGCCATTCATTCCACGGGAATAGTAGAACCGTCCGGTGCATTGGTGCTTCTGTATACGCAGGTGAACGAGCTTGTAGCTCGGCTGCCTGTCGCCGGAAATTCAGCTCCGCCTTGTCGGGAGTTTGCTCGTGCCTCGTGCTGACGGTAGCGCTTCATTCGTTCGAACCAAACGAGCCATTTCGTTCCGAACGAAATGGCTTGGTTCTGTCGCCGCATTTCCTGCGTCCGCTCGTTCTTCGGCAGGCAGTCGTGCACGGAACTAGCCGGCTGGTATGAAAGGCAACCCTGCCTGGCGAGGACGCTACCGTACCTTGCTAACCTGCTTGGATTCCTCTGCGTACGCTATACTGCTGTACCTTCGGCTTCAGACCAAAAGGTTGAGCGGGGGAGACAAATGGCAGGAAAACAAACACGAGATGAGAGCAAGTGAGAGCCCGGTACCGGTGTCTTGCAGTGGTAAGCCAGGCGAACCGTTTTGGTTTGCTGCCGTCTTGCCGCAAGGCATCGTTTCCGAGGGGCGGGACTGCGGCATCTGAACTTGTGAGCCTACAAAAAAAAAAAGAAAGAAAAACTGAAGAGAAAGAGAAAGGAGCTGCGGAAAAGAGTGGTGAAACCAACTCTATATGGTCCAGTTTCACTGCATTTTCATTTCCCTCTTATCACGCGAGAAGGATTGGCTGAACCCTTCCTCAATATCGCTCCAGCAACCAACTAACGCACTTGTTTACCGAGGAGAGCTTATTCGTTCTCCGTAGCCTGTTTGTCTTTCCCGTGCAATGCGCAGGGGACGACATGCCATGTGTGTTTGTGCTTGGTTGTGCGTGTGATGCCGATTCAGCACCGGGCTATTGGCTCTCAGACGAGGAGTTTGATTTACCCACTTTCCTGGCCTTTCCCTGACTTTCGCCGAGACCCTACGAAAGCCGAGTTGTGTGTGCAAGCAAGAGTGAACGAGGAGCCGAAGTGTGTCTGTGTGTGTTTGTGTGTGTGTCGGCGTGTGTGTGCATATATGCCTTATTTTCTGTTTCTTTATAAACCATACTCCATTACGTCGTTGTTGTTTATCATTCTTCTGACATCATCAAATAGTTTTGCCATGGACGCCATACCCTCCATCATCGGGGGCCGTATTGACAGTGTGCGTCAAAGAGATCTGGCATGAGGTTCGCCAGGCGGTCCTTGGAGGCAGTAGGCGGGCAACCGAGGATCGTTTCCACGGAGAGCACGTTTCCAGCGCAGTGACGTTCTTCACTGAATTCGCGGAGTACATAGACTTCCGCTTCGTCTTGCAATGTTCTCGGACGTTACAAGGGACTTCCATTGTGTATTACTAATGACACGGAAAGGTCGAGTGCTGCGTATGGGTACTATGTACCGAAATCTGTGCTCTTACAAGCCGCTCGAGGTCTGAAGGCGCGGCCCATATGGGAACTTGTGACTTTTCGTTTCACGTTGTCGACTTCTTTCATCAGCAACGATGAAGAGGCGCGTACTGCGAGTGTTTGTAAAATATGTTTTAATGGTCTAATATTTTTGATATCGCGAGGACTGAAACGTTGCTGTCGTTAGCGTTTTCCGTATAATATACTCTGTTTTTGCACGTAAAAACAAAAGGAAGTGGATGGAATTGATCATTCTAGAAAGTAATAGTTTCAATACGAACAAAAAAAGAAAGAAAAAAAGGGGGGGGGGGTAGAAAGTCGTTCGCTAGTTTCCGCTCCGATTGGTGCTCATTCTTGCGCAAGCTAATTGCTCTCATTGCGTGATCTACTTGCTTCCAGACTTGATTTTGTTTCCAATTGTTTTTACTCTGTGACGTATTATTTTTCTTTATCGTCGCTTTCTTTGGCACCAGTGTTTCCGTTGAAATACAGCTTGCCAGTTCTTGCTTGAGATGGAGCTATTACGGTGGGTTCCTCAAGTACTACTCGTACATAACGCTTATACTGCGCTATCTTGCTCTTGACGCGTAGGAAAAACGAAAAACAAGCAATATGCCATCTTTTTCGTGTTTTCTGACAAAACGGGTTTATGTTGACCTCGTTTTTTATGTCGGACTGCTGATTTCGTTTACCTTTGTTGCAGCTGCGGCAATGCCATTATGATTTTGAAGATACCGCTGAGGTTGTATAAAGTCATAGCCCAATAAGAACCCTTGCTTGCTTGTTGGCGGAATCGTAGACGACCGAAAATAGATCACAAATTGCGTTATAACACCGCTCAGGTGGCTTTGAGTGTTGTAGACAAAATCACAGCAGGGTTAATTTGAATACGCTCGTGCAGAACGTTTCATTGGCCCCATTCGCGCACCGCTGGTTGCGTGCCCTCGAACCCGCCGTGGTGGCTCAGTGGCTATGGTGTTGGGCTGCTGAGCACGAGGTCGCGGGATCGAATCCCGGCCACGGCGGCCGCATTTCGATGGGGGCGAAATGCGAAAACACCCGTGTGCTTAGATTTAGGTGCACGTTAAAGAACCCCACAGGTGGTCGAAATTTCCGGAGTCCTCATCTACGGCGTGCCTCATAATCAGAAAGTGGTTTTGGCACGTAAAACCCCAAATATTATTATTATTACGTGCCCTCGAGGACCAAGAGGCTTCCCGCTTCTGTCTTAGCGTGTCAACTGTCCGCGACAGAAAGGCTTACAGCCACCGCATCAGCCGTCACGGACACTGCGCAGCGAATCGCCTCGCTATACCAACGACGTCGTTCGAATGCCACTCTACGCACGCTTTCTCACGCTGACCTCGCCCATCAAGGAAGGGCGTTCTCTTCGATCAGGCATCCGGCAAAAGCTTTGATAGGAAACTACAAGGGGCAGCCCACGCGGAATGTGTTTTTTTTTTCGTTCTTTTCTCTTTTTCTTTCTTTCTGGACGGACGCGCGAATCATCGAAATTCTGTTCCTGCTTCGAATGCGACGTTTCTGGCCTTGCGATGCAGTGTTGCTGGAAATGGCTGACGAAGAATGCGCCGTAAGCGTTTGTAATTCCACACGCCTTATAGCGGTAATCGAGTAGGTAGGAGACGACACTATCAGCTCGTCATTCGTCGCTACAGTCGTGCCACAGTCGAAGAAAAGAAAATAATAAATAAAACGGCAATGACAACCCTGGTGTTCAGTGCCTATTGCCTATCGTGACCTCGCGCGAGCACACCTACAAAGAGAGGATGTGGAGTGCGACGCTGTGTGGAGGGCATCTTTGTTAACGAACACCGCGTCCTCGTATTGTACGCGTTCTTTTCGTTCGTCATTGCATTCCCATAATGCGACAACGATTTTGCTGAAGTCGTCAGGGCGAAAAAAAATAAGAAAGAAATGAGGTGCTTATTTTTGGCCGTGGGGAGCTTGGCTGTGTGCAGTCGTCGCGCACTTTAGTGCTGACAGGAATTCGTCTTTTTTTGTAAATAAAGAGAAAAGAAGCAAAAGCAAATGGTTCGCTCGACACCGATTCCACTAGAGCTTTCGAGAAGGACAGCTCAGAACGCGAAAACGCTTGCGTTCATAGCAAGGATTGAACCCTTCTCGATATATCAAGCATTGAAGCTAAGCAACGTTTAGTGCACGAGGCATTCGGATGCTTCACACGAGATCGCGCATTCGGTACGCTGGATGCGGCAGGCCGCTTTATTAGGATCGGGACGGAATGAAACAGAGGCTTGCGTATACCGATTTTTGAGCGTGGGCTAAAGAACCGGAGCTGGTCAAAAATTTGTGGGGAATCGCGTATACGCCAGTTTCTCATATGCGCATGTGTCAGTCTAGGGCGTTGAAGTGGGGAATGATTTCTGTTGAGATCCGCAACGTGGACGACGTTTCGTGAAAGGGACAAAAAAAAAAAGAGTTGTCATCCACGCGTGAGCGTTTCAAAGGAAACCACCAATGTGCGAGTTTCGCAGACAGAACGCTCCGCATTTGAAAACGACATATCTCTTGTTACGGAGATTGAACCGGGGACCAATGTCTTTCCGGTGTGGTAATCCAGCCATTCTGAGCTAACCAGGAGACGAAGAGATCGCAGGGCGAGGTCGAATTCGTCGACAACTCGAAAAAGCGGGGACAGTGAATATATGGAGAACGAGTTCGGGGAAATCCGCAAAGTGCTGGAATTTTCCTGAAAGGAGAAAAAAAATGGTGCCCGCTCCAAAGCAGCAAGAACCTACAAACCTTCGTGCCAGCTCAAGCTAGCCTCCAGGTCAGCTCAGATGCGGAGCTGCTGGCCCGCACATTCACGGTGTCTAGCAAGTGATGCTTTGTTTCTCAATGAGCATGATTCTACAGGAGATAATGTACAAGAAAAGTACCGCTTCACGCAACCGCGTTGCCTCAAACCACAAGATGTGACGCCCCCGGCATTTTTTTTTTTTTCAATTCTTGTGGCGTTTACATCAGTTGGACGTTGTAAATCACGTATATGAAATTCAGCTTCTCCTTCCAGTGATTTCGTCTACTTGAAATATTACGCAGGACCTCCCTGCATTCTTGTAAATCGCTGTCGCGCACCCACTGGCTGATGTCTTTCTTCGACATATGGACAATGAGGTCTCATCACGTGACGTGCCACTAGCTCGCTCGCGCGTCCACGTGTGCTGTGCGCATGCGCATTTTGTCTGTTTTCACGATAACTAATTTTGACACGCAGCTCTCATTATTGACAAGACTTCCTGACGAAAGGCTTGCTCTCAGCAAAAAAATTTCCCTTAGCCACCCGCTTGTTTCTTAAATCTGCGGCCGACAAATGGTTCGGTAATACGAAAGCGCACGGATAGAGCTTTCACAGAACAGGAAGCTCGTCTAGCAAACTCGTTTTCATTCCACTCGCGGTATCTATAGAAGTACGTGACCGCCAGCGGTAAACGTAAATCTATTACCCGACTCCCCGCGATATGCCAACAACTTCCACAACCGCTTTTGCGCGCCCCCCAATGTCGCTTGCGTTCGTGAAATCTACCGAGGCACGTATAGAACCACCGTTACCGACGGCCTTGCAATACGAGGCTGCGGCTACGGCTACGGCACTTCTTGATAGCTCGCAGTAATCTCTGACGAGTGCCCCTGCGTGACTGCAGAGACAGTCGCGTGCGCATCGTTCAGCGCTCGCATGCATATACACGCCAGGAGCTCCGGCCGTTCCTGCAGGGCACGTGGATGCGGCAATTTCCTCCCCCTCCCCCTCCCCCACTTTCTGCTCTCCTGGCTACGTCGAGCTCCCCGCCCCCCCCCCCCCTTTCCCTTCGCCTCTCCTCACTACGTCGAGGGAGTCGCTTGTTTTACGCGTCACCGGTCAGGCGAGGGACCCCCGCGGGTGCGACACGAGGTTTAAGAAAAGCAAATGAAGAAAGAAAGTCTCGAGATAGAGTGGATGTCGGCACGCTCGAGTAAAGCTTTAATGGGGCACGGCTCAATGCCGTCGTCGCCGGCCCTGTTGAATATGCAGCCAGTACGTGCGTGGCGCGATACACCTGCTTGCGTAAGACTGAACTGTGGGAACGAAGGAGGCGCCTCGGCGTGAGTCGACGACTGCTCGCCGCGGAGGCTTGCGAGGGCGTGCGTTGCGTATACGCGAAGTTGCGGCACGGTCTAAGACAGTTGTATGTATAAACATCACGCCGTGGCGGCAGCTTATGTGCAATGTTTAATATTTCAAGATACGGGGCGAGAACCCATGATGGAGCAAGCACCTGCCTCTGTAACACCATCTCACCCTCACTCCAAATTATCGCCAGCACCTTCAGGTGCGATCATTTCACGAATCATCGAGTTTAACGTTTCAAAGCAACTCGTGGGTTGCTAGAGTCACCGTAGTCTCGGGCAGGGGGAAGACGGACCAGTTTGGACCACCCGGGGTTCGTTATTGTGTGCCCAATCTGCTCAGATAAAGCATCTGCATCAAGCATCTGCCTCTGTAACACCCATCTCACCCTCACTCCAACACATCGCCAGCACCTTTAGGTGCGATCATTTTACGAATCGTCGAGTTTAATGTTTCAAAGCAACTCGTGGGTTACTGGAGTCGCCGTAGTCTCGGGCAGGGGGAAGACGGACCAGTTTGAACCACCTGGGGTTCGTTATTGTGTGCCCAATATACGCGCACGAGCGTTCTTAGATTCCCCTTCTGCTGGGACGCAACCAGTGCTGTCGGGAGTCGAACACCCGACCTCCGGCTCAGATGCAGAAAGCCATAGCCACTCATTCACCGTGGCACGCGTACTAAGCAATTGCTTTCTGCATTTCACGACTCGGCCGATGTCCACTTGCTCTAAAGGGAGGAAAGGCGCGTGCATCGTCCCAGATGCACCATGTTATCACTGTGCTGCTTGCCAATTTGCAACACTGTGAAGAGAGGCTTCGATGAACAAGTTAGAGGCACTTTACAGGTCAACAAGCTCCAACTCACTTTCATATGTCCTTTCAAAGATGCACCGTCATGCTTTTAACAACAAGAATACGTTTTGCACTTTCCTACCATACGTGGAAGGCGACGGTGTCGTTACATTGTCGCACGAGTGCGGACGGCGGCTATGTGTGGTGACTTTGAACTCGGAGTCTAAGAGCTGCCATGCGCCAACGTTATCATTTACTCCGTCTGAATGTCGGCTGTTCCACCGAAGACGCGCTCTTTTGAGCTTTTCCGTAGTTATCAATCTGGGCTGGTCACTTCTTGGGCTTGTTACGAAGAGTCGGCGCGTAAAACTTGTTCGGTCGCCACACATAGACATTTCGTGGCTCCGACGTCAGCTCTTGCTAACGGGCATGTATCAAAGCAAAGCGTTTTTTTGTTTATTTTTCCTATCCCACTGAATTGTGCAAAAGACAAGAAATAATTGGAATTGAAGTAACAATTTGGAAAAATGGAACATTTGAATTAATATTTACATCAAGATTATAAAGAATGTAAAATCGGAGAAAGAATAGCTTTGACCTAATAGTTCCGCGGAAGCCCTCAAAGCGGAGAGAAGTAATTAATGAAGGGAAAATGAGACATCCACCCAAACGTAGTAAAGTGCTACGTTTGGGTGGAACCTGTATGGGTTTGCTTTGCAGCAATATGCTACGTTTGGATAGATATCTCACTTTCCCTTTATTAAAGAATAGCTTTGTCTGGACAAGTAGTCATGCAGATCCGACGAACACGTTTGAATCTATGTGAGGCGAAGCAGTTTTGAAGGGGTTAATTGATCTGCCATACGGCTACTGCGTTCGATGCGTGCAATTCATTCATTCATTCATTCATTCATTCATTCATTCATTCACAAAACTTTATTAGTGTCCTGAAGCCCGGTCTTTCCAGACCGAGGCGGGCCGCGTCCACGTCGGCACCGCCAGGCCGAGCCTTATGGCGTCATCGTGGACCCTCTGGACAGCCCGTATAGCTGATCTTTATATGAAGAGCTTGTTATCATCTTGTGCCAGTAAAGCCATTTTTTTTGTCGGGGTCGGCGAGAGTCGCGGGACAGCCCGCCAGCATGTGTATGATGTCAATGATGCCATCGCACACGTTACATTCTTTCCTAATTTGTCCTTTAACGCGATTCGGCTTCTAATCTCACGCAGTGTTTGCATTTATGCACCGCTCTGCCCGCGGGCTACGCCGAAACGCGAACAGGTGTAACACGCGAACGGGCAGCTTGAGACTTGTGAACGTCTCGCGAATGACGTCAACCAGCGCGTGTTACATATTTGCATCTTACATCCAGTTCTGAATTGTAAAAGTATATGCGGCGGCAGGGACCGACTGTGACTGTATGTGCGTGCTCCTTTCTTTCTTTATCTCTCTGCTTTGTTATCACTTTACCTCCCCCTCCCCTCTTTCCCCAGCGTAGGGTAGCAAAGCGGATCTTCCCCTCTGGTTAACCTCCCTGCCTTTCCCCTTTCTCTCTCTCTCTCTCTGTAATACTATGGTGCCTCTCTCTCTCTCTCGCTGTCGCTCTCGCTCTCTGTAATCCTATGGTGCGAGGCACTTGCGCGTTCAGTCCGTGTGTATTCTCCCTGGACGCGGGTCCAGGTAAATCTTGGTCTCGGAGTCTCATCGGTTAAGAATGAAGCCTTGAAAGGAGATGGCAGCGTGCTGCAAGGAAACGGGAGGCTCTCTGTGGATGTAGTTAGCATGCGCCCAGTCCGCACCCTAGCGTATACGCGGCTGTTGCGCAATTCTTTCACTCGTCATAACGAAGTTGGCACTGATTACGCGTCCTTCGCCGGGCTTATTCTTAGCTTTTCCTTGAAGATTTCTCGCCAAGGAACGAGAAACAGTCATGCATCATCCAACTTGCTCACTGGAGATTCCCAACGACGACAAGGTGGCTCACTCGCAATAAAAATCGGCACTCGCATAACGAGACGCCTTTTCATTAGAGTCCGTGTTAAGCCCCGAGCACAGCTTTATCGGTTCGGAATTTTCGAAATGAAGTTGCCGAAGGTTTTTACAGCGAAGCTATTAGCCTTTCGGCTGTTGCGATTTTTCGTGTCCGCCCATGAAGGAAAATTATCGTCATCCGCAATGGCTTATACCCCCAGCCCTTAGGCAAGCAAAAAGATCAATGGTCTAGCCCGTGTCGCCTTAAACCTCGCCGGACATTCAATAAAGTTGTATCCATCCATCCGCCCATTCATCCACCTCGTAATGCAGACTACAAGCACCCAGCAAAGTGAGGCGAGCAGTGCATCCATTCAACGGTATCACGCATACAACGTACAAAACAGCGTACGTTTCAATAAAAACAAGCTCAAAACAAGCATCTATCATCAGCCATGACTCATACCTCTGTAAGCAAGGAAAAATAGAACGACTCATACCCACGTAAGGCAGAGGCCACAAGCGCTCAGCAAAGTGAAGGAAACAGTGCATACACTCATTGAAATCACCCATACAGCACGCAGAACAGCATACGTTTCAATGAATGAATGAATAAAGCCTTTATTTTAAGGAAGGGGACGGCTCTAGGCCGCTGAACCCACATTCCCTTCCCTCCTAATCCCCATACGTTTCAATAAAGAACATGCTCAAAACAAGCATCTAAACCATCAGTGAAAACATTGCACACCCCACTCAGCAGTTGTAGTGGTGGTCTTGCAACAGCTTCGCCGGACATTCACTTAAGTAGTGCAGGGACGGCGAGTCCATTTTTTTTCCTGTACTCTACGCAGGGGCGAGCAGAGCTTCAGCGTTTGTTGTTAGCGCGGGAGGTTACTCGTAAAGACCGTGCTTGGCTGTCAAAGGGGACGCGCGGTCCGGCCGGAACAACCCCGGCGACGGAGAGTTACAGCCGTCGGAGGGTGGCAATCGAGCCGCGATTTGGCGAAGGGTGCGTAAGCGGGTTGATCACGAGTCGGAGCTCCTTCAGCCACTCGCTTCGCGGAAGCAGTGCCGCGCCTTTGAAGTCAAGACATCGCCGCCGGACCGCACCCATGCCGAAACATTCCCCGAACGGAACAGATGCACCAGCATGCATGGAAGTGTTTTTCTTTGGGGGGTACTGTGTCTTGCGTGGTTCTGAGACAAGACGCACATTGCACTGCAAAGGATTTATTGCAACGGCCTCGAGACATTGGAACTCCGGGTAGTGTTACCCTGCAGAGTTCCGTTTTGCGCACCACAGTCTGATTGGACGAACCATTGGGCGAGGGTGATGTTGGGAACACTTTTGAGGTACGTGCTTTTAAGTAAGTTTTTAAGTACTTCTAAGTACGTGGAAGTAGATTTGATGGAGGTTTGGTTAAGGTTGAAAGAAGGCAAAGACTGTTACTTCATTGTTACTCGATCCTGGTCATTAGGTGTCTGTGCAAATGGTTTCCATTCTATCGCTTGCGTATTCCTTCTTAATAAGCAGTTAACCCCTTGCAATCTGATCGCCCTTCCAATAAGCGTCACATCCTTGCATACTGGAATGTGACTTCGTGATGTGTCACTTAGCGATATCCACAACACCTTCAGGTTTCCTTCACCGATGTCGAGGCGAACATCAACTGGGCGGAAATCTGAAATTCGTCGCTATGAAGGATTTCTGAAATTTTGCTTTCACCGATTTCGTCACTACAATTATGGCGTTGGTTGTATACTTCTTCGCGTTGTTGACACGGTCGGAAACTGTCTCATTTTTTTCCCCAGAACATATACACTTCGTAATTTTGCCGCACCGCGACGGCAAACACGAAAAAAAAAGTTGAGGAGGGCTAGGGGAAAGATGTACTACAGAAATATACACGAAGCGGCAATGAAATGCATCGTTGAAGTGTTTCTGAAAATATTTGCCAAAAGTAACACTAAAATATCGCCGAATGTGGCCCATTTATATGCTTGCCGTTCAAAAGCCAAGGAACGTATTTGTTCATCGTGCTTTGAATGTATAGAATAAAGTAAACTTAATTTACGTCCACTTACAATTTAGCCTAAGGACAATGTTGTCGGTGTAAAAATGCTAAAAGTCGTAGAAGTTTGTATTTGTTTTATAACGTTCTTACGAACTCGAGACATCGTGAAAATGCATTATATTCGCATTTTCCACCTTGTCTAAATTAACATCTTTTTTTTTCTTTCTATAACTAAGGCATACGCTGAAATAAAACGGGCACATTTCCCATTTGTGGAGTCATTTTTCTGTGTGACATAACATATATGTTGAAATAAAAGAAAATTACCTAGGACATGCCTCTTACAGTCCTCAGCTGAATATACACAGAACATGTATTCAAAACCGGAGTAATGGACCAAGTCTAACTTCTTCTATTATTTTTCTTTCTTTCTTTTACAGCGAAGCTGTTAAGGACTAATTCCCTCAGTATCATGTCGACGCGTGTAGAAAAAAACTATCATCATCAGCAATGGCTCCAGCGTCATCTTGCAGTCGTGCCACTGCTCCCGCGTTTGTCGTCGTCATCAATTAAGTAATTAACAAACACAAGGACGTAACGAATACTTGAGAAAGAGTTTAACGAACCATCGGGATTTACCCAGTGGTAAGCACCGGGACCACACGTTTCAGCTTCGCTGGTTAACCGTCTGTACGCAGTGCTTGGGCTGATAGTTTTACGAGTTGCTGCTGCTGCTGCTGAAGCGTCAACGGTTACTTACTCGAGGCACGCTGTCAGAGCAACCCGCAGGTTTCCTCCAAATCTGGGCAACATTGCGCAACGCACAGTCCGGTGGCCCCTCAATAAGCTATCCTTTCCAACTAACGAATGCTATACAGCGCGCTCGAGTATGTTTACCGTCTCGGCAGAGTCAGTTAACGTGACCCTTAATTGGCCTAACGGAACCTGCCGGCACCCTCGATGAAAGGACGAGGTTCTTCAAACAATAACTCAAGGGCTCAGCCAGCGACGGACCAAACTTTCCCCCATTGTGTGCAGGCTCCGACGAACTGTCGCTGCCGCTGCGTCGATATGGAGGACAGGCCCGCGGATCACGTGACTAAATCCTTCAGCCCGCGCGTGTCGGTCAGCGGTCGCCGAAAGTTTTGTTCCGGGAAGCGAGCAAGAAAGCGGCCGTTATGCGAAAACAGTTCGAGAGGAAGTCTGAAAGTGGCTGCCCGCGCGTCGCCAACTACTTATATGAAAGCTAGTCTGCATCTCGAGCGTCGAGACAAAGAACACCCGCTTTCCACCGCGCCGTCTTAAATGGGCATTGAATGACTCGCGACCACGGCAACTGCACTGTCGTCGGGCGCGTAGGAAGTTCCATCTCTCCCTCTCTCTCTCTTTCTCTCTCTCTCTCTCTTTCTCGGGGGCTTTCATTCTCGATGAGGCCGTGGCTCTCAAGGTCAGCCAAGGCGCGTCGGTGTTTCACTGTATCTTTTCTTTTTTGATTCCTGTCTTCAAGTATGCTCATCCGACTCTGCTTGCCGTTGTCTGTGTACCCGTGCTGTATTATAGTTCGCGAAGGCTGTAGGACAGATCCGCTGCCCCCATCAACAGCATGCACAGTCCGGTGTCTTGCTTCACGCTGAAGTGTCAGGGTGAAGGGAGCGTTCACGCTTATCCGCACGTTCCTTCGCCGTCATGCGTCGGGTTTCGCCGCGAATTATTAGAGAGCTTTAGTTTAGGGGACGCAAGCGGCTTGCGTACGCAAGAACGGGGGGCGACGCTACTGCGCGTGCGCGGACCCTTACGTCAGCGTCTGCGCATGCGCAGTGCCGTCGCCCCTAGTTCTTGCGTGCGCAAGCCGCTTGCGTCCCCTAAACTAAAGCTCTCTATTCTGTAGCTGCTGCAGCCACTTCGACGTTGAGGCGAATAGCCGCTCTATAGGCTGAAGTTTGTGCTATCGCTGCGATGACGTGCGCCCCCGTTTCACGGACGCCATGTTCTCGGCGGTTTCGATGGGTCAAAATAGAGTGGTGTCGCATGTATACGGTCTCAGTGCTACTGCAAGAGAAATAAAATAAAAATGGCGTGAGGGATTCCCGGACCATCGGGAAGTGCGACTTCATCGTCGTTGTTGTCAGCCGTCATAATAAAAAATGTCACGAAGTTAATGAAACCGGCGAGGGATTTTTTTTTTTCGGCGCCGCGCGTTATCATCGAGCTCGGCGCGCCTTTGAACTGCATATCTTATTTTGTTTTAGCGCAAGCTTGACACGGACAGCAGAAGGCACGTCTGACACACACAGCGCTCTGTTGTGCCTTCTGTTGTCCGTGTCAAGCTTGCGCTATAACAAAATAAGACATGCCGTACCAACAAGCCCCCATTGCTATCCTCATCGACTTCATTTGAACTGCAGTTGCGCTTGCGTGTCGTGAATAAAGAAAAAAAATTACCGACGATTACGTTACTTCCTAATGCGAAATTTGAGCGCAGCAAATAAGCTGTTTCACCTTTTCGATAGATTGAGGCAAAGAAATCGAGCAACACTTGTATGCGCTATCACAGAATTTTTTTTTATTTTTCACACGTATTCCTTTAACAAAGACTCCACTAACAGTTCTTGACAGTCATGAAGGAAGATCCGCCGCCACCGATCTGGCTCTCTGATTGCCACCGCACAGGGCGAACGGCAGCGGCAATTTCGGCTCGGGCGGTGCACATATACAGATCCGCCGCCACCGATCTGGCTCTCTGATTGCCACCGCACAGGGGTTGCATTGGAGGAGGAGCGAAGAAAGGAATTAAGTTCGAGCCGGCGCTTTGACAACCGGAGACTCGCAGGAAGAGGGGGGAGGGGGGCGGCGTGTACACCCAGCGGCAAACGATGGGGGCAGAAGCGCGCGCAGCAAGCGGACAACAGGATAAAGGGAGGAGGGAAGAGATAGCAGCGACTGACTGATGCCGCTGACGCCGATAGTGAGTCAACCCCAGCTGCGGAGTTGGTTTCAGGGACAACGCCGCCGATGCCGACACAAACAATATGATACCCTCGCTTCCGCAGCGCTAAGAACCAGGTCTAGCCGTGCGAAGGTGGTCACGTATTCGTCGACGTGCCGGGGCCTACGTGAAATAACCGGCGCGTCGGCAACTGAAGAGCACCCTATCCGCCACACAAGAACAGGGGGGGGGGGGACCCTTTCCTCCTCTTTCTGCATGGCGGCGACGGTGTTCTATGCAGTCACGTTATCTTGACTCTCTAGCGGCGTCAGCGGCATCCAGCGGTATCAGTCGGTCGCTGCTAGCGCTGGGGGGATGAAAGGGGGGCGGAGCTGGTTACGAGGCCGACGACAACGCCGACGACGACGACGCGAAACCCAGGAACGGACGCCAAAGAGCTGCGCTCTAAAAAGACATTACAGTGCTGACATAACAACAAAAAAAAAGCTGGACAAAGATTAAGGCAATGGACGACAGCACCCGTGTCATATGTTCTCTCAGTACGTGTCTAGTTCTTGCATTGTTTGCCGTTTGAGGTTGCACACGGGGTTGCCGTGGTCGAGCACAAACCTCTTCTTTCACTGAAGCGCCATGTTCGTTTTCAAACACCCCGCGAAATGATGTAGAAGTGAGTGCGTTCCTTTGTCCTATTAGCGTGTCAGGATCTGATGGGCTGTTTGTCGGCTTGTGAAACGGCGACGTCAGGGAGTCCCACACGCGGGACATCGAAGTTGTATATCATAAGCGACATTCCTGTTTGTTATTGTGTTTTATTATTATTAATGCCTCTTTATCGAGCGGGTGGCTGTGTGTACGGCCTTGGATTATTGGGCCGGAGCCAGTAGTCGTCCATGGTGCCTCCGTAATGGCCTCGCATTTGACGGGCCGTTTTGTTTGGATGTACGACCGGTCGAAACTGCGGGGGCGCCATAACATTTGATTTGTTCTTCCCGGCTTCCGATAGAAACACAAACTGTTTTTTCGTGTTTGGCCGTGATAAACGAGCTCCCCTCTCCGGATTGTTTCCGCGAACGCAAACGGGAATCAACCTCCCGTTAGGCTGGTGCGAGCCGTTATTGTGTCGACTTGAGATTCGCGAAGTGTGCAGGAATAAATGAGCATGGAACTTCGCCGTAGATAAGAATTCTGCGCAAATGAGAACGAAGAGACCGTTGAAGAAACAAGGTAACGTCGCGTTTGAGCTTAAGCATCTATCGAATTAAAAAAAAAGTAGTTCACTTTAGGTAAGCCACGGGTAAAAGTTAAGCATGGAGAACGCTGAAACAGACCAGTGGTCATTACCCGCATTCTTCTTTCACTATACGTCACTCTTTTATCAGCTATGGCCAGAATTAATGACCAGCGCACAAGAAAACGAAGCTGGCAAGCTTACCCTCTCTTCTCCGTTCTTGAAGATTTTTATGTGGGAATGAAACCAGCACTTGAAAGCATCTCTCAAATTCGACCATGCGAAAATACCCGCAAAACTCAACATAACCGCCAGGCTACCTGAAAAAAAAAGGGGGGGGGGCAAAAGAAAAGAAGGTTCACGAAAGCCTGAAACCTCATCAACTCATCGAAATAAATCAGCAAGCCCAAGGACGCTGGTATTGAATTAGGCAAGCTACTCTGTCTATTTAGACGAGACAGTCATTTCTGTTATATGCCACCCACTTAGAGAGAGGCGTCACGTTCGACTTCTCTTGACACTCCTCACCGCGGCTGCAAATCTCCGTTTCCTACTACCCGCTCCCTTCGCCGCCTCTCACGTTTACACCGGTAAACCACCGCATTCAACGTCACTGCCGCGAGTACGCGAAGACATACGTGATCCCCAAAGGCCCGAGCAAGCGGCAGCCTATCAACAACAGAGCTCATAAAGGCCACAGAGGAAATGCAAACACGTATCGCGCGTCCATCGGCGTGAGCATGCAGATGAAAAAAAAAACACAAAGTAAAAGGCGGCGCGTTATTGTCAGGCACTCGGCAACCTAATGACGGCTTCGAGTATACGCGCTTAGAAAGGCAGAACAAAAGCGCAAGAAGAAACACGAACGCGGAGGTGGTGCTTGCGCGATGTTCCTTGATGTTCGATCACAAGACTGGCGCCTGCCTTCGCCGAAGCCGTTGGATGCTGTTTGTTCGCCAGGGATGCTTACTTTGCGGTCGTCAGTTGCGCACCTGCGGGTTCCCGGCTAAGGTGTTGGTGAGTGGAATCTCGCGGCTTCGCTTGTTCCTTGTCCTGCTCGTTGTGCTTTCGTACCGATCACGCGACGGCACGCTCGTTTTTCACGACGCTAATTGTGGCGACCGCTCATTAGAGACGTTTGCTCCCTCCTCGGAGACGCTATTTCAGGGCCGGCGGAATGTGAATGCAAGATGTCGCGAAGGGCAGGTCTTTAGCAGGTGTCGAGGAGACTCGGGAATTCGTTTTTGCTCCCGGTGAAAGGGTGGCGGATAAATGGCAGTGACGTGAGGGTGTATTTGCAGACATCCGAGAGCGTTCAGCATCGTTTCCACCAGCAGTGTTAGGCTGAGAAGAGAGAGAGAGAGAGAGAATGAAGAGGAAAGGCAGGGAGGTTAACCAGATATGCGTCTCCGGTTTGCTACCCTACACTGGGGATGGGGGATAGGGGTTAGAAAAGCCGACAAAATCATCCCACTGGGAATGGAGGCGACGCATTCGGCGGGATGGTGCGCAGGGATAAAAACGAACGCACGATATGAAAAGAAAGGGAAACTTGTAAATTTAATGTAAACCAACTTTCTCAATGTTTACCCGAACATGCTAGTTCGTCACATTACCGCACACAGTTGGAGGAAACCTTCAAAATTGTTCGCATGTTAGGGAGATACGGATAGGATTTTTAATAGAGAGAGAGAGAGAGAGAGAGAGAGAGAGAGAATAATGCAGAGAATGGCAGGGAGGTTAACCAGAGGTAGTTCCGGTTGGCTACCCTGCGCAGGGGGAAGGGTTAAGGGGGATAAAAAGAGAAACAGAGTGGAAGGGGGAGGTAGAAAAAAAGGGAGAGAAGCACGAACAAAGCGCGTACACTGCAGAGCGGTAGGGGGCGGCATTCCTAGAGTCTGTCGTGAAGCCCCGTAGACCGCAAGAACCTTAATAGCGCGAGTAAGGCCTTCAACGCGGATGTTCTTTCGAAACATTGGCCTAAAGCTTTTAGTTCTGAAAGTGGACGATTGTCCAACTGGTCCAGTACTCTGCACATCACTTGTCTCTCAGCACTGTATAAAATTAACGAGGCATGCCTAGCGAAACTACTGCGCCGCTAACCCAGGTTAACGCGACGATAAATGAAAGGATACGCACATGATATACAGTACGCCCATAATATACATACAACATACACATTTAAAGCATCTCGTCGAGACCAATGCCTCAAAGAAAAATTAAAAGCGCCATCCTAGTGCGGGACCCAGTGTGGGCACTACAGTCCGTGGTCCAGCTATATGTCTCGGCTCATGTGCGGACAATATGGCAGTTCGTCGCGCGTAAGGGAAATGGTTGCTGCAGCTGTTTTGCACAGCCATCGTGCTTGCAACCGTCGCCAACATCGGCACCGCCTGGTTTTCTAGACTCTACAGCACGTCTTTTACTTCTCAATTCTACGACAGGGCTCATTAACGGCTGTGATGGAACTTTTCTAATAGTAAGAATTCCTCAAACACAAATATTACTTGCGAAGCCGAGCCTAATCAGAACAGGTTGTTGAGGTAGCGAAGCATTCGGAACGGCTGGTTTTTTTCCAACAAGGAATGGCGTGCCGTAATGACATGAAGGAGGATAAGTGGCCACCTGTGTGGCTGTATAGGCGACATGGACGTTCGTCCGCTCTACAAGGTCGAGGTTCGACTTCCGGCACCGGTTGTTGGGCTGCTGAGCACGAGGTCGCGAGATCGAATCCCGGCCACGGCGGCCGCATTTCGATGGGGGCGAAATGCGAGAACACCCGTGTGCTTAGATTTAGGTGCACGTTAAAGAACCCCAGGTGGTCGAAATTTCCGGAGTCCTCCACTACGGCGTGCCTCATAATCAGAAAGTGGTTTTGGCACGTAAAACCCCAAATATTATGATTATTCCGGCACCGGTTGCCGCATTCCTATGCAGTCGGAATGTGAAAGTGCTCGTGCAGTCTGTCAGTACGTATGTCAGTCAGTTTTTAGGACGCAAGACGAAATGTAAGACCACGTGACGCAAGAGGAAAAGGGCGAGTAGACGTGGGCGCAGAGTTCAATGGAAAGACGTGACCACGACCATATGCGTAATTTGATGCAGCTGTGCTTCTGAGAATTGAACACTAATAGAATTAATTGGGTGCTGACTAACGATGGTCAAATGAAGGCAGTAATAGTCCTCCGCTTTCATGTAGACCTTGCTCGATGAAAATCCTCACACGGGAATCACTTACAATTAAAGCTGACAAGTATTACAAAGGTAACAAGGCCGCAGCATGCACAAAAAAATCAAAAGAACTTGCTCGGATGGTAATGCAAACAATGAGCGGAGGTACGAGGGCGAATCAGAAAGTCGTTGCTCCTCTTTTTTATTATCCAAAATAAAGTACATACAGGTAATTACAAACATACGTACTATTCCACGCACCTTAAGCTAATTTCCCACATAGTCTCCACACCATTTCAGACATTTATCCCATCACTGCACTAAATTTGAGATGCCTCTGTGGTAGAATTCGCCTGGCTGACTGTGGAACCACCGTCGGACTGTCTTGGCTTTATCGCCTTTTGGGAACTCAAGCCACCACCATCACCTCGCATCTCTCAGAGCGGGACACCTTTCCCAATACTTGGGCTGCATTTCCCTGTGGGTGTAGATGGGCGTTCGTCCCGTGTTCCACAGAAAGCGAATCACACTTCGTTGCTCGTACGCCCTGGACGTGTGAAGTACAACCGACATCTTCAACAACTGACAGCAGCGGCATGCTGCAGAGCTACCAGCGGATGAGGCCGGGTCGGTCGAAGAAAGGTCCACCGCTGGGAATTGATATATTGATTTCGCATTTATAGCCGTAATTCGGCCAAGAAAACCATAGGGACAAAGACTTTCTGATGCGCCCTCCTACATGGACGGTGCAGTGCAAAAAGCAACGAAAACACATACGAGGAAGCAACAGCAGCGGTTACACTTAAAGCAATTCGCACTCGCGAGCTCAATAGCTGAAGGCCGGAAAATCAGGAGTCGTTGAAAGGACACAAAGAAACAAGTCGGGCAAATAGGAGTTTCGGAGATCGAGCGCCGGTTTTCGAAGCACATCCCTTTGTGTTCCGTCCCTTTGTGCTCCGTGCGGACGTCCACGTTTCAGGCGTGTACGCAAGCAGCCCGTGGTCTGTTCCGTCTCAGTTATTCGACAGAGAGTCGCCAGAGCTCTAGAAAAGCTTCGACGTTTATAAAAGCAGCCCGCAAACTCTGGTCATTCAAGTGTGAAGCGAAGTGCGTCATAGTGAGCGAGCCACATACCGCGAGGACGTACAACGAGGCAAAACAAGTTGCGGATTGTTAGGAACGATTCTCTTCGGCGCGTCGAGCCACCAACCGAACAAAGACAACAATGACTCAGCCCCACTTAAAGCAGTCGTTATACTTTCCACGCCATTTCAAATATTTCGCGAGCGATGAAGTCATTCAGGTTAGTTCCTTCATCGGCAAGCTCCCGCAAGAGGAGACACAGTTCTATGTTATAATAAAGTAGCTAAGCGTAACCCTTAAAAAAGAAGCGATGCATAGAGAAAAGTAAACAGTATGGGCACGAGGGTTAGTAAGAAGCGAAGCTTCGATTATCTGCCACCGACAGCGTACTAGCCCAATGTAAACAGCAGGCACCCTCTTCGAGGACCACAACGTCGTTATGGCTGCTCTGGAAGCGCTTCAGAATGGTTCGACCAGCTCAGTGATAGAGTGGTGCGTCGGTAAATAAATAAAAGAAAGTGCACTCAGTGTGCGTTACGACAAAAAAGCTTTATTTTCCTTTTTTGCATGAAGAGGGCTCTCCTGCCGTCTAGACGACATAGAAGACACTTGTAGATAAATTTTGTCGCTATGGAGTTATTGGAATTAGAGAAGCACCGAGGCAGAGAACATTTTCGAGGGAGGAGATCACGTCCTGTAACGCAAGGTGAAAAATTCAGAAGAGTACGCACTTGGGCTGGTTGGTTCATGATTAGGAGCAATAAAAAGCAGCGCTAAACAACAGGACGAGTGAAGGGATACAGACAACAACGCTGACTAACAACCAAAGTGTCTTTATTCTTTCAGTCAGCGTATATAACTCGTATGCTCCGCCGCTATCTCAAACCACAGAATCAACAGAATTGGGCATGCGCAGCGGGGATTGCAATTAATGCGATAGGAAGGCAATCTCCTTCGGAAGGAGAGAAATAGAGGGAAGGCTTACACATGCTTCGCCGCTAACATGAATGTGGAAAGCTTCGGAAAAAATTCACTTCACCAAGTCTTGTGCTTTTTCACGAGAACTGGAGCGGGTGTCCTCTCGCGAAAGCTCATTCAGGCGGTATTTAGAAAAGCACAGGAACGCCTTGCTTCGAAGTCCACTATAGAGGTATCGCATTTCGCTGCATTCACCATCCCTCGTCCGTTCTTAACTCGCGCATGTGTTTAATGCACGCTGGGCCGACATGTCGCGCACTTTTCTCACATTGTAAACATGTGGATGATATACGGTGCTCACGGGCGTGAAAATAATTTTTTTTTTGTAAAGAAAGCAAATGAAGCTCCGCAACTTCCTGAATGGTTGCTACGCTCACGTCTTGAGACTGAAGACTAGGGGACGCTTGCATTTTAATCACGGTTAAACGGTTAAACCCTCGGTTAAATGGCGTCGTGAAAGTTAAACAAATTTTTGTGGAGACAGTTTTTCGAGACATGAAAGTAGAAGAAGAATGATTGCACGAATGGCACTTGTTCGCTGCACACTACTTACTATTACAGTGCTTACTGCTTTGAGTTAAGCTTTCTAAGCATACAGGTAAACCTGCCTGCTTAGATAAAATGCATAAGCCCGGAAGCGATCGACAGTGGTTCAACGAGGGGTGTCTCAGACTTGAGTCAGCGTTTCAACTCGAGTACTTGGCTTTGTCAGGCCCTGACAAAATGACGTTAAGGGGAAGCTTTAGCTAGGGTGCTTCCATATAAATACATGCAAAAGAAGAATTCGCTTTTCTCGGCAACCACTGCACTGAATTTGACGAGGTTTCTTGCATATAAAAGAGAAACTTAAATTACAGTGACTTTTGGTTTCGAATTTTCGTCTAGGTTGTCGGTTTTTTTATAAAATGTTGGCGAAAATCGCAAATTTTCAGAAAACAAAACTATGAAGTTCACAGCTCTATAACACAGCAACAAAAAATGATGACAATTCTGTCAATTGCATATAATAGTACATCTAAATCGGACAAAAGTTATATGGTACACGTGAATCCCAAAAATTGAGTAATATGTAAATACGCCTTTTGCAGAACTCTTGTACACAACGTAACAAATTCACGTAAGATAAGACAATATGCAAGGATTATACCTGCTTGGAGTGAATGAATCCTGGGGTCGTACGTGCCAAAAGCACGATTTAATTAAGAGGCGCGCCACTGTGGGGCACTAAAGCTTAATTTTTACCACCGGGGGATCTTTAACTTGCGCCCAATGCATAAAACGCCGGGGCTTTTCTTTTTTTTTTTACTTCGCCTTCGTCGAAGTGCCACCGCCGCGGCTAGGATTCGATCCCGCGACCTCGTGCTTACCAGAGCAACACCACAGCTACCAAGCCACCGCGGCGGGCACACCTGCTTGGAAATCAAGGTTCAACGCTGACAAGAAACTGAATGTGACTACGCAATTAGCAACCTTGTTCGATTTTTGGGGTAACTTAAAAATGTTTTCCCCTAATATACTGCCGCAGTCAAATTACGAGAATGAAGTTGTATTTGTCAAGATTTTTCGGCTACTGGAAACCTATTATCGCGCACACGTGAATTCAAGTGTATGACACGCATGGCTGGCTCAATATGTCCGGATTGATCGACGTTCATCATTGTAGCACTTGGGAGACATCAACGTTATTAATGAGTTTCCATTACACACACACGCACGCACACGCATACTATCTCTCTCTCTATCTCTATCTATCTCTCTCTCTCTCTCTCTCTCTCTCTTGGAAAATACGAGAAAATGCAATTGCCTTCGGTCCCAAGTTTTTCGCCCCTCCGATACAATCTTCCCAAGTTTGTCCTGTAGGCTGAGGAGTATTGAAACGTTCATTCGGCCACAAAAGTGTACCGAACATTTAAGTTCCGCACCAGATATGAATTTCTTCTCCGCTAATAAGGCACGCCGCTTCTAATTTATTACATGGTGTCTCGTTCTCAAAGGTTACTGCACACTGATGAGCGATAGAGGAAGAAAAACGCCGGTAGGTTAGCCGGACATTGTCCAGTATGATACCCCACACGTGGGGAGGGGGAGTGGGAGAGAGACGGTGATTTCGAAGCTCCCTGCTGGGGCTTCGCGACAACTGAACTCTTTCGCGAATCCCGTGTCCCGTGATCGTCTGTGCCGGACTGTATACCTTTCCGTGCTTCACTTTACACTTGAAAAGCTGCGCAGAGGTGATCACCGCAGACAAACACTGCAACAGCACTGTAGCAAAGCAAAATAGACACCCACCAGACCTCGACGTACGACATAACTCCGATTCACCGGATGTTACTGTACTCTTGCTGGCCGGGCTTCTCTCTAACCAGGTTCGCGAACTGCAAGAAAAATTGTAAACGAGGAACACACGTCGTGTAAATAATGTCGACACTTTACCTGAATGCCGCAGCATGTAAAACGGAAAAGTATATGAGAAGGTTGCTAGGAGGAAGGAAGGAAGGAAGGAAAAAGTGGAGAAGGAAAGGCAGGCAGGTTAACCACACATGGGAGAGGGATGGGGGCGATGAAAAATGGGGAAGGGAGAGAGAGAGAGAGCACATAGCACAGCACACACACATCGTCCGTTGCTAGGTTGCTAGGAAACTATAGTGAAAGCAATGAGCTGAGCCGTACGAAATGCAGTGGCGAAATCAACAAAATACACAAGGAGCAGCAGCATCTGTGAAACGTATAAGGGCTAGTTCCACACTGCAACGATTCTCCGAAAGTTGTGTTAACGTTGTTGAGGTAAAGCGTTCTCTCCGTGTGTAACGCTGCTACGAGTTGACGCAACACGAGGTCCGAGATGGCGCCGAACCCGAGTTTCGGAAAAGTGCGACTGGGAGATGCACGGTCGAGGGCCGCTACTTTCGCGTCTTGCCCAGCGAAACGTGGTGCTCCATCAAAACGGCAAAAACACTCTCGCGCGCGGTACGACAGATTTGTACACGTTCGGATGTACTCGCGAGAGGCCACATCTTACGAAAGTATAAGCCCGGAAACCTTGCGGCACATTTCTCGTAACCTCTTTCTGTTCTTTCTTATTTCCTTTTTTTTTTCTCGCTGCCGAGCTGTGTGTTGGATAAACACGAAACGCTCGCACCTATAGGCAACGAGGAAGACCGATAGATAAGTCAAAAGAAAGTTTCCGGTACGTCTTTGCTTTTTTTTTCGGAGCAATCGATGCCGATAAAAACATCCCTTCGAAAACATCCTGCGCGGCGTTCGACCATCCATGTACGGACCTGAGAGTGAAGAAAACGCTTCCTCGGTCTTCGACCTTCAAATTTCAGTTATTTATTTATTTTTGCTTCTAAAACATGCTATGGTGCATAAAGCTTGACCAACGTCATTATTTGCATCGATCAACTGACTCTTTGTAGCATTCCTATTCGAGAAAAAAAGGTTTCCTCGTAGTTTACCGGCCTCTTGCATTCTGCCCCATGTGAAACGTGAGCGATGGCGACTGTATCAAATATTCGGCCCGTATTCCCAAAGCAGTTTGGAATTTATACCATTTTTTAAGAACTACCGGTCACTCGTAAAAGCTAACATACACCTTCTAAAGGGGAGAGGGTGGGAGGAGGAAGGACGCGGAAACGGGGGAAAATCTGTTAGCGTGTCGAATTGAGAGTAAAGAACGCTGTGTACAAGGTCAAAGCCACTGTTGACAGACCCCACCCCGGTCTGTCAACACACGCGCGTTAGCCGGCGTGGCAAGGGCGTCTGACACGCCGGATTACCGAAAAAAAAGGAAAAGAGGGGAAAAAAAGGGGAGGGAGGATACGCCAAGAAATCAAACTAAGTGTTGTTGCCTATAGCTTGAAGTTTAGCATAGCGAATAGCTATGCTATACTGGCGCAGCCTTGGTTAAGCTCCCTGCCTATCGTTTATCCTTCCCTCTCTCTCTCTCTCTCTCGTTTCCTTTCTTTATTCTCCTTTCTGAGCCACGTGTTCTGCGTACAGCAATGTTGCTTGCCGGTTTGATGAACTTCACAAGGGGTAACCTTCATCAAGGGCACCAAGTTTAGCTCACCGGGCACGTTATCAACAGGATGTATCAATGGGTACGCTAGTCGATAAGAATGCAATAAACCGAGCGAAATTAATCTGTTTATGAAGCTGGGAACTGAATAATATGCATTCGTTGACTTGAACTCTCTAGTTTCTTCGACTACAGGGATAAAAAAAAAACAAGTGGCAGCGTGTTAGACTTCCGTAACACGTAAAGGCGAGAGCCTGCTGCACACGTGGTAATGAAACAAGTTATCCGATCGGAGGGTTCACACTTCTTGCAGGACATAACGAGCTGCAGTGTCAAGTAAAATTATTGCGCTGTAGGTACATTTCCTTAACGACACATGCGAGCACCTAACGCACTGTGTAAAGGTTATTTCTTTCTTTCCATCGTTCTTTCCTTCTTTCTTCTGTTCATTCTTTCTTTGTTATCTCTTTTCTTGTTCTTTCGTCCTTTATTTTTTTCGTTCTTTGTTCTGTTCTTTTCTTTTTCTTCGTCCTGTGTTTTCTTTTTCGTTTTTTCTTTCATATTCAGCCATAACATCTTTGCTTGCCTACGGAGTGTACGAGCAGTTCCGCATTCCTTTCTTTTTCGGGTATGAGCCATTGCTGAGGATGATATTTTTTGTATCATTCGTCAGCTTCTTTTGACCCACTGGACTTGATGATTATATTTATTGAACCACTCGACTAGACGCCGATCTTTTCGGGTACGAACCATTGCAACGAGTAACTTCAGGCTTTCGCCTTCAAAGCTGAATGAAAACGATCCCACGATTTCGGATGATCAATCACGCACTACAGAAAAAAAAATGTCGCGATAACCACGGCTACGCGCTTGTTCGCCCTGCCTTTTGAATGCATGCACTACAGCACCGAGATCGTGACATATTGGTCCCTGAATTGTACACTTTAGTTTACCTTAGAGGCGTTTGTTGTCGTGACTTCTTGGTGCTATAGTCCTGCAGTTTCGTCGCCATTTGTGCTCAACACATGCAGCGTCATAAACTCGCACTATCTTCGCACGCTTGCAGTGGCCGTTCCTGGTGGAACCGGCGGACGAAGATGGAGCGCTGCCTGCTGGTCAGCGTTGGGTTCCTCATCGTCATCGCCATCATCCTCATCGCGACCACAACGCTAGCCATGGCTAAGCCTAAAGGTGCGACGCACGCCACCCGGACGCAAACACGCACAGACCCGCTCCGCGGTGACGTCACTCCGAGCAGAGTAGATCGCTGCCGGACTGACCTTTCTCAATAACTTTTGCGGGACAGCCTTGCTTTGGGGGCTTTCGACAAGGTGTATAAAACACGACGTCCCATGCACGCCGAAAGCGCTAGCCCACCGCCGTGATATTGGAGGTCGCGGTCAAACTAACGAGCTTTGTGAAAAGCTGCAGCTGTGAGGAACAAAAACAAAAAAAACGTTTACGTGAAGGGTAATGTGAAGCCACGAAGAAACCACTGAACAGGTTCGTAGGAGCGAAAGCTCCGCAGTTTAAGGAAAGTTCCTCAAGGCGTCTGGGAACTCCTAAACGATCACTCCGTGACGGCCGTCATCGATTGTTCCGTGACGATCGCCCTGCCGACTCGGCTGACTAGAAGGCTAGCAGCTGGTAGTGCGAGGGCGAGCTAATCGACAACTCACAGCTGTGGAACATCTATTATTCGAATGATTTCCGCGTAAAAGCGCGAGCTGGAGGTACAGTCTAAGAAAAGAAAAAAGAAAAGGAAAGTTGGGATTTATTCCAGCACCGCGTTACTTTCGGGTGCGTGCCAACTTCGTCTCTCTCTCTCTCTCATTACTTGTGTGGGCAGTTACGTGCCGAGATTGGCGCTAATAGGGTAGACGCGTTAGGCGGAAAAAAAATTTGGATAAGCTCAAAATTACAGAAGCGTGACGCGAAAACATGAAAGGCGCTACAACGAGACAGAGAGGGTGGGACTACAGTGTCGGAAATGTAGAGACCGGTGTGTCGTGCGTGGTTCTACCATGCTACGCCAGTTGCCAGGTTTGGCTACGTTGTGCCAAAATGGCTGCCTTGAGGTCCACTCGTTACTACATGTTTGAGTAATACACAACTCTCCTATACTTTCAGCATTAACGTCAAATAAATAAAAAAAACATTATGGGGTTTCACGTGCCAAAACCACTTTCTGATTATGAGGCACGCCGTAGTGGAGGACTCCGAAAATTTCGACCACCTAGGGTTCTTTAACGTGCACCTAAATCTAAGTACATGGGGGTTTTAGCATTTCGCCCCCATCGAAATGCGGCCGCCGTGGCCGGGATTCGACCCTGCGACCTCGTGCTCAGCAGCCCAACACCATAGCCACTGAGCAACCACGGCGCGTTTGATGTCAAATAGTTATGTCGTCAAATGGACGAGTTATACTACAATTGTCCTAAAATGTCGTGGTTTTGAACGATATTGACTAGATGCTGTCGTGCAGCTAAAACCGTTTATTTTTCCGGAGATAACGCGTAGATGTGTAACACTCTCGTTTCCGTGTCATACACAGGCAGGCACAAGGTATTCACAATTACCGGATCAGTGTGAACTACTGAGGTGATCATTTTGGTTCCCTTTGTGGCGCAGGCTGAGTTTGGTGCCAGGTAACCTCGGGCTGGCTGTATGCTCAAAGCTCAGGCATGAATTACAGCAGAATCAAAGAGCGTTGCAGCCTGCGACAATTTCGAAGGGGTCACTCATTGCAAAAGGATAGAAAGGTGGGCGAGTCCTGTCTGCTTCTGGTCTCTGTCTATGTCACTTCACGCTACAATTCAAGATCTTGGGACACTTATCGTTTGTGCAAGCAATGATTCCTGCTTACTTAGAAGCCCAAAAACAATCACCAAACGCAATCTTTCTTTGTTTTATTTTGGCGATGGAAGACGACGAGTATCTGACATTTGAAGGGAGAATCTGGTGCTCCCTCTTGTATAGGCATGAACTACATGACGGGGCGGGCTACAGGTGAAAGCGATAACGCCAAAGTGTATCCGCACATAAAAGGGATTCACAAGACGGTATGCACAATTAAGAAGAAAAAAAGTGACGGTGAAAGCCTAGCAATGCTCTGGAGTTTCAGGTTACGTAACGAGATGGATATCACCGGGGATCCCGCATTAGGCGCCGTATACAACGTTCCGGTTATGCCTCGCATTCATCAGCGAAGACCTTGACACGACGCCCGCTGCAAAGCTGGCGATCGTAATGGATCCCCGGCCTCCCCTCTGACCCTCGTTTCTCGAAGCGAAAGAGATAATCTGGCGGCGACGCAAAGAAACCGGAAATTTTTGCAAAATCCTCGCGCCCGCGTGCAGACGACGGTGCAACTATGGGGGCAAAACGGGTGCGCGGCTTAATTCTTGGCTCCGCACGACTTCTGGAGATTGCCGCTTTCTCGATCGGTCTCTAAAGCAACGGGCCGCCGGAGCGCAGACGGAACTATCGAAACGATCGGTGAATGCATACCAGCGCTCGCCAAGCGTTCAGAGACCGAAGTACGAGAAAACGAGCTGCTGAGCACGCCACCTAAGTTTAAGTTGACGTAACTCACTGCAGTATTGCGCCGTCGTCGATAGATGCTACTGGGAAGAAAAGCAGATATCATCCCTATCGCTGAATGCAGTGCCCTTTCTGTTTTACATTTTTATTTTGGTGTATATACAAGGGTACTTCTGGGGGGAGGGGGGGGGACGGAGGGGACGACATAGAGATACATGGAGACAAAAAAAATTGTGGGGTTTTAGGTGCCAAAACCACTTTCCGATTATGAGGCACGCCGTAGTGGGGGACTCCGGAAATTTCGACCACCTGGGGTTCTTTAACGTGCACCTAAATCAAAGTACACTCAAGAGGCAGACGCAGTTGTAAATTATCCGCGGGCGCGCCCCTCGCGGTCACATCGGTGTATGTGGAACATCTTTTCAACCACGGGCGTCACGTAGTATACGATAAATTCCACGTTAGGCGCAGACGCAGTTTGTTGTAAATGCAGACGTGGCAAATGTCCGCTCAAACAAAGTTACAGGCAGTCGATAAACACTTTTCACAAGTCTTTCGCATGAGGAATGAGGTTTCCCTTCAGAAGCTGCTAATCAACGCGAGATTGCAGCTTCCTGAGACCACTTTATGTTTGAATGCTGATCCATGGCTAGATGCATATGGCTAATTAAATAGCTTTTTTGAACGAGCTTACGGCACGGCCATCCAGTTCCTTTGTGTGTTGTCCGAAGCCTGCCCAGATGGTGCCCTCTCCGCTCGCTCTCATCCGAATTACAAAGAACAAGCTTCGCGTAAAGAGTCGAGCGGCTAAGACAAAGGCCTCATTAAAATGGAAGCAAGCGTTCCGCTTGCAATGTGAACAATCCAGGAAGACACAATCCTCCTTCCGCCTTGTATGCCGCAAGGCATACAAAGCAGAAGGGTCGAGAATGGGTGTTTGAACAGTGGCCAAATTGACATGGCGCCTCTTACCAATGCGAGTGTGGACAGGTTTGCAGCTAACTCATTCCTCGCCGCGGTTTCGGAGTGGGCCATCAGTGAAAAAGCGACGCCGAAAATTTTCTGGTGCTGAAAAAGGCTGGATTCCTCGTAAAGGAGTATAAGACAAAAAAAAAAAAAGAGCTGCATGTATCTTTCAAGTCTGTTTAAAAAGTTTTCTGAAGAGTTTTCTGAAAAGCTAAAATAGCTGCTGTAATGAACCCTGGAATTAATGCGGGACATCCTGAACACACTTGTACTGGAGCCGTAGTGGCAAGACTTCTCCAATGAAAAAGCATTTCTTTATTGGCTGGCCAGCCACCAGTTTATTTATCTGTTTATTTGTCAGATACTGCCGGCTACCTTTCGGAAGCCGTGGCAGTAGTGGGTACATCGGTATTAAAAAGAGGAATAAATTATGCATTATAATCAGTGAAGTCGGCAAAATTGGTAAAAATAATAGTATTGCATAAATATACAGAGAAAACAGATGTGATTGAACGACAATTGCAGGCTAGAACAAGAAAAAGTACAGAATAATCAGTACTGCACCAATCTCGTACTCTCGCGAAATGGTAGTTTTTCTGAGACAATACTGCAGGCACAAGAGCACCGAATAAAAAGGGTGAAAACATTTATCTTTTTTGTAGCCGTAAGCTAAAATGCGAAAGAGCTATTCAATATGAAGGTAATAAACAAGGCTGCCGCAGTTAACTGACGTCGTCAACAAAGGAAACCCAAGGAAAAGGTAAGCAAACGATAGGAATTCGGAAACTGATACATAAGTACTGGGTTAGATTCCTGCAACCTTTCCGCAAATACAAGCACACTGCAAAAGCAGCATACAAATGCCTAGAGAATAGACAATAGTGACACGCATACGATGCAAGCTATATGCAAGATATGTCTATCGGCGTAATAAAGATACAGTTGCAGTGGCTATGTATTAGCATGTTAAACAAGAAAAGCTTGGGCCGATTCATGCCTTGTAGAGCACGGGAAGACTTGGAGTCGCAAATTTTAATTTCTTGGTGCGAATTTCTGCGGGCGCCTTAAGACAGTTGTCTGAACAATAGTGTACAGATATTCGTCTACGGAGAGTCGTCTGCAGACAGTCGTCTAAATACAGTTGCCGAAAGACGTTTGCCTAAAGATGGTTGCCTGAAAACGCTTGCGTAAAGGCAATTTTCTAAAAACGGGCTGTGGCCAATCACATATCGCACACACGTAAAAGAGGAATTGTGCACACAGTGTCTCATTCTTCTTGCACGAAAACAACTTATACTGAGCCCAAGCTTCACCTCAAGCTGCCGACTATAAGGAGTGACTTTGATTGCACGGCTAGAGGAGAGGACAGTAAATAACATTGCGTACTGCACGTTTACTTTGCAGCATTGAAGAAAGTAAGCCAGGGGTTGTCTACAGAGGTCTGCAACTCGACGGTTTGTCATGAGCGAGGTAAGTTGGTATATTGACACAGCAACTACATTGCATTGCTTTGATGCTTATGTGGAGTGAATTTTTGGAACGTATAGTGTTTCAATAGACCCCTAGTTCTATGCTTCGTCTATTGCCTATGCCCTCACACTCCACCGTCTTGTTCCTCGTTACTTTCCCTTTTCGCTTTTCCCCAGAGCAGAGCAGCTGGCTAGAGGTGCAGTCACGTTCGATATGAGCTGCATGCAGCATGATCGAAGGGGCCCTCAAGATTGTACGGCGGCGCCAACATGCAACAAATGTGATAACTAGACACCGTTACACTTACTGGTATTTATTCAAACCAATTCTTCACGTGTCGGCACCGCTGTCGCTCAGTGTTGAAGCGCCTTTGACCACGGGTAACGTGTTGCAGCTCGTATTGGAGGCGACTGCACGTACTGTATACCCTTATCAAAGAGAACATCTAAACGATTAAAAAAGATGCGTGTCGTGAAAAAGTGCCTGACGTGAACAACTACACAGATCCATCGATGCGTACAAAAATAATCCCAGGCTTTCAGCGCGTAGTTATATGGTGTAAGTGATGGAGTAGTACTGATTGGGTAATCTATTTATGAGTGAACCGTACTGCCAATCTCAGGCTAACCTTCCTTCCCATCTTATCAATAGACTTCCTCTTTGTCACTGCAGTGTAGACCGTACTGATGAAACATAGCGCGAAAAAATAAGAGACCAGAAAGAAACACGATTAAGGTGGATTAAAGTGGATTAAGGTAGGCCAACGGTGTAATAAATGTTTTAAGGTTCAATAGGTTGTAGTAGCCATATGCTAGCCATATGCCATATGCCTTTGCAGATGACCCGATATTATTTCCACAGTATAGCTGTACACAAAGCCTTTTGCCCACTGAAGTCTTACTGCGTCCTTTTGAGATGCGAAAGCGCGCTTCTGGAGGCAAAATAACGTGCAACATTTATAAGGACTGCATAGCATCAATGGTACTTCTATTTAGGCTACTGATAACTTATTCTTGAAAGCTTCAAGACATAATGATATAATACGGCAAGAAAATGACATTTCGTGTATGTGTTATGATATCGTGAGATGGAGGCCCGTTCTGCGTTTTTCAGTGGCTGTTCTTGTCGTTAAAAATATTACTTTAGCGCTAACGGCAAACATAATAATTTAGTATTTTTCTTCAGACATAGTTAAGCGCCGCAAAGCGGCAAGGACGGAGGTGGAAAGAGCGTTGCACTTATTGCAATATGGTTGTGACGTGTGCAAAGAACGTAATGGCGGATCGTTGTTCCGGTTCATGTTATGCTGTTTATTTAACCTAAAAAAAGTTCCAGTTGGTCATTTCAGATTTCAAACAATAGTTTTCTGGGTGGTTTTTTGGGTTAACTTGTAGTTTTTTTTAAACGACTTCAGATCCGTGGAGACAAACATTGGTATTTCCATTCTAATTCTACCGCTCAACTGCTATTGAACCTGCCCACTTAAGGCCGCTTCTCTTGGTAACAAAATTAATGCTCACAGAAGATGAATGACCATTTCGCAATGTCAGCCAAAACTTGTTCTTGACCAGCGTCGATGATCCGGTGGCTGTGTCGTACCGCGGTCCAGCGCGTGGTCAGCTGTTCCTACTTATTAACGCGAAAACATTATATGCCTAATGAAGAGGAAAAGCCGGTGTCCAGTATTATCATCCACTGGTACCAAAACCCACGTGACCAAAGTGATGACCTCACGTTCCCCAGAAATCCTGCGAAATCCCCCGATGAACAGCCACCGCTTCGGACCTGTCCCTCTTCCAAAGTTTTATTAAGGTGGATTAAAGTGAAATAAGGGGAATTAAAGTGGATTAAGGTGGATTAATTTGGATTAAGGCTGGTACACACTACAGCAACGTAGATTAAGGTGGATTAAGGTCCAGATTTAATTTAAGGGGATAACTTGGACAAGTGCTGTTGCTTTCGCATTCAAATTACGCAAGGATACTTGGGTGACTGTCAATTTCTCGTCACCGGTGGCCGCATTTTGAGTACGGACGTTAAGCAAAAGCGCGCGTGTAAGAGTTCAGGCGCGTCAGAGAACCGAGGAGGGAATCAATTCAATGGCAATGATAGGGCCATAGAGAAAGTTGGTGCGGTGCTCCGTCAAAACAGTTAAGTGTCTGCCAATTGACGTTCTCATTCTCCCTGGTAGTTTATTCTTGTTTATTATTTCTCCGCATATGACATCAATGAAGTGACTAGTTCAAGCAGAACTTCCTTTAGTTTTCTAATTGCAGAAGTTATTGTGCGCATGTGCGCGTGTGCCGGCAGATAAGAGAACGTGTAGCGTATAGACCAGACGATAAACCAGGCGGTGCGTTTACGAGTTGAACATTTTTTGATAGAAAGAGACCTACCGAAGTTTGCCTGCGGCAGCAATGATTGTTGAACGGCTAACATCGCGGTGTAGTTTGTCGTGCGAATAATGTTTGCCACTTCAAGATGAACTAAGCTGATGTGAGAGAGCTTGCTCTATGTGCTAGGTTTTTAATCAACTTATCTCCGCTGAGTATGATCACCCGTCATATTTTGTCCTGCGCAATTAGAATTATGTTTTTTTTTGTCTAGCTGTTGAGTCTAGCGCCGCTGTTTCTTTGTTCTCGTCTGTCGTCCTGCTCAGCTCATAGGCTTCACCTCCGCGCATTGCTGAAACGCTTGAATGCGATTCGACTAACCACGCCAGTACACTTAACACTACTTTTTTTGTCCAGTCTGTTCACAGAGATTACTAAGAGTACCTTTACTTTTGTTCATTTGTGCTTATTTATGCTAAAGCAAGTGCTGCTTGTGCTTACATTGTAATATTCCGCACCACTCCTTCGCAAGACATCGATTAGGCAGTTTGCATAATGTATATTCGATGCTTTTGGCTGAGTCTAAAGATTGTCTATACAGACACTCTCCGTACTCATGTTTCTAAAGACTAACATCTATACAACTTTCGACTCCCCTAACCCTATCTGACTGTGAACCCTAACAGAGACAATAAAATGAGCTTGTTAACTTCTTTCTTTACACACTGTATGATATTACTGTCAAAGGGACAAGCCTGCAGAAAACTACCACCGTTTCTTCGCTATACTTTTTTTTTCATTTTATTTATGTATTAAATGGTGCAAGATTTTATATATTTTGCTTGATGTTTTGTTTTATCTTATATCGCGTAATAACCGAGCGAGAAGGAGCAGCCTTCAACAGCATCGGGTTTCTTTATGCATATTCACAACTATATTAATAAGAGCATGCAAAACGATCCGTACGAAGTGGATAGACAATCTATAAATTACCTAAATGCATTTTTAAACAGTTGCGGCCATTAGATAGTCGGGTTAATACCTCACACAACGAGTTTTCACCTTAACCCTCGAGGCGGGCCGCTGCACAGACTTGCCAGCTGGAAGTAAGGAAAAACGTGTGAAACGAAGTATGTAATGGACTATTGTTTGCTGGACTACACATACGTTGTCCATCGCACAAGTTTTTTTCCCGATTGCTATTTTTGCAGCACAACTGATACTGCAGTCGATGGACGAGAGCGTAGACCCGTGCCAGGATTTCTACGGTTTCGTGTGCAACAACTGGATGCGCAACAATCCCATACCGGACGAACGGGCCAGGTAAGTAGAACTTGTTGCTGGGCGAGTTGGTTGGGATCTAATGAATACAGTGTTGTGCCAAAAAGCAAAATAAAGACTGGGAAAAAGAGCGCTCGATCTGGTTTTTACTCTCCCTCCGAAATCTGTATTTTCCTTTTTGGCGCAACAGTGTATACATTCGGGCCAGGTAAGGCTCGCGGACTTTTAAATACCGTCACCACGAGCAGCGAGCGTGTGGGTTAGCGTTGTACCGGTTAAGCACAATCAATACCAGAGCTTCTTCGATCACATCATGATCGTCAGCCTATTCTTGGGTTCACTGCAGGACGAAGGCATCTCTCGGCGATCTCGTGTTACCCCCGTTCTTGCGCTAGATGATTCCAGCTAAGTTATGTCGTCAAGTTTTTTCTGATTTCGTTACACCCCCGTGATTCCCTAATTCTCGGCCGTCCTCGACTGCGCTTCCGTTTCCTTGGCTACCACTTTTTTTTTTGAAACTCTAATAGATATTTATACATTAACTAGATGACGTGCCAGTGGCGAAACTAGCCATAGAGACTGTTTCAACGCGTGGCAGAGTGATTGTCCAGTAGTGGAGCGGGGGGGGGGGGGAAGGGGGAGGCGGAGAGTGTACCGATTGTCTCGTCACCTGCAGGGACCAGAAAGAAGGAGAGATGAAACGGCACTTTTGGTGCACAGAGTTAGGTTTTGTGATGAAATTGGAAAAATTCCGAGGCTTACTGAGGGCGTTGGCTGACGCAAGGCAGACGTAACTTGAATTCGCTTGGAGATTCTTCCGCATTGCGGTTAAACATAATGATAACGATGGTGCTTCCATATCGCCTGTCACGCCGTCTGGTGCACATAAACAGCTGTGCGCACGCCCCGTTTCTGCGTCTCAATTTCACCGGGAAGAGCGTTATAACTCCTCGTTGACTCTTCAGCTCACGTCACTTTCTTTTTCTTTTTTTTTCTCTCTACATCTTACCGTCTCTCCTGTCAGTTTCCACTTCCTCGTCCTTAGCGCTGCATTCAGCTTTCCTCTCGAGCCTCCTTTCTGGTGCTCTTTCCCTCCCCCTACTTTCATTCCCTACCCCCTGTGCAGCGCGGTTGAGGTGTCCTCTGCTGAGAGACAGTTACTGCGCTGCACTTTACCCCAACCTTTCCTTCCCATCAAGAATCTCCTTCTCTCTCTCTCTCTCTCTCTCTCTCGAGCCTCCTTGTAAAGCGCGAAAGTTTATGTCGCGTTTGCGTCCCACACCCGGCAAGAGGCAGATTTACTATACAGCGTCCTTCCCGAGTAACTTTGTTTCCGCCTCAACGCGAACAACAGCGACGACCGAGTGCATCGAAGCGTGCGTAACTCATCTCTTTCTCGGGTTTCCTCCTTGTTAGGATGCGCGCTGAATTAAAGAAGAGCATGGTTTGTAGTTACGTACGCCGTGTTTGTACAACCCACGCTTCTCCCCGCCGCATGCAGAACAGGCTTTGATAGTGCAAATGATAGTGGGCCGAGACTACGCACATGCACAGACTTGCGAGGAGTAATGTCTGTCCCTCTGCCCTATCTCTCTCTCTCTCTCTCTCTGTTTGGCGCACATCGCAATAACTTACTTTGTGTTGTCTAAGCGGCAGTCGCGAAAGTTTTCTTCATATGCGCGCTTTTTTTATTTTCGTGACAAAATTTGCAGTTCAGGGGTCGAGCTCGCCAAGCGTTTTGTTCGTAAGAGCATTTTTTCGGCCGTCTTCGCTGATAATATGTCCATTATGCCGGTTTGCTTAGGCTTTCACTTATGGACTGGCGTACGAACTTGTTTTTTTTTTTCCTTTGTGAATATGGGCTCAGTAGAGTGCAGAGTAAACGCCTGTTAGGCACGCGATATTGTTCAGAGAATCTATTAAGGCTCGACATAATTCGCGGTGACACTGAGACGGGGGAATAAATTTATTAGGGACGCAACAGGGTTTTAATATTCGTAACAGAACTAAGTGAAATGGGGCAGGCGGTTTATGGCGTAGAGGTGATAAGAGGGCGCATAGTGGCTTCATGTTGTGTGGAGGACGGCAGAGGTGGACATTGAGGGACAATACATTTGTAAACTTGCTGGTATAGTGTGGGTTCCGTTGCTGCAGGACAGGAATAATTAAATAATCTTAGAAGGTGACTTTTTTTCCTGTTAAGTGCCGCAATATGCAGGGTAATGATGGCACAGCGAGGACGATAATCAAGCGTGATCACCTAATTTATTTTGGTGATCCGTTACTTATGCCTTTGCACAGGAATCGAGAATTCAGCAAGAGGTTACCCAGCGCGGCTCTGTTCATAATGTTTATGCTAATGGTGGCAGTTTCGCAAAACTAAATCTAGTAGCGCAGCTCGTAGGATGCTGACGACTAGGCCGTACAACTTCCACGCGTGTTATTACGTATGCTAGTTGAACACGTTGAGACCACCGAGAATGAACAATGTGGGCAAGATGTCAAAAATACATCGGCAATGCTTTTCTAATGTCGGGGGCGTCCTGCTGCGCATTTAGACAATGCCCAAAACTAATTATTAAAGTTTAACAGCCTTTGCTTCTGTCAGCCCTCATACTTGCCTGTCATTTTCGAAGGCTATCATAATAAACGATTTGCTACACTTCCAGCGTAATCACTTCCAGAAGTCGTGTTTCGTCACGCAGGAGCGAGAAAAACAGACGAAACTGCGTCTGCATCCAAGCTAATCGCGCAGACGATATTTTCGTGGCGGTGTCAGACCACGGCGTCGCAATGAGAATCGCTAAAGCTCCAACGGGGACAAATTCTAAAAGAAAAAAAAATAGAGATCTACTGTTATCGGAGACTTCATCATCGATCGCGCTTCGATTCGAAAACAAAGATTTTATAAGCTATATTCCGCAGATCACGAGCTTCCTCGTCGCTTAGAAAAATATTGTTGCTTTAAGTCCCTCCAAACAGACAGCAATAAGCGCACTTGCTCAATCGCCCCAAGCATCCGCCAGTTCTCGTTTATTTTCACTTACTTTTTTTCCTTTTCGGGCACTCATTTTTCTTTGCTACTGCCTTTCCGTATTGCATCCCGCCGGCAGCCTCATCTCCGTCGCTCATTAGCATGGCGATCACGAACGACTACACTATAGAGGGTCTCGACGAAGAGGCGACGGCGAACAAGATCCAACCTGTGTCTCCGCCGTCTGCCCAACTTCGCAAGAACAGACGACACCTCGGCAGCAACCAACGCACCGGCCCATTCTGTGACCACAGCTTCCGCTAACCTTGAACGCCGCGTCGCCGTCTGGTATATGCCTCCACTGCAGCGCGCTCGCCGCCGTCAC
This sequence comes from Dermacentor albipictus, assembly GCF_038994185.2. Classification (NCBI taxonomy): domain Eukaryota; kingdom Metazoa; phylum Arthropoda; class Arachnida; order Ixodida; family Ixodidae; genus Dermacentor; species Dermacentor albipictus. The sequence continues at coordinate 157,356,778 of NC_091822.1, forward strand.
AGACATGTGCGCCGCCCAAAGGAACCAGAGACCGGTCAGGCGCCCCAATACCTGCGTCACGCCGTTCGCGCATGCGCGCTCGTGACGCAAAGGCGACAGGGGGTCCCCCAGCACGTGTGCTCATCGGCCGGCATCGCTCCGAGTGGTGACACGTACTTTCTTGAACTTCTGCAAGTTTGCGTCAAAGGCAGCGGTTGCTTTCGATTGCGTCGTCTGCTTATCTGAAGAGCAGACGTGCTGCGCCTTTGCGGTGGCGTAACAAGCGTAGGCTGTTCAAAAACAAAATGTGGGCGAGGAAAAAGAGGGTGAAAGGTTAGGGTTGAGGCCAATTGGGATACGAGAACATTGGGAAGAGAAAACATAGCGTCGAACGCCTACGTAATGAGTATCGTGCTGTATACAGTTGATAGCATTTGGTGCCCGTCAGAGGAAATCGTGCGTCGTGATTCCTTCTGAATCTTAAGACAGTCTGAGCACGAACTACAAGACGACGCAATTGACTCACGTGGCGGATAAGTGTGTGCTGATAAGCATATCAGTTTGGACTTTATAGCGTCTTTAGAAACATAGCGAAAGCTCCGAATGCAACATCCAGTGATTACGTCACCGAATTTTCTGCCGAACGATTTCATATGGTTATACAGTTAAAAGTAGATCTAATGAAACCCGATTTAACAAAGTTCCCGATCTAACAAAGCAAGTTTCATTCCCTGGCAGATACCCATAGGGTCAGTCTTGTCACCAACCCGTATTAACGAAACCAACTTGGCCGAACTGGATTTACCGAAGTCTTTCCTGAAATAAATGAGCAAAGAAGCGGTAATTTCTATCCAATTTTCACAAAGACGTCTTTTTCTTCGAGCATGCTCTCTAAAGCTATCGCGTTAAAACATCTAGGCGCCATGATCACATCCCTAGCTTTATTTTGACGAGACTGCACACCGCACCCATGCACAGAACAGCGGACACAGCGCCACCTCGGTAGGAGCGGTGGTGGTTACTTTCGTTATTTCACGGTTTATGTGACAGGTTGCTGGATTAACAGGAAGTACAATGCCGCGGTAGCTTTTGCGTGTCGCTACGTTACAATTTTAGAGTTCGAAGGACCTAGAAATTCCTTTCTTGATTTTACGAACTTCCGATTTTACGAAATAATTCGAGCGTCGTCATTACTTCGATAAATTGAGTTGCGACTATATAGCTATACCGAACTACAGAAGAGCAAACAGGATGGTCGTGTGACAAGCAGGTAGCGGCACAGGGGGCAAAGGGCAGGCGAGTGTGAGGATACCGAATGAATGTTTTTGGGGCTTGTGCATAGCATCATAGACCTCATTGCTTAAAGCTGAAAAGTGATACATGGCCTCTCCCAGATATGAAAGCGATGTAGGCGTTGTAACGTAACTTCCACGTAGCCTGTTGAGCTCGGAAAACAATGAAGTTGTTGCGCAAAGGAAGGAATTAGCTTCAAGTGGCTTGTGGTGTCGCCGGAAAATAAACAGGACGATTTGCGTAGGTCATACTATACGTAGCGCAGTGTAGTGTCATTTTTTTTTTTAACGTTTGAATTACACGAACGAGCGTTTTCCTGTTTACGCTATCAGAAATTATCACCTTACTGGAGCGGCGGACAGTTAAGAAAAATAAAAAAAAGGAAAGCCCCAATTTATACAGGTCTCGCGTTTTGAGGAAATAGCGCGACGTCCACATGTCGTGTTGCTTTAGGTTTCTGATCACGAAGTGCAATAAAGGAATATAGGCGAGATGATGGGCGACGTGCTCTGAAACATTGAGTAGGCGTAATAAAATCTGTAGGTGGCGGGGCGGTAAGCTTGCACTCGGTGTCGTATATACAATGACGGATTTGGAGCCACGCGGGAAGCCGTTTACACTCTTTGCAACTCGCTCATGAGCTGCTTTCGTGCCTACTAACGAAGGTTTATTAAAAAACCGAAGCTCCCTACGAGGGGAACGTACGATACTTGACGCCGGTACACATGCGATGAACTAGGACAATGCGCTGCCGCGGTTAGTGGCGTTGCTGAAACCAGTTGCCATTATTTTTGTCAATACCCAAGCGTTGTGGTTTCATATGCAAAGCAACGCTCTGTTCAGCACTCAGACGTGTTTTCCGTCACGACGATCTCACTTTGCGCAGAGGCTGTGCCACTTAAAGCACTTATGAACGCGCATGTTTCGAGTGCGATAGTTGTTTTGTGCGTATTTGCAGCAATAAATGTCTGGAGAAGGTCAGGAAACCACTATACGGCCGTGATTGAGAAAGGCAGCTGAAATGGAGGCCTGGTGGTGGAGCAAAAGCCATCTATACGGACTCCGTTTGTTCATTATCGTTTTACAACCACGATGAACAGTCGAGAAGGATTTTGTTATTTGGAATAAAAGCGTGTCAGATGCCCGCGGACATACCTCCCATGGTTCGCGATTCAGCCTGTTCAGCGCGCCAAGAAAATCAGAGGGAAACCACAACGACATTCGTATAGTCATGATTCCTCCGCGCTCAACGCTTCGTCTTGATGATCATCGATTATTTCAAACGCGCGTTTTCAAATATATTTCCTCGCGTTCAAATGTCCCTATAATTGTTGCGGTAACAACTACAGACACCTAGCGCAAAACAGGGGCAGTTCGAGATCGCTGCGAGAAACCTTCGTCCTGCAGTGGACATAAATATGGGCCTACAATGGTGATGGTGACGATGACGATAACGGTCACGATAACCGCGCTAAACCGAGTGCATGCAGTAGAATAAATGTCGTTATTGTTACCGTCAGTGGGAGGAGCCTCAGTATCGCATTGCTGAAGTGGTATTCTGAGTCTAACACGCATAAGGTATGGTTCGCTCTTAAACAGAATACCTAATCAGGTAGCCTAAACGTACCATAATCTTCATAACAAAAGGGAACAAAAAAAGAAAGAAAAAAGAAAGAGCGCTAGATGTGACGCGTAGGCCTGAAATACTAAAGACATATAGATGGTTAAAAAAAAGCAAGCAAGCAAGCTTCACTTGAGGGGAACCGAGTCTCCTTTCAGGGGAAGATCCCATCGTTGTCGCGGTGCGCTAAGGCATCGTTAACGGCGTCGCCATTAGCACCCAGATACGGTGGCACGGGAAGAATGAGGTACACGAAAAACCTCGGCGATGACTCAGGCCGTGAAAAGCGCGCGCGCACGCACGCCGATAAGACTGATGGCTCTTCTAGACGCGATTTGCTGCCACGCGAGGTCAGAGGTTAGAGAGAGAGAGAGAGAGAGTCAAAGCTATACATACGGAGTGAGCACAAAAGACGCGTTGGTCTCTTTCTCGCACCGTCGGCGCCATCGTCCGCCGAGAAGAGAAGGAGCGATTAAATTAATTCGCGCCCGTACACGGCGAAGCTGGCAGCACGTATGTCGCGGGCTTCCTGCGATACGCTAATTGGCTTTCCTTCCTCGACTGGGTGGAGAAGCTGTCAAGGCCGAGGATAACGAGCGATGATTCTATGCGGGCCTCTGTGTGACTGGCTTTCTTCGCTTAGGTGATGTGGTGTCTGGGTTATCCCGCGTCAGAGAAGGGGGGCCTAATGCAGTTGTCGCTTCTGTTGGTGCTCGCGTGTTTTTCAGTTTTTTTTTTACAATTTCTTTCTACGTTTCTCTGCTTCGGTCTGTGGCCGTCGTAAAATTCAGCGTGGGCGAAGCAGACCTTAGTCCTCTTCTCTTTTTTACGTCTCAAGTGCGCTCTTATAGGAAAAGCCGGAGTCGGTAAAACGAGAAATCGGGCTAGTTGCTCTTCCTTCATAACCCAATACGCGGAATTCAACTGACTAAAGCTAATAACATCGATAAGGTACGTCAGACAAGGACGCGGAGCGGTAACCACTGACTGGCAGTTCTATTCTGTTTCTTTTTTCTCTTTTTTATTTTTGCAGTCTGTCGTCCTTGCCTGGTTGCGTTTCATGGTGGTTTAACTAGTTCTTCTCAGTTGTGCCAAGCGCATTACGATATGAAAACTGGATTACTCGAATGAGGCTGGGTCGTGCGACAGATTGTCGTTTCGTTCGAAAATGTGTTTTGAAGACATCTACTAAACCCGCGGTGCGTCGTGCTGTGATGGAGCGTGAACGCTTGTACGGCGGCGATACGCACAGTGCGTTTCGTTGTTATGCGGCATTTCCCAATTGGGTGGCCACGATTTGGTTAATAATGACCACGGCGGTCTGCTCGGGCGAACATGTCCTAGCGTGAGAATGTTTCCGCAAATACGCGTGTGCAGTCCTTTTCCATCAATACTCGTTCTTCTTGGGCGGGGGAGGGGGAGGGGTGAGTTGGTTCAACTTGAAACGTATGGGTAACAGTACAAACAGACGACCACATTCTTGTGGTCGTCTGTTTGTGACGCGAACACGCAAGTGCTGTGTGTATGCGTCTCCCTTATTGTGGTCGTCTGTTCGCGCTGTTACACATACGTTTCAAGTTGTTTTCCATATGGTATATATACGGGGTCTCAATGAGACTTTGGGAACTGAGAGTTTAGCGTGTGTTTCGGGGCACACCCCCTATGAACGCACGCTCCATTTTGGGTATTTGTGTGGTCCCAGTGCAATGTCACATTACTCAGCGAACGCATCATATGACGTGATAGGCCCTCAGTCATGCTAACTCCAGCTTATTATAAATGTAAACGTCTGTCTCTCTCTCTCTCTCTCTCCCCCGCTTCTCTCTGTCTATTTTCTCGATACAAACTGAGAGTGAAGCTGTTGCGTTTTCACGAACCCCCCTTTTAGAGCGGGCTATGGTTTCTGTGAAACAATCAAGAACGTTAGAGTAAAAAGTAATGTCCTCCTTTTTTTTCCCGAGAGATCATGAGCAATGCAATAATTACTCTAGTCTATTCCACCTTACTACAGGCGATCAATAAGACGGCGACGGGCAGAAAAGAGGAGGGAGAGGCATAGGTGCTCCTGCATTCCAGGGGAGGCTTATTTAGAACATTGTCGAACAGGACGCGTCGCCGGAAATCTCCCAAGGTCTATATATTAACCCATAGGCCTTGGTAATCAGACGGTATTATGAGAAAGCAAGTGTAATTTATTTTGTGGTTTGCATCTGGTTAATCTAAGACTAATGCTATTACTGGCTAAAGCTTTTAAAAGGGTGAGTGAGCAAACTGCGATATCGGAACTCTCGGCCAACGCGCAAAACAACCATTTTGTGCAAAGGAAACGCAGATGCTGAGCTTCAGGCATTGCTTTTGAACTTGCGCACATATTGGGATGCTGTTGAATCATGATATAACGAGTACGTATATTAGAAATCATCGGATATAACTAATTTAATATAAAATGTTTCTCTAAGATTCAAGCACGCGCAGCGAATATTGAATTTCAGGTATTTTCGCGTCGGCTGCGCCTTGAAACAGATTTCACACCACATAGCTTGTGGTTTTGAAACTTTTATTTTGTTCATTGCAGGTTCAGCAAGTTCGATCGACTGCGGCTGAAGGTGCTTCACCAACTCAGAGGCAAGTTATATTTATAGTGACATAATTGTATTCACCAGTATAAACGGCTGCAAAGGCCATCTATCAAAACCTAGATGTTTAACTTGACGCCCTTTTTTGTTTTGTTGCTCTCTGGATGTCGACTTCAAAGCACGTATTTATTGTCGCAAATATTGTCGAAATATTTACGTGCCTCTTATTGTTTGCCACGTTTTCTTACTATTATAAAATCGCATTGCACTTGTAGAACACACTTCACAATTTACTTCATGCGTTCTCAACGCGTTACACAAAGGAAAGTTTGTATCTCCTATGTATATAAATGTTCATAATACCGTGCAAGCAAAGGTTGACACACTGTGTTTCTTAATTAGTTCGAATTATCGTATAGCCTCCTTAAACCCGAATATAGGTATGAAAGACAAGAGCTTTTCAAGGTGGTCTTTATTGTTTACTGTTATCTTACGAACGTGCAAAACAATTTTGTAGATGTATATACCACGGTTAGACGCCAAAAGATGCATCTCCATGCACGTGAACAAAATATACCTATATCCTCATGTTTTCTATGGTAAAAACTCCATTTCGTTGCCTAAACGCAGAGAAGAAGATGGAACTGTGTGTATTAGATTACCATGTTGCTTCCGCGTCCGGTATTTTCACGCAGCCTCAGTGATTTCGAAACATACCTCAATGTTGCTTTCCGAGGTCTGGGGCGACACAGAGTTCTAGATCAATCTAGTGCCAAATTTATCGAAACGTTTACAGTTACACACACTCCTTACCCAGAGTGAACATTCTGCATAATCAAATTCGAGCGCATTTAGACAAAAAAAAGTTGACAGCAAAGAGTTATCCATTAACGCGACACAGTTCTGCTTCGGAGCCAACGCTGAAAGTTTCATTCTCACTTCGCCTCCGCAGCGGCTACCGTTATGCTTGGGGTGTCGATCAAGTGTCCCTTCGGTAACAGCGAGAACGAAAAGCGCAGATAGTGGTGTCGAATTACGTTGCTCTCGACGCGCGTCTTTTAACCGGACGACTGTTATACCGGAGGAAAAAGCAGAGAAATGGATGTTTTCATATAGCAAGCGGCCGTCGTTGACACAAGAAACAGCCATCCTGCGGGGCTGTCATATGCAAGCAAACTGCTTTGCTGTTACCGCCGAGCCGTGTGCACACTTAGAAACACTTCCGAATCAGGCTATCTTCGCACACACGCCTAAGACCGTCGGCATCTGCGTCTGTGAAGGCTTCCTACCGAAAGTCTTCCTTTTCTAACTCGCCATACCGTACAGTTTCCTTCAAGAATTACTAGAGCAAATTACTTGAGGCCTTATTCTTGTTTTATTGCTAACTGAACCTTAGCTGGAAAACGCTTCTTTCCTGCACAGTTTCCGCATACTGAAACATGTCGCACACTTCAGTATGTTCCAGCATTGCAGCACAAACGAGCTCACCAGGACTTGTGGACTCGTTCTCTTTAAAATGAGACTGGAGAGTGGCTGCAGAAGTGTGTATATGCACGCCGCTGATAGGGAGGTCGCGGCTTCACTTTCCAGTGCAAGTGGCCGCATCACATAGCAATTTCTGATATTTCAGCGTTAAGAAACGTGACCACTTAATACGAAGTGAACGGCATCTCCCCACAATCCCGGAATCAACTTGGGCCTCGAGACACCAGGAAATATTTTGAAGTACACAAACTAATAAGCCCCTGTCACACGGGAAGATTTAATGTCATTCGAATGGAATGGCCGGCATTCGCATATAATTCCGCTAATCGGGATTTACATGGGAAAACTTAATGTCATTCGAATGAAATAACATTTGCCATCGAATGAGTTAGGGGGACTCATTCGCATTTGATTTCGAACCGCATGTGTAGTCTTGACCCCAGATAGACAACAGCGACACGCAACGCGAGAAAATAAGCAAAGTGAGAAGATATTTTTTTAGACTTATAAAAAGGAATAATTATTTGTGCCGCGATGATATTTTCAGCACGGGCTGTGCTCAAGCGCTATTACTCTTTGCATCAGGAGTCTGTTGCGGTGGTCGGCCATATTAGATGTGTTTGTTTAGCAACGGCAGCAGTGGTGTTGTGTACTCTCGTGGTGGTTCGTCGGTGTTTGACGTGCGGTGCCATGGCTACAGCTGCAGCGGCTGCGGACCCGAAAGAAAATTTTGTTCCGGATCGTCATTGCTATCATTTGCGAATGCCATTATACTTTACTGTGTAGCACCGCAAGAGACCGAATTGCATTCCATGCATCAAATGCCATTCGATTCGAATGACATTAAATCTTCACGTGTGACAGGGGTATAGCGTACGAGCGCTGCCACTGCCATGCAGGCGTATCATACGGCACCGACACAAACAAAAAGTTTGCTGATCGAAAATGGCTATTACGTGCTAGTTTGCAGCTTGTGCAGCTTTAACTCTGAATTTCGGCTCCCTCACACGAGGCATCCCGAAAATGAGCGAAATGCGTCGTTTTCTTTTTTTGTTACTATCATCGTAAAACAAAAGTACTTTATTGAAAGGGTGCGGTTCAAGAGAGGTAGGAGTCGTCATAGGGATGCCATCTGGAATTGTCGATGCACCGCTTACGCTTCGGCAGCACACGGCAAAAGAATCTACAGCATCGTGTCCCGTAAACACTTTTTGTTTTTTCTCCCACGCAGACATCCTGGAGAAGGCGCCGTACAAAGTGGACGACCAGAACGTCACCGACCAGGTGGTGCTCGCCTACCACTGCTGCACGAACGAATGTGAGCCTATTTCCGGCGCTGGCGTTGTTCCTGCGTGCGCAAAAAAAAGAAAGAAAAAAGAAACGGGCAAGCGAAGTATGCGGTTAAGCTATACGCACACTCTATGAGAAAAGATTGCGCCCTTTGAGGGGAACTTGTGTGCTCCCCAACGGCAATCATCGCCTACCACGTTGCGCGTGCTTTCTTTCTTTTCCTTCAAGGTCAATAACGGCATTCGCGTTATCACCGTCCCATTACCATTGTTGACAGGAGAGGTTTTGACAGGACGCACATCTTTAATAAAAGGCGAGGCAAGCAAGGCAGCCAACAATTATTATTTGGGGAGAAGATGTGTGACAGGTTCCTGAATATGACAGAGTGTGTATTGTTTTTTTACGTATTTCACAGATAACATTTTTGATGTTGCGCGTGCCTCTCTTCTATGAAGGCCAGAATCATGGTATAGTAGAAGTTGGCGGCAAAGTCAGTCGCGGGACTGTCGCCATGTTGCAATTGCCGCACCTTTACCCTCTTACGTGACAGGTCGAAACAGCGACTACTAGGCGGGCGGTTAGGTCACTATCGAGGCATGAAAGGAGCCTTCGAAAATAAGTTATTCAAGCGAAGGAGTATGAGCGCCACTGGAACGAGAGTTCAATGACATTCAACTTTGTCGTCCTAGACCAGGACAACGCGGTATCTTTGACGTCATGCAAAGACTTGATGGCCACCGCTATTTGGCATGATCGACTCTCAACTGTAAATTTTTGTTTTCCTGTTATTAGCGGACCTTTGCGCGTAACAAACGCAGAGCAAGACCAGAGCGAGTAATTCAGCCATCAACGCATGTCTCGTTCGGTCATTGTCACTGTAAGCATTAAATTGCGTTTCTTTTTTAAATCGCGATGCGGTTTATACACGGACGTGTCAAGGCGCAGAAACGCCGCCGTCGCCGTTGGCGTGCTGTCCAAATTGGTGCTGTCCCCTTGGACGGTGTACCCGCGGCTCTTCCGCGGAGGTGTTTCGCCAGCAAAGGAGCCTACGTCGGAGTGCCAAATTATTGCTCTGGAACGTAAAATTATCGATTACCACGAAATAAAGGTTAACTCGTCCACGCTTTACTGGATTGCGAATGTGTTTCTTTTTTTTTTGTCTGCAAGAAATTCGTAGTTCTTTTCACGCCGCGTTTCGCCGAGGCCAACTTTGGCAATCGAGTCAGGCTGGCAGCGTGGCCATCAACGTGGCTTGTACGAGAACTCCGAAGCTTCCGTGCCAAATGATGACATGTGTGCATCATTTTTTCGCAATACTTTCTTTCTTTCTTTCTTTCTTTCTTTCTTTCTTTCTTTCTTTCTTTCTTTCTTTCTTTCTTTCTTTCTTTCTTTCTTTCTTTCTTTCTTTCTTTCTTTTCTTTTTCTTTCTATTATTACTACGCCTACATGTGACCAGTTATAACTTAAAGCAGTACGGACACGATCCACCCACAAGCACGTATAAGCGTACCCGTTCTTCGACTCTGAAAGAGGAGCCGAACCAGCAAAAGTCCAACCAGTACGGTTCGCTCACTTCACAGACGCCAAGCGGTTTTTGAGCACTTAGAGCACCTTCTCTTTTCCTTCCGTTTTATTTTTTTTTTTACTTCTTCTTCTTCTGTGCCGATCGGTTTTGGTGTCACTTGCTTCAAGGTGAAGCGCGAATGCAAATTTTATGGGCGACCCCGGTGTCACGGCCCGGCCAAACACAAATGACTGAGCCTGAAACGGCCAGCTTTTATTTTCCAATTAGCTGAACACTTGCATCAGAAGAGCAAAGTCATTAGGCTGCACCAGCTGGCGCGGCTCTCTTTCAAAGGTGGAGGGGCCATTGCACTGCATTCTTTTTTCTTTCTGAGCGGAGCTTGTATGTGATTGTTTAGAGGTTGTCCCTGATATGGGTGCCGTTGTTGTTGTTTTTTTTCACTATAAACGAGGAGATGGTCTTAACATGGCAGCAAAGGTATGGTATTATGACTACTACTAATAATAATATCCAATTTCTTTTCTTTTTTTTTTGCCGCTGAGGCGATCGCGGACGCTGAAGGCATTTCTAAATTGGTCCTCGAGAAAGTCGCGGTCGAAGATACCGCTTCACGCAACCGGCCGTGATTGCTTAGTGGCTTACCGTGTTTGGTTGCTAAGCACTTGGTCGCGGGATCGAGTCCCGGCCACGGCGGCCGCATTTCGATGGGGGGGGGGGGGGGGGCAAAACGCGAAAACCCCCGTGCACTTTGGTTTAGGTGTACGTTAAAGAACCTCACGTGGTTCCAAATTATTCCGGAGTCCCTCACTACCGCGTGCCTTATGATCAGATCGTGGTTTCGGCACGTAAAATCCCATAATCTAACCGGTGGACGCCCGCATATGTACTGGTTAGGCGCGGTGGTAACAGGCAGCACCACGCGAGTGATTGTGCAAGATAGCGCTGTTCAAACGACTTGCTTCCAAGAGCACGGTAAACGCATTCCTGTATAGCAACCGGATTGTGTTCGTGGCATACTTTTTCTTTAAGTACGGTGACGATACATTTGCGTTTGTCGAACAAGGGGAGTGCATAGCGTATGGAACATTCTATTACAATGTTTTAATACTGAACTGAAAACTACACGTTCTTACCGCGACTCAAGCACCGTCCTTTTCAGAGCCGAGTGACCCAATGCATTGTCGCCTCATTGTCTTCTCGCTTAGCCTCCACAGTGTCTGCAGGTGCGCGCGTAGCGTCGACTAAGCGTTCCTTCAATAGCAGGGAGGAGAGTAAGCACAGAAAAATCACTCTTGCATTGCGTTGATCGCAACGCTCGTCTTTTAACCGGTCGCCTTTGCTACTAGGGGCTTTTAGCGCGTCCGGTATCCGGGAAATCGCGGGCGGTTTTCCGGTTTAGCGGGGGCGTAAAGGTGAGCGGCCCGATCGGTGGCGCCAGCTGGTGGCGCAAAGCTCAACCACACAACCACAGAGCTAATTACTGTATTCTGCTTACCTGCTGGGGTAAATATTCGACAGTGGCGTAATCGTGTTCACAATTACGCCGCTACCAAAAATTTGCACGAGTGGCGAAGCAGGATATGGTGAGTTACTGCAGTTTTAGCTATGCGTTTGTCTGGTTGAGCTCTACAACACCAGGCGGCTTCACCACTCACGTTTACGCCACGACCATCCGGTAACCCGCCCAAACCGCTCCCGTTTACCGGATTAGCGTACAAGCTAAACGTCTCTACTAACGCAGAAGCCGAGAAGTCGTCGCTATGCCGCTGCACTTTCAGACTGCGAGAGGCTGTCGACGGACATGGGGCGCAGAGCTGCAGCGTGACATTAGTGTGTTCGCTGCTGCTGCCGAGACACGTGTGCGCCTCCCAACACTCGGTGTTAGGGAGCCTCAAAGGGAAACTAGAGCAAAACACAAAATCAATTTACACTGCTGAACTATTGCGTGAGAACTTTAATGCCGTTAATTTCGGGATAATAGGCTATCAGAAAAACAAAACAAAAAAATCTCAGTGCCCTTCCACTCTGTGAAAAAGGATGACCGGCGAAGCTGTGTGTGTGGGCGCCTTAATGGCTAACTGCACCTCCGCCGCGGGTATTTTTTTTTTATGCGAAGCATTTTACGAGAGCTCAACCCAGCTCCTCAGGCGCGGGGGTGTCGCCTTCAATACCACGTGACACCGTGACGTCACGACAGAGGAGAAGTGGCTTTGGCTCAACTCTTGCAAGATGGGCTGGGTGGCAATCGAACCAGGGTCTCCGGAGTGTGAGACGGAGACGCTACCACTGAGCCACGAGTACGATGCTTCAAAGCGGTACAAAAGCGCCTCTAGTGAATGCGGTGTTGCCTTAGAAACGAGCTGTTTCTAAGGCTCAGGCGTGCGTCGCTTGCTCAGGCGCACATTTCGTTGCCGCGCCGAACGCTGCGTTGCTCGACGCTCACCGCGTCCAATGCGGGGCGCGTAGTCGCTGCGCCGTAGCCCATTGTCTTACACCCCTTGGCGGGTCGACGGGAATGCTGTCGCGTTCCACTCTTGAAGGCGAAGCAGAGTAACGCATGAGTTGTTTCTTCGTCTAGCCGAACCAAATATAGCCAAGCAACAGCATTTCACCAGGCTAAACAGTGGTTCAACAACTAAAATAAAGGCTAGTATGCTTCGCATCCTGGGCTTAACCTTACCTAAGCCACAGCCATTTTTTTTTCGATGCGTATGTATTTTCAATGCACGGCATTGCGCGATCTCCGGGATCGGCCCACGTATGAGGAGTGCTTAGCGCCTGCTCCACCTCCGCTGAGGGTCGGCCCGGCATTCAACTATCTTCGGAACCGGCCCACGTATCTTTGGCCGGAACGTCAACACAATAAGTAGCTCTTTTTTTAAACAAGTACATCGACTTTTCAATCATAACCTCGCGGAAACCGTAGATACCTCTCTCTTGAATTCTTATATAGTGTGACTAATGGTAGCCTTTTTCAAACCACCGTCAGTGGCATGTCGTTCCTGGAATCGGCAGGTTGTGCGTCGAATGAGCTCTTGACGAACATTTTGCATTGCGGGGAACATGGTTTAACTCATGGATGCGACATATATATGACGCTTTTGTCTCACATTTACCGTTAAATCTTCTCTGAATTTCTTTTTTTTTGCCAGCACGGGTGATACCTCTGGCCATAAAGAACTACGCGCTGAAACATCGACTGCCGCGAATATTTATTCACGCAAACAACGAACTGCTTTTCGCCTGTCCACACATTGCGGCTTCAGCGGCAGTGTTTTCCGTGGTCCAATTTTCGTTCCAAACGACTGAGAATTTTTATATATGAGACACTATTGTGGTTCATTCCTGAGACTGAGGAAAAAGAAAATGATTTTGAAAACAGCGACAGCGTGAGGTGGAATTACGAATGTCTAGGTATAGACTGGGGATACAAAATTCATTTTCTTTCTACTCATTTCCGAGTTCTCATTTATTTCCCGAAAGTCCCTAACCATAATTTTTAATACGTACTCGTTAAAATTAGTGGAAGTGTAGATCTTAGGCTCTGTATTTGTCGGACACCGGACATACATGTTAGCAGCGCTCAAATGCCGCAGATGCGCTGTTTTCAAACTTGGCACACATTCTTACTGCCGTTTTCTTTAAATCTATTACGCCTGTTTCCTTGATGTTTTAACGAACTATGATTTTGTACGGTTCGATGAGGCTTGTTGCAGGACATCACCCACGCATTTAGGTACCTCGGAGCACCGCCCATCTTGATATTTGTCGTCCCTCGCTTGACCTGCGTTCTCATACACGAATGACGAGTGGTTTAATTTACCCTTTCCTATGTCCCCTTCTCCAAGCGCAGGGTATCAAACCGGACGCGCCTCTGGTTGACCCCTTTCCTCTATTCAGTTTCTCTCTCAACTAGAATGCCGTAATCATTGTACAAGCCGTGCATGACAGTGTGAAATTTTGTTATTAGAAATTACATTCATTCCCATTTTTTGAAATTTTTGATTGTGTATGTGCAAATGAGTGAACTTATGTTGAATGATCGACCCCCTCCTCTCTATAATGCTTGTATGCCTCGAGGGTACAATAAATAAATAAATAAATAAATAAATAAATAAATAAATAAATAAATAAATAAATAAATAAATAAATAAATAACCAAGTTCCGTCCTCGCGCAGCCATCAGCGAGCAGACCAAGTACGCCGCTTTGCGTACCATGCTCAGCAGCGTCGGCATCCACGACTGGCCCCGGCCCGTGGGTTGGCTGGAGGCGCCATCTTGGGAGGAGCTGTTCGTCCAGGCCTACACCAAGACCGGGCTCAGCTTCATCATGGCCACCGGTGTGGGCGTCGATCTCAAGAACACGTCCGTCTACGTCATCAGCGTGAGTACATATGGACCATACTGAATTTGCAGCGCTTCTAGAGGGGGCAGCCATCATTTGCCGATGTGGGGGGAGGGATGGGGGGCTGCGGAAACTGGCAAGAAAGAAACCACCGCGATAACGCGCACTCTGTTCTTGTCCAGTTGATCGTTGTCAGTGTCCGCTCACCAGGACTGTGTTATTTAAGTGCGCCGTCATCAAACTGGCAACCGCACGCGGACTGCGCAGACAGTCGACGATAGGATCGAGATTAAGAGCATGCGCTTCACTTGAAAACGCTAAAATGGTGCGCGAGATATGAAAAATAGTGATCCGGGCTCACGAAGATTTTATTTCGGATTCTTTGCCACTGGTCCGTCGCCTTCGCTAATGTGTCCAGCTTCGGGACTGGCTGTAATTTTCTCTCACGAGCAAATATAGCATAAGCGATTTTTCTGTGAATACAGGTCGTGGTAGATACGAGCCGTACCGATCCTCTCCTGCGCCCGATTTGCTACGATCATCCCGCTTGATGAAACAAGCGCGACCACAACGTTTGACTACCGGCTGCTTCAGCTTAACAGAGGTACTCTGAAACAATCGCAAACAGAGGAACCTATTTGGATACGCATTTACACCAAACGTTATTACGCCAGAACTGGTTGTAACCGTGACCGCCAGCCAAACGTAAGGTTTGGACACATTATAAGCAAGGACTGCCGGCCAACGGTACACACCTCTTAGCACAGAGTCCACTGCATAAAATTCATGTCAAACGCCTTGCTAGCTGCCACATCAATCTGGCCTCCAAGAGTAGCTCAAAGAGAGAGAGAGAATAATGCAGAGAAAGGCAGGGAGAATAACCAGAGGTAGTTCCGGTTGGCTATCTTGCACTGGGGGAATGGTAGGTTAAGGGGATAAAAAGAGAGAGTGCGGGTGGGGGAGATAGAGAGAAAGAGAGAAAAGTAGGTGAAAAGTTTGCTTGCTCCTCAGCACACCAGCTAGATACTATAGCGCAATATATCCGCTGCGTACACACGTTTTAGACGCACGGTAGCAAAAAAAAAAGAAGGAGAAAGAAACAGAACGGGGCTGCAACGAGAACACTGGACAACGTATAACCCAACCTGGAACTTTCACCCTGCTCCTATCGCAGTTCGATCAACCCGGCTTCGGGATCGGCCGCAACCAGCTGATCAACATGAGCACTCCCAACAACGAACCCATCGTCAGGGCCTACAAGAAGTACATGGCGGGGTCGATACGCTTCATGCAGCCGAGCCTGAGCGAAAGCGCAGTCAACGCCGCCGTCGAGGACATCATCACCTTCGAGGCTAATCTCGCCAAGGTAATTAGCACGCACGTGGTCGAGAGTGTCACGCGTTCTCTCAGAGAAACTTCGAAACTCGATCAACGGGGCAAGAGCTAGCACATGACATTTTTATTTATTTATTTATTTGTACATACTGCAGCCCCATAGGAGGGCTATTGCAGGAGTGGGCAAAAACAGTGTTGAACAAAAATAAAGTGAAATCAACATTGACTCTTACAACATCTTTACAATCATTTACAAAAATTTTACAAATTGTTTTCAACGATTAAAAAAAAGCAACGACACAGCAATACGCACTCAATCAATCAGGAGACGTTCTTTTCCTCTACAGGATTCTTAATTGCGCAATAAAAAAAATATTAGTTAGTCCACTATGACAAAGTTTGCAGCTTTTTCGAGTCTACGGGCTGTTGTTACAGGTAGAATTTGTGAGATATGAACACAGAAGATTGAAAATGGCCTATAACCTCGGTATTACTTCACATATATTGACTTACTTGACTGAACTGCCTTGCAGCAGTGGAGCTTGATCGAACGTTATGCCAGTAACCTCCGAGTGCTAGCACTCACTCATAGCGTGGTAAGCAATGGATGCGACGAGGCAGGCGTCATGTAGACGACAAATAGATTGGGTGGTGTGCCGCGTATTGTTCTGAGTGTCCTGGATGTCCTGGATGTCCTGGATCCAGCGTCAAGTGTTCTGGATGTCCAGGATATGCTCAGGACATCGAGTGTCCTGGATGTCCTGAGCATATAATGTCCCGTGCCCTGCGTAGCTGGCCGCGCCCAACGCTAACAAACCATAACAATTCTAGCGCGGGCTACATTGTGGGCCATTGGTCCTATACTTCGTTCTATCAATATCAAAAGCACTCCTGCAGAAAGTCGGTGGCTCACAACACGCGGCAAAGAAGCTCAGCACCGTTCGGAATCGCTCAGCTCACATCCAAAGAAAGTTCATTAATAAGCGTAATAATATTTTCCGGCTTAGAATACGTTATTTGCACGAACTTGGCAAACACAGCCTTGAAAAACGATGCGCTCACAAGACGCGTACAGCTGCTGAAGCCTTGACCCCCGTTGAACGGTGAGACGTATATATTTTTTTCCGCGTCGCTCCGACTTGCTCACGAGAAGGAAGTGCATGAAGGAGCCAGCTGAGTGACGAACTTAGCTACGATAGAAAAAAAAAAGGAAAACTAATTTCGAACGCTTCAAGGATGTGCCAGTATACATTGCACGAACTTTCTTCCGGAATCCTGCTGCGCAAACAAAGACAGCAAAGCTAGAGAAAACATAGAAAGAAAACACCACTAATGAATCATGGCTTCATGCGAAGAATCTTAAAGCAGGACATTTTCGAATTTTTTTTCTTGCAGCGCACGAGGTCTCCGGAAGATCGACGAGTATTCGACACCATGTACAACCGCCGGACGATTGCCAACTTGAGCGCGGAGTTCCCGCAGGCAAGTTCATTTCTCACGACTCTGAGTCAGTTCGCACAGTGGGAGGAAACGCTCCTGGAGACGTCGTTGCCTCGAGGTGTTGTTCTTCGCAGGTGCACCACCGTGCGCTCCGGGCGGTCACGTATAGAATACGTCGGAGGAGAATAAAAACAATAAGTGTTACGTAAGCCCTAATCGCTGCGCCTTTCCCTTGTTGTTGAAAGGGGGGTGGGGGAGGGGGAGTGTAATAGCCGAAGGGTGAAACGCTGAGCGAGGAAATGTGCTTAATTTCTAAATTTGTCCATGCGCACGTTAGATTATACTGAAATTTAGCCCTCGTGTGTGTTTGTGTATACGTCTAGAATGAAAATAAGTCTCCGGCTGGTTTTTACCTTCGAGAATTTTTAAAATTAAAATGGGCCTTCTAATGACAACTTCGTTTGTGCATGATTGCACAAACGTGATATTTGCACGTTTGCATTATATAGTGTAGTGTATTGTCGCTTGCCCATTCATTGTATTTAAAGAATAATAAATTGAAAGTGAAAGTTTAGGGCATGCAGTCAGGCCACAAAGGCCTACAGCGTTAGACTCATGAACGGCTTCTTTTTTTCCATTTTCGGGAAAAAATATATTTCTCTATACGTTCACTTGTCCGACAAATATATTCAAGTCTGGAATGTTCCTAATATCATTAAATGATCTAAAATCCCAACGTAGTCACTCTGTTCTGTGCGAAAATCAAGACGAAGACGTTGAGAATGAAATGTATTGTGTCTAAGGTGTACCGAAAGGTCCTTTTTTTATGTAATGGTAAATGAATGCGTAATTGCTACTTACAATAAAAAAAAAGGCCTGACCAAGAGTGAAAGGTGTGTATTGAGAAAAAGACATCTTAAAAATTATTTTAGGCTGTCGTTGTTTGAGAAGTTAGATGTAGGGAGATTTGTCGTACGCTTCGTTCTTAGGACAACGGTGCTGATGAAAGGAAGCGTTGTTTCATGCAATAGGCACGAGCATTGGACCCTTCTCTAGTGCGCACACATCGGCGTGATTTGGCGCCACTCATGCTAGGCTTATGTTACTTAGAATAGTAACGCTAGTTGAGCTTTGAATTTGGCAGCAAATCAAGATCGCGACCGGCATGCTGTTGCTTCTAGGTGGACTGGCTCACCATACTGAACAGAATTTTCGAGCCGATCAACCTAACGATGACGGAGGAAGAAGGTGTCGTCATGAGGGAGCCGGAATACTACAATTACACGCTCGACTTTCTCAAGACGGTCGAAGGGTGAGTCCCAATACATCATCTCACTGCTGCTAAAAAAACAAACAAAAAGCAAATTGCCCGTTTCAGTAACGTGGTTTTCCATGAGCATACGGTTTTCTAGTCGATGTAACGAAATACGACGGGAAGAAGACTCGATGAGGATATTTTCTTGTGCTTGCATTGTTTGGTCAACTAGCGCCTGGTTGATTCACTACACATCCGCTAACTTATGCTGTTTGTGTTAAACATAATCGACACCGTAGTTGAGTTCAAGCCATGGCGGTGGCCTATACGCCTAATGTCTCCACTCGTGTTAAAGCGTCTTCCCTCTCGATTTACACGTGTGGTGTGCCAGTTGGATCTATCGTGTGGTAGAAATTTTTATAGTTCTATCGGTTTGTTTATTTCTGTGCCACCGTCGACTGTGTTTATGAAACACCGTGCAGGTCGTGTGTCGCGTGCATGGAGCATGGTGTGCCCTTTCTTTTGAAGCAATGTTTAATAGTTCCTTTTTCGGAAACTAATGTTTGCAGAGAAAGCTAGCGGCGAACCGGTTAGCATTTTACACAACAAACTAGTCTACCGCCTAAAGCTTGGTTATGCCTAGCGCTAATGAAATGACAAACATGTGGTATTGTCGTTGCGACATATTAGAAGTTACGTGGACACTTTAGAAACAAGGTACATGAGCGTCACCTTTGTCGGCTAAGATTTCGATAAGATGATTGTTTGGGCATGTTGGTAGAACATTAAAGGGAAGCTGAAACACTTTTCGAAAAAAATGAGTTCTCTGCGGCATTCTACAGTTTAGAGTCCCCTGAACACGAATATCTCGTTCAAAAAGAGCGGAAACAAGCGCAAGCGGCTGTTTTTTCATGAAATCGCGCACCAGCGCCTCAGGGTTTCGCGCGAACGCCGCTGTTGCCCGTGATTGGTCGGAGCCGCTGTGACGTCAATGGCGGCAGTAGCCGGTCGGCGCCGCCGTTCCAGAGCGTAGCACGCTGTTCTGTTCTGGCTTCATAGCTGAGTTGTAAGCATTATGGAACGTTCTCGCTGTCTCGGACAGCTTGTATTTTCGCCGTACATGTTCGAACCGATAGCCGATACGGAAAACGATGGCGGCAACGGCGGCAACTACGATGTTGAGTGTGCCAAAAGAGAGAGCGATGTGTGCACCTTCTCGCGCGTTGGAAATCTTAGCTGTTACGTATGCTTTTTTTTTTAGGTAGCTGCACGTTCCAATGACGGGAGAAAAAATGCGCTTAAGTGTCACTGGGAACTTGCTGCTGGAAGAATGCCGAAGCACTAACTTCTCATTAGATTGTAAACACGGGTACAATTCCGCGATGTCAAGCACCTTGCCGCTGCTTGTCTAAAGTCCCGTGGTTTTCTGAGCGTTGATACACGATCGCGAACATAAGTGCCGCGTTTCAAAGCGCGCACATGCAGTGCTGCGAGGTACAGTCGTGGAAGTTGCTTATCATACACATCCAGATCGAGATGGTCAGGGGGATTATATGTGCATATTTAGAATATGGTTCGACGACTTTGCGATTGTGGCTCGATCAAGAATCGGTATGCGCGCTCCATGCTAGTGTTGACATAAAGATATTAGGCAGTTTTAGCACCGCCGTGTGGTAAACATAACTGCAACCGTACGTCGAATGTCACTAGGCAAGCCTATACTCCATTTCATACCTCAGGTGCAACGCTGTGGAAGCTACGCACGTAGTCCGGTTACCAAAATTTATTACTGCGCGCGTTTCCGTCTATGGTTCGCAGCGTGCCAGCGGCGTTTGCTCGCGCGAGCATGCACGTGAAGCTGCCGCGACGGGCTGCAATTAAAGAATGCCGAAAAGAAAATTGATTTAATAGAACGTGTTAGCAGCCGTATAAGTACACGGATTGTTTCTATGGGTAAATTCTTTTTTTTTCAGTCAGAACTGAGCTTATATATGAAAAGCTTTCTCAAAAATCGGGTCAAGAAACACCGAACTTTTTATAAGTGCGAACACAGCCATTGAAAGAAGTATCTCAAGTCTCCACAGCGTTGCACCTGATGTATGAAACGGAGTATAGCAACGCTAGCAACAATGCGTTTCCGCATTTGTCGTAAGGCTATCCGGCTATCGCGGAAATGGTCCGAGCACAGCACAGTTGATTTCGTTGGCACGAACTTATCTCTCCTCACCGAACTGCGCTGCAAGCTTCTTGTCCTTCGGGAACCTGTGAAACACCACATCGTCTCGCCCGCGTGTGTTCGCGCAGCCGAATGCTGCACAGAACGAGGGAAACGAGGACAAGAACAGTTTACGAAAATCGCAAAACAAACGTGAGCGGCGGCGGCGGCAAATCTCTCGTAGCGTCGTTCAGTAAAGCGCAGGACGGAAAGAGGCATGCCAGCGTATGCCAGCACGCCGGTCCGGCAGCTCGGTCCCCGCCAGTGACGTCACTCTCGCCGGTTCTCTCCTCTGGCAACCACCTCACCCGGCGCTCCGGGAAGCGATGGGGGCGTGTCCACGGGGGTGATTTAGAAAGCGATTTCCGCCCCTTATATTAACAAAACGAAGAAAAAAATTTCGGAACCATAAATTATTGGGTCTGTTCTTCCCAATCCCAGCAATTCATGGAAATTGAAAACCATTTCAGCTTCACTTTAATGCAGCTTTTTTCGCACAAGACGAGGACGAAGAAGACGCTGAGACACATGAGTCATAGCCGCGGCATGAAAGAAAAAAAGAAAAAAAACCCCACGAAGAGCGAATTATTAACTTCAAAATTTTTATTAATGCATGAGGAATTTAATAGCACGGAAGTGATAGATGACATTATTGGGCGTTGTTCAAAAAAAAATAATTCGCGTAATCTAAAACTGAAGTTTTCTCCGACTCTTTCTATAACCAATTTACATGAAAGTCCGTCTATGTTGTTCCACCAAATCTGTGCAAGAACTCGGTTGAAAATGAGAACAAAAAAGAAAGACACTCATGGCAGGTAAAACACTGGAGCCCAAACACAGAAAGCACAGGTATAAAAAACGAGGACGTTCGTTTCTAAGCAAACTCTACTTGA
The DNA here is from genome assembly GCF_038994185.2 of Dermacentor albipictus. Lineage (NCBI taxonomy): Eukaryota > Metazoa > Arthropoda > Arachnida > Ixodida > Ixodidae > Dermacentor > Dermacentor albipictus. The sequence goes on from NC_091822.1 coordinate 157,378,031, forward strand.
AAGAAAACAAAATTAAATGAATATATTTCCGGGATTTTACGAGCCAAAAGCACGATATGATTGTGAGGCGTGCCATAGTGGAGTACTCTGTATTAATTTTGACTACTTAAAGTTCTTTAATCTGCACCTAAATCATCTAAGTATACGAGTGTTGAAAGCAAGCACACATACTATACACCTTTTTTGCAACTGTCATGGTGATACAAAGGAAACAAACAGTAACGAAAAATAATAGACGCAGTCTCATAGAAACGGCGCATGTCTATAAATAGGGCTGTAGCATTTGGTTTGTTCGTAGCCGTGGATTCTGAGCTCATTACTGCGCTCAGTGTACGGCATGGATTTGAAATTCCACCTCGTCCGAAGCAGTGCTACATCAAACGGAAGACTGGAAAGATAAATGCGTATGCCTTATGTCACATATTGCGTATGACAAATACTCTGGTCACGTGCTTCGTGACAAGCGTATATGTCGCGAAATAAACCGTAGGGCTCCGTACTTGGATACTGCGGACTTAACTACTGGGTCACAGCTGCGCAAACTCTGACGAAAGACAAGGCAGTAGAACTGCAATCAAGATGCTGTTTTCACGGTGAGATAAAGGCTCGAGAGTGTTCAACAACGGTGGAACAAAAGGAACGCGTCTTCGTCAGGGCGAAGACAAGTTCCCACCGTTGAAACGTTGAATCCAGCTTTAGGTCACTGCTTAGAGGACGCTTGAAGTTCAAACTTCCGTCCCCGTCTTCTGTTTTACGTTTCGGGCTGCGAACAGTTGGTGCCCAGTAGTTAACATGAAACAACCAGTAGATCGAGATTTCCTTCTCAGTGCACGTAGCTTAGCGTTACACTAGACTTTCATCATCATCATCATCATCATCATCATCATCATCATCATCATCATCATCATCATCATCATCATCATCATCATCATTATTATTATTATTATTATTATTATTATTATTATTATTATTATTATTATTATTATTATTATTATTATTATTATTATTATTGCGTCGAAGAAGCTCCTTACTGGATGCCTTCCTGCAGGTCCACCATCTACAACTACGTCGGATGGCGACTGATGCAGAACTTTGGGCCAACCTCGTCCAAGCTTCTGCGCAAGTTGGAATTCGAGTTCGTGCGCGTCGTGCAGGGAGTGGAGAAGATCCTGCCCATATGGCAGCGCTGCATCGGCAGTATCAGCGCGTTGCTGGATCACCCCATGGGAAGGCTTTACATCGACAGGGAATTCAGCCCACAGGCGAAAGATGACGTGAGTGCAATATTGGCGGTTGGGGTCAGAACCGGTTTCAGAGGGCCGCTCACCAGCACGCATCTAACCTAGTTCAGGACAACATTCATTTGGGCTAGATGGTGCATACTTGAATTAGGAAGGAACAGCGCCAACTAAGACGATCACAAGTGGGGAGAACGACGCAGGACAAGCGCCTGTCCTGTGTCGTTCTCCCCACTTGTGATCGTCTTAGTTGGCGCTGTTCCTTCCTAACGCCTCTAACCGTTTTTGAGAACGTCGTACGTTGGAACTTGACAAACACTTTCCGCGTTTCGGAGGGGGCGTGCCATTTCGGTGAGTTTCGCTCTAATTTGGAGCCTTTTCTTGCAACTTACACCGTCGTATTACTTAACCTGCAGACATGATGGTCACCACGAGATCAACTCGGGGCGTCTTATTTTTTTAGTTTAAAGCGTCCACAGCTGCTTTAAGCTAGGAGGTGTACCCAATCCGATAACCATCCATCAGACACGACGTTTCATTCTTGCGAGCCCGACTCCATTTCAGGTGCATACGGAGACTTCATAGAAACGCTGGTGACGTAGGATAGCAGAAGTGCACGAAGTAATACTTCTGGGGTCTGTTTTTTACGCTTGTCCGTGCTAACTTCCTTTGTACATTTGCGTATTCAGATTTTATGGTACTCCTCGATTCGTTCTGAACTACCATTGCTCGTGTCATAGCGTAAGTAGAAGGATTACACGAACGCACGAATACTGATCTCCATTGAACAGCGCGCAGCGCCGCCGACATACTTCTTCAAGCGTCAGGTTTCCGTATTAAACACTCATAATTTATACCGTTAGTGTTTCCTTTTACTTCGCATATATTCGCGATGTCTATCCACAAAATTGAGTGAAGTAAATTAGAGGTTCGTCGGAAGGAAGGAAGGAAGGAAAAAGTGGAGAAAGGAAGGCAGGGAGGTTAAACAGTTTAGCTTAACCGGTTTGGTACCCTACACATGGGAGAGGGATGGGGGAGATGAAAGATGGGGAAGAGGAAGAGAGAGAGAGCACGTAGCACAGCACACACACACCGTCCGTTAGAGTCCATCAATCTGGCATGGTACGTGATATCACTGTCACAGCCGCTAGTCCAATCCCGTCTCTTTCAAAAACCGAAGTAGTCCCTTCGTCGCCTTCACCTGCGATGTCTCCTGTCGACGGCATGTGAAAATCAGAGGTGCGTCGTCCTCGTTCCCTTAGTGCCAGAGTTGAGGCAAGTTTTGCAGCGCGGTCGGCCTCCAGTTCAGTGCACGTTACCGTGTGTTGCATTGAACTTGCATTCTCTTTGCACGCTGATAAGTAAACTGGAATGATTGCCGGCCTAGGCAATATCGCTGTATTGCGTCTGACGAGCTTATTGACAATGAATTCATAATTGGACTATCAGTGCTCTGAAATGCGACCTGTGTTGTGCTTCCTCTTCAGATGGACTCGCTCGTCGCTGATCTCAAAGTCGCCTTTAGTGCGCTCCTCCAACAGAACGACTGGATGGACGGCTACACGAAGGACCAAGCCGCCAACAAGGTAGAGATCTTAGTGGTGCTTTCTTGCTGGTACCGTGAAGGAACGTGTCGTTGTTTTCCCACTTGTGTGCATTATCTGACACACCATATTGTTCCGATGGAACGTTTGGTGCGTTCGTATTTTAAGAATGCGTAAGCAGCAAGCCCCGTGAGTGGAACAGAGCTGTGAATTAATATGTTCATTCAACGACAATTAATACCACAAACATCGTTATTTATTAATATATAATCATAATTAACTCTGGGCCACTTGATATGTTAAGAGCGCACCCAAGATGCCTTTGAAGGTACTGCCTTCTTTTTAGCTCTGACATTGAAGCAACGCATACCTACCAAGAGGAGAAGGAAGGAAGGAAAAAGTGGAGAAGGAAACGTAGGGAGGTTAACCAGTTTAGATTAACCGGTTTGCTACCCTACACAAGGGAGAGGGATGGGGGAGATTAAAGATGGGGAAGGGGAGAGGGAGAGAGAGCACATATCACAGCACACACACATCGTCCGTTGGAGTCCATCAATCTGATGGTACGTGACATCACTCTCACAGAGGAGAAATGCGCAAAAGCAGTATATAGGGCGAAAAAGTAAACGCAGCTACATTTTTTTATTGCACATTAATGATACTGAACGAAAATATGCAAGCGAATCTGAAACACATGCTAGTATACTGAGGAAATCGATTGCATATTGAGAAATTGCACTTTAACGCACAAGTCTGGATGTGTGTGCGTGCGTGTGTGTTTATAACGACGTCTAAAACAACTATTTAGTCACATGACCGAAAGGTGGAATGCATGAAAGTAATTTTTTATAAGAATACCTAATGAGACAAGGATTATGATTAGACTGAGGAAACGCTGTAGAAGTTCGTACGTATCGGAAAATTTTTTTGCCTCTTGTTAAGGAATACCTAGCTATATTTTTCAGCTTCACACTTACATCCCCACACACATCCCCACAACCCAAGTCTTTTGTCTAGCGCTACTTGTTGAATGCGTGGAAGAACGTCTTCGTGTTCGCTCTTAAGCCTGCGTGCTTCGAAAGCAGTGATAATAACTGATTTTGCGTCCTTTTTCCTTCAGCTGAACGCGATTGTGGACAACATTGGTTATCCGAGTTGGCTGAAGAATAACACGCACCTCAACAGCCGCTACGACATTGTGAGTACGCTCTTCTTAGCGAGGTTGTCTCAGTGGGGATTTTGTATTGCGTGAATCAATGAAATGGCTGTGAAACTGAGCCCGTGCGACAGTTTGATTAAGCGGAGCGATTTTTCAGAGCATAAAGAATCGACCAAGTTTGACCTATATGCGACAAATATTCAGCGTGGGGTCTCCCGGCGTTTCGACCTGCACAACAACTACGCTGTGATTCGAGTCGCGCATTTATGCGCATGGCTGGAATTACAGCTGGAATTATATATGCAGCATATAATACAATATTCTAGACTATGTATACTGGAAATATATAATATGCCCCATGTGTCTGTAGTAGCTAAAGATAGCCCGTGGTACGTGCTCCCGAACTATACAGTAACTAACGGCTTAGTTATCGCTGAGCACCAAACGGAAGCGAATACAACAGGCCAGGCCATGTCGCAAGCGTCTGAGAGAAATACGCTCCTTGTAGCCGCCACATTATAGAGCGTTCGAATCGAGATGGGTTAACAGTGCGAAACTGTTCCTTGATGACTTGGATTGAAAAATACAGGTTACACAGACGTTAGCTATACGAAGCAACAAAGCCTTGATACGTAATTGGGTAGCTTTACGTTTTATTGTATAATATTTATAATATTGTTACTATTGTGATGCTACGGAACAGCCGCCACAGTGAGGCTGCACTGAGAAGAAAAAAGACGACGTGGGCCCGCTTGAAGTAGCGTCGCCATTTTGGCCTTCCGTTAGCTATATCTTTGAATAATTTAGTAACCATTTAACAAATATAGTGACACACATCGTTTTGACGCTTCGATAAGTGAATGTTGTCCGTTGACGCGCACTTGTTGTGTTCAACGGATTCGCACCTCATCCTCTGGAATGCTTCGCCGTGATGATGCCAAAATGACGCTGATTTCCTCTCAGGAAACGAATTTTTTTCTTCACTTTAGATCAAACCAATCACACCGGGAACACCCTTCCTGAACGTCTACCTGAACGTTCGGTATAACGGAATGGTCAAGAGGCTTGAGAAACTTCGGACGAACTTCAACAGAAGTGAGGAGTAAGCCATATTTTGTGTACTTTTTTGTAGTTACTGCAATTAAAGGGAAACCGTGACAAGAACAACGCATGCATTTGATTTCATTTATATTGCTTATCATGTATTTGAGTCTTCCCTACTGAAGTGGCATCTCCCCCATACTACTGCAAGAATCATTCAACCGGTGCGGCGGTTGTTAAGGGTCACGTAACAGAAAAGGATGCGCTTCAAGGACATACACACGCAACGATGATGATGATGATGATGATGATGATGATGATGCCCCAATTTCAGTGACGTGTTGAAATCATGTTGAACGACAACTGTTTCCGCTTTGCCGCATCATGCTACATTAAAACTCGTGTTTTCTTACGTGCTTTAGCATATAACCGGAATATTAGTAACTTATCAATTAATACAGATGAGATAACCGTAAAATGTAGTGCTGTAAAAAAAAGAAAAAAAAGAGAAAAAGAAGTCCAGTGGCGATGTAGCGGTAGATGCGAGAGAAATGCTCAGCAGTACGTCGCGCTTACCTGAGGTCTCGGATCCATGATTTGAACCGCGTTCGCCGCATTGCGAAGTGTTCAGTAGCTCACTCGACACCTAAAATGGAGGTTTGCAGAAAAGTCATCATCATCATCATCATCATCATCATCATCATCATCATCATCATCATCATCCTGGTTACGCCCACTGCAGGGCAAAGGCCTCTCCCATACTTCTCCAACTACCCCGGTCATGTACTAATTGCGGCCATGTTGTCCCTGCAAACTTCTTAATCTCATCCGCCCACCTAACTTTCTGCCGCGCTCTGCTACGCTTCCCTTCCCTTGGAATCCCCGTGGTTATTAAGGGTTACGGACTGGATTCCAAGGGAAGGGAAGCAGAAAAGTAACACTACTCAATGGCTGATCCGACGGCCGAACGTGGACGAACGCTTCTTCGTGGGCGATGGCTTAGGCGCTATATACAGCATTCTGCTGTTCAGCTTGAAGTACTAGGTTTGATTCACGTCTGAGGTGGCCGCTCTCTGGTTTGGGCGGAATGCAGAAACGGACGGATACTTAGATCTAGCTGAACGTCAAGAAAAATATACAGGCTACATTCATCCGCAGCCTGCCACTGCTATATGGTTGTCTTATTCCAATTATTTAAGGGCGTTAACTTCATGCCAATAAAATTAATTAGCAAGTTTATAATTAATAATTAATTAATTAATGCGCGATTATATGCCTCAGATAATCAAGTCATCACTTGCTCAATCAATCTATGAATGAATTAATCAATCAATCAATCAATCGTATACTCCTCTTGCAGATATGTTGGATCGGCAGTCGTGAATGCCTTCTACAATCGTGTGGCTAATTCTATAGGTAAGTTTCCAAAGAAAAAGCAAGTTAATCAGGTTCGAACCTTGGAACAAGCGTCAAAAGAACAACTGGCGTTGCTTCCGACGCGTATCCTGGAAAACGCCTCTAGGTTACTGTAACGACAAATGGTGGACACCGCCGACTGGAATTGAAGGGAGCACGTATTTCGAACCATTAAACACCAATGATTTTCACACGGAAACTTACAACTACCGCGTCATTGTTTCACGAGCACGAAAACTATTTAGGGCACACCGGCAAGTCAATTTCGAGGCTCGTGCTACGGTAGTAATCGTTTGTTTAAGCGTCGTTCGTGTGCACCGTTTCCCAATCATGCCACCTGTACGAACCTGCGCAGCATGGTTTAGTTTTATTAGGTGTCATTGCTTCCAGTTTATTGCGAGTTATTAGCAGCGAAATGTATGCAATGAATAATTAATTGCGTTTTGATAATCATTTAATACAGACGCGCCTCCTCGGGGGTGATATGTTAGTGTGAAGCTAGTTTACAAACGTAACATATAGCACCCTGGCAAGCGAAACGTTAACAAAGAACACAAACGTATCCTTTCGCGTAATATGTGCTCGAAACTGTGCCTAACTTCGTCAATATATCGGGGATAATGACCACAGGAGAAACCGAGTTTTTGTTTGTTTTTGTCTTGCTGACCATTCGTTTTTTTTTTTATTTCAGCGTTTCCTGCGGGAATCCTTCAGAGTCCCTTCTACGGCTACGGTCTGCCTCCGTGAGTGCATCCTGTGTCACTGCTCTTATGCAAAGAAGGCCTCAGAAAGCACATAGTTATCGAATATTAAACAGTCAGTAGTACACTTTTTGCAAATAGGAACCAATAATGTTTTCAGATTCACAGGTAGTGAAACATCACTTTTGGTTACTTTTACAAGGTCATTAGAATGACCAAATTTCCGAACCGAGTCGAATGGGAATCTTACAGAAAAACCACCTTTCGATATCGAATCAAATAATTCTAGCTGCAGTGAAGCAGCGAGCATACTCACAAACGGAACTTGCTTTCCTTATACGCCTTACGTTGCTTCTGCAATTAATCCTTTCGGAGCAAGAATAAGGAGAGTATTTGTAGGTCGTTGAGTTCACTAAAAGCCGCACCACGAATTCATTCAAATAACTGTGTTCCAAGTAGTCACGTTTAATAAACCAGTCCAGGGACAGTTTCCGGTCCGTTCTCAATAGCGATAAATTCGTTGCTTTGTGCATTTCTTATTTTTGTTTGCACACTGCAGCCATGCACGTTCTGATCAGAATGTTCTTAACATTTCTCTCATGGAAATATGTGTATTGTGTTTCAGTTCTGTAAACATGGGTGCAATCGGCTCTATAATCGGCCACGAAATCACTCACGGTTTTGATGACGCAGGTGAGTATTGGTTTGTCTACGTGGTCTACCTGTTTCGGTAGTGTGAAAATCACGAGCGCAGTATCAATGCTTACAAGTGACGACACTATACGCGCGGTCAAAATGGTGTTCGAGTCTCAGTACAAGCTAGTATTCTGATGCGTCATCAGTGGGAATCTTTCAAAGTAAAGTGTATCAACAGCGTGTACAGATTAGTGTGGTTCGATTCAGAAAAAAGTCACGGTGATAAATGCAAGAGGTGAAAAAAAAAAAGTCGCAGTAAAATCAATGCATCCGGCCTGACGCAATCTGATGTCCCCACGTACCGTCTTGACACATTTTTGTAAATGCACGCATCAATGTCCTTGCAGAAGAACAAACCATGGTTGCTGAATTCTCCGAATGATGTCCCGCACTTACGCAGGAAGCACAACACCGCTTACGTTTTGGCCACCACTGCCAAACGGGCATAGAGACATTATTATTATTATTATTATTATTATTATTATTATTATTATTATTATTATTATTATTATATTATCAAAAGTATGGTGTTCCGACGAAGCATCTTCCTCAGGCGCACGAAAATCGCCTTCGCGCTGACGAACATGTCTGGAAAGTCGGCAAACCTTACCTGACATAACGGCCCTTGACTTGGCAACTTATGCAGCTAGGTGTGATGATATCGATGCACCTGCCCCAAGCGGCATCATTTAAGACATCCGCAACTATTTCAGCGCCTATCTATAGAAGGGCGCGTAGACCTCTTTCACAGAAGATGCCGTCGTGTTCAAATTATCGCTAAACTTTATTTCATGCTCGATTGAGACGTTCGTCACTCCCGTGGCAGCATTCTAAATACCCTCACTTTGATATGTGAACACCTGACGGTTGAAATTGGTCCACTTGTAGAAGACCCGACCTGCACAGACAATCACTAGGGTTCAGAAGAACTTCACTTTGGCCTAGTTGGTATTTACTGCATATCATATTGACCGCAAACAAGACGGGGACAGAGGGAGAGAACACATAAACAGCACGGGCGGTATGCTGTTTATGCTATGTTTATGTTATGTTATGCTATCGCTAACCGCCTGTGCTGTTTACGTGTTCTTTCCCTCTGTCCCCGTCTTGTTTGCGGTCAATATGATATGCAATCACTAGGGTAAATGCAAATGTAGGAAACAAAGGTAGCATTTATTTCCCCGTTCTCAATATTTAATTCCTGAAGGCATTTGTTCCTCTCACTGCGTGAATGCTCTCCTCAGCGGCGTTTGCTCCTTCCACGTCGTGCAGGGAGCCAGTTCGACTCCGAGGGCAACCTCCGGAACTGGTGGACACACGACACCAGGCAAAAGTTCCTCGACCGTGCCAAGTGCTTCATCGAGCAGTACGGCAGCATCGTCGACCCACAAGCGGGCATGAACGTACGTCTCCAAATCCGAACATATTAGGGAAACTCGCCGCAAATACCTCCGTCGATTCAAGGCATAGTCCACGACAGCGAATCGGTGTTTGAAGCTGTGTTCAATAGTAAGCACGTGTAGCTTTCTGTAGATGGCAGTTCGAGGGGAAACGATCTTATGATGCCTCGCGATCGCTTATGGGTTACCGCCTCTGCCGGGTGCCGAGTAGGGCAAATGGCTCGAACGCTAAGAATGTGAAATTCAACGCTTTTAGAGTATAAAACAAGTACTTGCTCACGGCAAAATGTGACGACGAGGATTGTCATGAGCTGTAAACCGTTGCGTTAGGCAGCATTTAACGCAGTTTTAACCTGGCCGTAAAGGTGCTTTTACGCGTTACGGAATACCGGTACACCAGAGGCACCGACATGCGCAGTCGTGATGGTGGCGTCAACTTGTGTCGCTTACGAAAACTATTTACTGATCATAGGATCACTAAAATTACAACAGGTTAGCCTTCTTCCGGTGCAAAGGCGTTCGTAACAACAATCATTAGCGTATATTTTTTTTCTACCCTTTTGCGGAAACAGTAATGCAATATAGAAATGTCCCTAAAGGGTTGTAAGCATAAAAAGACGTATGTGTCACAACGTGGGCGCTACAAGCGGTGCTGCTATCGTCGATAACTTCGATCTTTTTGTATTCTGTGCAGTGTATTATGGTTACGAGTACAGGTAGAAACTCACTATTTGGTTTACATCAACTCTCTTCTCAACAATGGATAGATCGGTGCACTCCTTTAGAGTAAGCATAAGAAGGGGGCAATGCTTGTCAGACAAGTGGCCCCATAGGGACACGCAAAGGCACCTAAAAGTGCCGAGGATGAGACAACCCTGTACTACTGACGGAACTTTCATTTGGTAAAAACATGCAAATATCGGACCTCGTTGCAAGGGTCATAGGGCACGCACGAGAAGCTGTCAATGAGTTTCAAGAGAACACAAGAAGCCCAATTCAGCGCTTATATGAAGCACTGTTAACTATATATAAGCTTGAACTACTTGCTTGGAGCCAGAAATCGAAATTTCATATCGCCAGCACCTCGGGCAGCACCGCTGATAGGCATATCACACTGCTTGATAGATGAGGCATAGCGTTTAAAATTTTATGCGAAGCATATTACGAGAGCTCAACCCAGCTCCTCAGGCGCGGCGGTGTCGCCTTGAATACCACGTGACACCGTGACGTCACGACAGAGGAGAAGTGGCTTTGGCTCAACTGTTGCAAGATGGGCTGGGTGGGAATCGAACCAGGGTCTCCGGAGTGTGAGACGGAGACGCTACCACTGAGCCACGAGTACGATGCTTCGAAGCGGTACAAAAGCGCCTCTAGTGAATGCGCTGTTGCCTTAGAAACGAGCTGTTTCTAAGGCTCAGGCGTGCGTCGCTTGCTCAGGCGCACATTTCGTTGCCGCGCCGAACGCTGCGTTGCTCGACGCTCACCGCGTCCAATGCGGGGCGTCCAAGGCGAAGCAGAGTAACGCATGAGTTGTTTCTTCGTCTAGCCGAACCAAATATAGCTAAGCAACAGCAGTTCACCAAGCTAAACAGTGGTTCAACAACTAAAATAAAGGCTAGTATGCTTCGCATCCTGGGCTTAACCTTACCTAAGCCACAGCCATTGTTTCGCACTTTCCAGCATTTTGAAAAAAAAAAGCAAAAACAGATGGTGTTTATCGTAATGCTGACTTGCACACAACAGGTCACACGCGTACACTGAGTTTCATTTGTTTATTTTTCTTTCCAACGGACATCGTTCTTTGAGAACGATGCCTCGTGCTAAATTTCGTCCCGCGGTAACGACGACCTTGAGGATGAGGAAGCCTTTACAAGTCTCATTAGCCGCAATTGTTTGTTGTACTGGTTGCACATAAAATGGCAGCTGTTTGCTTATACCAGACTATACGGTGTAATATTTGCGGGTAAAAATAGTGCTTTACGTATGTTTGCAGATGCAGCCTCTTGAGTATCTTATCTTATCATTTGTTTCTTTAGTTTCGCGAAACGTTGCGTTGCAGCTCAGTAATGTACAAAATAATCGGTGCTGCCATTTTCTACTTCCCGAACGACAGCAGCCTGTACACTGCTCAGTGCAAGGTGAAAGCACATATTACCAGAAAACTTTGTCCAGGTTAATGACTCCCGTGTCCCAATCTTACCCCGAATCCCGACCAAAAATGGCCAAATTATTTCTTAAAAACTCCAGGCTACCAACATGTATTGCCCCCTCAAAGATAATCAATTTGCCTCAGTTTGCGCTGTTATATCGATGACGTGCTGCCATTTACCAAAAGCCCGGCTAAGCACTGAGACAAGGCTAGCCTCGTCCATGGCAATGCTATACAATGCAGAGTACCGCCGACCAGCTGAGATCGTCTTTTGCTTCTTCTGCCTTAAACCCGCGGAGGAACGCAGCTCATCCGAGGCACGGTACAGGAACCTTTAGCTCAGGCGCTCCCATCTAGACGCATGAAATTGCACAAGTTTTTCTCCGCATTGACTCGACCCACTTTGGCGCCGTTTTTGCCTCTTTCAAGTGCATTATAATATTTAACGGCTGTACTGTATATACCGACTGTTTCAAGTTTATTTGAACAAAATGTTTGCAGGCTTTCTTAAAAATTTCAAAATTTACATAAACTGAGGAATCATTTTTACAAATTTCCAACTGAAAAATTAAAAAGAAAATAGTAACACTTCTGTAAATTGCACCTACTGAGCCACCAAGGCGGATAAAATTGATTTATTATAGACGTCTCTTAAGTATGACTAGTTTGCGAGTAGGGCTTTGATTATAACAATGTCACGTAAGCTCTAGCTCTTCTGTGCCACACCTCTGGATGCCCTAACAGGTGGAGTTTAGGGAACTACCATACCTGTGTTTGGTGCAGATTTAAGGATGTTTAAGCTTTGTTGCTTAGTATTTTATTTTTCAAGTTACTGATATTCGGAAACTTTCATATGATAACTACGAGTATATGAATCAAAGCTCTGCTTTACACGGTCGGTAGAATCTATCTTTTTTTCTTTCAAATACAAGAATTTTCATTCGGAATCGATTCAGCGGTTGTCTGATCCGATTTCGCGCTTTGCGTGTATCTGAATGCGAAAATCGCAGTTGTTCCTGAAGCCAAACGCCCCCTCGATGATACAAGGCAAACAATGTTTTCCAAAAGGAGAGGGTAAACTTCAGCACTCGGCGAACAGACTGAACAATGGCTTTTTCTCGCGCCCCAGCTTATCTCCCCCGGGGTCCCTCCTCCTCCCTCCCCGAAGACTCGGACTTCCTAGTGCCATTAATACCTTTTGCAGATGTATTGCAGCACTTGCGCTTATTGCGACGAAAATACCCGGGGCCGACCAAGGGATTAGATAAATCAGAAGAATGTATTTTACGAAGATTACAAACCATGTCATTTAATAACCCAGTCAAGCTACATGCTATTGGGCCTCAATCCTTTTCGGCCGAGTGTAAATTCTGCAGGCAGAAAGCAGATTTGTACCATACGGTATGGGCCTGCCAGGCTAATAGTGCTTTACAAACTATACGGCAGCCAACGTGGGAAGAACGGGAGGCAGCCCTGTCCAGCTCAACCCTCGAGGACCAGCGAGCCCTCGTAGAAAGAGCTAGGGCGGCGGCCTTAGCCAACGGAATTTAGGAATAAAAATCCGACCACCCTTCTCCTAACTCCCCTCCCCTTTTCCTTTCAATAAAACGTTTTTATCATCCTCATCTCGTGGGAGGCCATCGAAGAGTGTCGCCAACAATGTTACGAACACAACTGCAGTATTATCCGTAGCGACGTAGTTCACGAACATAGTCTCTTTCGCCCTATACCTAGTCTGAGCTCGCAGGCTATATTTACGCCACAAAGAAGGGCCTTGATGTCTGCGCTCAACATTCAACAAAGACGGTCTTCCCTTGAGCTAAGGCACGTGCTTGGACCATGGACAAGCGCTACCTGGACTTCTCGTGCAACGGAGCCACTTTTGGGTTTCCTTGGAGACACCGGTCCCAATAACACTCTTTACTGGAGTGTTGAGTGCTGTGTTTTGTGTATCTGTGTTGTCAACTGTGCAGATCATTTTAGTTTTCATCCTATTCATCTTAAGTAGCACGCTTGGCATACCGTCAGGCAAACCACACCAGGATTCATTAGAGAACCCCTCCTCTCTCTCTCTCTCTCTCTCTCTCTCTCTCTCTTCTATTTTTTTGCTTCATTTTCTCAGCTCAATGCCATCAACACGCAAGGAGAGAACATCGCTGACAACGGTGGCATTCGGGAGGCTTTTCGGGTGAGTAAAACCTGTCGGAAGTCACGCGGTTTGTTGACGATAGCGAAGAACCTCTTAAATATATAGCCTCATGGGTTCAACGCCGAACCCTTAGTGTTCTACTTGTGTGCTGTAAGCGAATGTGCCTCCATAGCAGCGGCCGGAATGTTCTAGGGCAACAACAGTTTTGTTGTGTTATTAGCAATCTCGTCATGTTTATTTTGCATTTTTTAATGAAAGAAATGCGAACGAAGAGTTATAATCTCAAGAATCTCATTATATTCGAAACACAGAATCTGCAGTGATGCATCTCCGGAATACACAGACGCACACGAAAAAAAAGAAGAAATAAAACATAGAAGACGCAGCAATTACGCCGTTTAAGGTGGACAAACTTAATCATATTGCACACAGCGGTGATTACTCGCCAGTTTTTAAGCCCTAGATCTTTATACCGCAATTGGCAAAATAATAATTGCCTGCGATGTAGTTTATAAAGTGTCGTTGTAGTTTACTGCCATAATGTTGTCGCTGTACCACCGCATGTCGTTACGGTTTCATCGAATGCGAATATCTACAGTCCTAAGGAAACATCGTTATTGTTGCGCCGTTCTCTTCTTCGAAATTTGATCGATACCAGCCGTACACCACATGTTAGAACCACGCAATGGCTTTAATTACCTTAGAAACGCAATCGCGCCGTTACGTGACAAATACTTCTCTCGCTTTCTCCCCTGTTCAAACGCCCCTGGTTGTGTCTCTGGCAGGCGTATCGGATCAGCTTGGCCAAGCTGGGAAAGCCAAACGGCGTTGCTCTGCCCGGTCTCGAACGCTTCACCAGCGACCAGGTCTTCTTCATCTCCATGGCAACGGTACGGGCAATCTGTATTTGAAACAATCAGCGCAAATGCGACTTTTCTTATGGCTTCACTACAATTTACCCGTGCCGAATAGACTTTGGAGTCTCGTGTCAATCAAATCGTATCAAATCGTACATCGACTCCAATCTTTGCTGAATATCTCTAAGTGCTCCTTTTGTTTATTGTGTCAAACTTGCTGTAACCTGAAAAAAAAAAGATTGAGTGCTAAGCTACTCTCTTATCACTTTTGTATAATTTGTAACTCTTCAAATAAAATAACAAGAGTATCGGAAACAATGTAACGCCGTACCAGAGACTCCCTATTCCTGTTTTGATCGAAAAAGCTAACACACGACCCCATTTTGGAACATGCTCGTATTTTGTTCCAGCGCAAGCCTGCGTTGTTTATAAGTTGTCTGTTGTGTGGCAAGCGCCTAAGTATTACCGAATATTTTTCATTCGTTGTAAACTAGGTCTTCTCCCCTTTGTGTGTGTTCAATAGGATCAGTTCCTTCCGGAAGCACAAGCGATTGTCCGACGCAGTGACAGTCTCGTTTCATGCTATCAATGCGTGTTACACTTATATGAAATCTAACATCCACTACGTTTATTTTATTTTCTCTGCAGGCCTGGTGCACCAACATGAGAACGCAAGAACTTAAGAACGACATCCAGTACGACACTCATAGTCCATCGAAATACAGGTAAACGCCACGATAGTTCTCTCTCAACATTCTCAAGACTCTCAACATTCCTGTACGTTCAGGCAGGGTCTGGTATCCCCCACTGTTTCCACTATTTTAGTTACGTAGGAAGATATCATAACTCACACCTTGCTTCTGATTTAACATACAATGCAAGTTCTTGTTACTGCGTACACTATTTACATGGCGCAGACAGGAAACCGAAGCTTAAGATAGAATGAACAGGAGCGTTGAATCTGACGAGATTTTACTTCTAAAATGAAGACTCCGTGCTTACCCACATACGAAGTGATGATACAATCTATAAGCATTGAAAGTGGTCGCCGAAGAAAACACGAGCAAACCAAAAAATGCTAGATCTTCACAGATAACGTGTCACTTCGTGGCACGCTCAGTTTCTATACCCGTGATCAGTTTCAAATTCTGAACGTCGCGCGAACTTTCTCTGAATTGCAGGATCTTGAGCTTCGTGTTGTCCCCTTTATTCTATCCAGTTTTATTCCTGCGCAGTTACAGTTGAATACGAACTGCTCCCACGTCTCCGTGTAATAGGGTTCCTTGCTAACTTCGTAAACATCTCTGTTGTGGAGGTGAGTGCGTGTGTGCTCATATGTCCTGTTTGTGTGCTATGTGTATCGTAATCACTGCACAGCACCTCGAGAAGCATGCCAGGAGTTCAGCCAGGTTAACATCTGCAGCCAGTGATGAAAGCTCGTGTATATATATATAGTCATATCATAAGAAGCCAACAAAACACTGACACCAAGGACAAAATAGGGGAATTTACTTGTGCTTAATAAATGAAATAAACAAACGATAAATTAATGGAAATTAAAGTGGATGAAAAAACAACTTGCCGCAGGTGGGAACCGAACCCACAACCTTCGCATTTCGCGTGCGATGCTCTACCAATTGAGCTACCACGGCGCTGTTTTCCCATCCACTTTCTTGGGTATTTGTGTCCTAGTAGAACCCTGGGAGTGTTAGCCAGCGCCACCACTCACAGCATATATATATATAAAAACTTGTCAAAATAATTACACCATTTTGAGGTTTCTGTTATCGTTTCGCACGTTTACATCTCAGAAGATTTAGCATAAAAGAAACGCGACGTCGGTGTGAATCTCAAAATCCCGAGGAATAACTTTGTCAAGAATGTAAAACAAGGTGCGAGCCACTTTAGTGATAGAATGGCGTGCAAATCTTTTTCTTTTCTTCTTCCTCTGTGCTAGCGGAACGACCTTCCGCTTAAAAGCCGGGAGCGTTTCGCGAGGTCAAACAGCGAGACGCATGCAAACACGGCCGCTCAGGGTGACGAGAATACACGTTCAAGCGAAATGGCGCGCGCCAACCCATCAGCTGCGACTGGCCTCCGAGCACGCTTGAGAGCAGCAAAATATGACCGCGCAAACGCTGCGTCACGCGGCTTCATCAGCTGCGACTAGCCTCCGAGCATGCTTGAGAGCAGCACAATATCACCGCGCAAACGCTGCATGCGTCACGTGACTTTTTTTTACGTATTTCGCGGGCCTTCTTTGCAACCCGGAAGACAGGACTACGTGAGACGTATCGTAAAGGGAACAACTCGATCGGCGGTTTCTGAAGGTGCTCTACAAATCTGCGTAGCATACTTGGAGTCCTCAGGCAATAATTACAAATTTGGGGTAATTAAGCCTAATTAATTAGAGAGTTCTTGGCTCAAGTTATGAGGGACACCCTGTATAATATTGTGGCTGCGAGGTGATGTGAGGGTTTGGTGGTGCGGCCAAACCGCATCCTCAAATGTAACTCGACCCCCGACCTCTCGTACATATATATATATTATTTTGAAGGTCGGGCTACATATGAGTAAATACGAAAACTGGTCGCCTAAGACCGGACAGCGAGGTCTTTTTCTCTTGCTCCTGCTTTCTCCTGCTGAGTCACTCGCCTCTTCGAATCTGCGCTGTCCCACCTATATTTTCTCACTACATTACCTAGAGGGAAATCTGTCGCGGCTGCGCTGTAGTATACATGGGAATGCCGGTATATTGTGACTTCAGATTGGCACTGTTCTCTACCGTGTTCTCTACCGTGTTCTCTGGCACTGTTCGACACCGTGAAGACAAGCACTGTTCCCTCTATCACAATGATTCATTTTCTACTAAAACAGCACGTAAGACGTTGTTTTAGCTTCATTATTGCACAAAAACAAGTTTTGTTTAATTATGAGAACTTTTTATTGCATGTACAATTACACGAAACGTAAAAAGCACCAGCGGCCCGCTAAAGTTGGACGACAGACAAGATTCGCGCATTCTTTGAAACAGTTTGTCGTCTGTTCTTGCTCTTTTCTTTTCGCATGGTTATGCGTTGTAGGTGAGTAAACGTCATTGGAAGACATATTATGAGTGGAGGAAAACTTTTTGTGAAGGTTTTACGCTAAGAACGAGTTATTTGTGTAGCCGTAACCGCGTTTTAGGACAAGCAACTTACAACGCCAGCCAACACAAGCCTCGCAGACACATATGTCATCATTCCAATGAATGCACAGCACGCCTTAGGAAACTCCCATAGACGGTGGCGCCAGAGTTTCCTTTAGGCGTTATAGTGAGAAAATCTATGGCTCCACCAGAACGTGTGCAGCAATGAGGAAGTGCCACGTCTGACGTGCCACGTTGTCAGTTTGCCGATATGGCAAGAAAGTTTGCAAGAAAAAGAGATGGTTCATCGATTTCACCCTTTTATCCTTTGTTAGTCTTCGCACCAGACGTGTTATGTCTTATTCGAACGGTAAAGTCAGCTTGAGTTAGCAGAATTAGGCTGCCACTCTAGACGCCCGCGACGAAATTAAAGATAGGAACCCTCGGTTCTCTCCCAGATCTTTACTCATCACCGACGTCTCATCCTCGGCGAGTTAGCCCGTAACATCACCAGGCAAGGGAAAATACGCCGAGCATTACAAGATTACTGCCGCTGATGGTTACCTCGGTGGACCTATTAGCCGTTATTGGCGAACAGGTCCCTATGAGCTGCCACTTAGGCGAATTGGTGGGCGCCTGCCGGCTGATCAAAGCTCCAGCTCCCATGCTTTTGCTGTCGCGTTTCTGCTTAAATCTAACTGCTTAGAAACGGAAAGGTAGCCTACACCAGAGCCGGCCATCACAATACAAGGCGAAGAATCTGAAGCTACACATTTCTCCATATAACGCGAGCACACAATTTAAACACACAGCTCCGTACTAAGTCTACAGACAGAGAGAAAGAGAGAGAGAATAAGCTAGGCAATAACAATAAAAAAACCTAACCAGTACAAGCGGCCTACATTCAATCTCGTTAATTTATAGAAGTTCGTGCCCGCTGGGCAATAAAAACACTATTTCACATGCGCGCACCTACGAATATCATTTGTTGTACTTCCCCGACATTTTCTTCGATTCCCCACTCTGCATTTTTTTTTCACTTGTCTCCATTTCTTCCATAAGTCCATCTCGCACTGCCAGTGACCCTGGCCTTCGACCTCTCTTTACATCGGGCGGGCAAATTCGGCACTAGTCGAAATCGAGCGGGAAAGTACTGCGTGAGTTGGTATATACGTGCGTGAGAGAGAGAGAGATGGAGAGAGAGAGAGAGAAAGTGGAGTTATCGATCCAGAGGGGGAAAAGTTCTGGAGCCCGGATACGGCCGAAGCGTGCCGTGAACGCCAAATCCATCACTGACAGGCGTGCTAGTTGCGCTTGGGAACCGCACCGCTCGAGAGCAGGTGTTTAGGTTTTAGTTCTGAGTGGTCGTGGTTGCGCGTGAGGGAGGGAGCTCACTAGGAGTTCGCTTGTGCTCCGTTCGCTGTATAGCGGTGCCGATAAGAAAAAAAAATTGTTTGTCGCCGGAACAAGTTTAACTCTTTCAGGTCCAGTGAGACCTGTATAAGACATCGCGATACTTTGGAAATAGCATTCATAATATTTGACGTAGGAGAAATGAAAACCACACGTAATGTGAGAAACAAGAGTGCCACCAAGTCTTCTCATAGTATTTTGGTATATTTGTTAAGTATAATATATTTGTTCTGACAAATTTCGCGACAGCCTACACCTCGCAGTACGATGAGAATTGGCCCCCGGCGTCGACTCCTTTTATTTAATTAAGATATTCGGCTGACGATGGGACCAAGCAGGTGGGCGAACAAGATACTGAAGACCACAGTGTACGGCAAATTTCAAAGTGCATAGTGCAAGAACAAAATTCATATGAAAGAAATAAAAGGAGCCTGTCTGCCATATCCGAGGCATATACCATGCCTCGGGCTCCTTGTAAATAGTTTTGCAATAATATGTAGCTCTCGTTAAGGCACTAATCATGGGAAACTTCGAATTCCTAAGCGCCACACAGCTCCCTGGCATGTGCTGATACATGGCAAAAGGTTTGAACATCTTCTGTACAACTGCGCTAGAAAGTGTCTACTCGTAACATTTCCTTTCTTCTCTTGTTCAGATGCGCGGAACACAAATTCGTAACCTCGCAAACAAAACTCTAACCATCAAGAGTTAACCTATCTTCAGTTTTTTAAGTGATTCAGACTAGCGAAAAGCACTTACAAATGACTCTAGCTAAACATTTTTGCGTTTTTTAGTTGGTATCTATGGTTCGTTCGACCTCTGTCTCAGCTGAAGTCTCGTAGGTAAAGCCTCATGGACACAACCCCTGATAAGCAAGTCAGCCATGCTTTCCAAAGAAGGTCTTATACGGCCCTTTAAAGTTCATGACTTCTACCCTCAGCTTACAAAACAAAGAACACTGAAATGAACTACCGTCTGATGAGACCCTTGCTTCCTTGCAGATGCTGCTAGTTGGCCTAGTGCGGCTCCACGTACTCCACGCTATGCCAACTAGAAAAGCTCTTACTCACAGAAAGCAACATTCTTGACCACTGGCTCACACGGACAACAAACTGTGCGAGTTGCTATAAGTACGCCGCTGCGTTGCCTAAAAGAAGCTGGCATTTAGCGACAGTTCGGATTGTGCGCCACTGTGCAGTGTGTGGCGTTGCATGCCTATGTATGTGTGACTCTGTTGGAATATGTGACACCTTCACAGACTCTTTCAAAGCACCCACGCGACCTGTTTGATATGGTTCATTCTTTCTCTTGTCTCCCTCTTTTTCATTCTCTCTCTCTCTCTCTCTCTCTCTCTCTCTCTATATATATATATATATATATATATATATATATATATATATATATATATATATATATATCCAGCAACATTGTTCATGTCTTGTCTTGTTCATGCAGGGTTAACATCCCCATGGGCAACCTGGTCGAGTTTTCCCACGCCTTCGGCTGCCCGGAGGGAACACCCCTGAACCTGACTCACAAGTGCATCCTGTGGTGAACGACTCTCGTCGCTTCGAAACCGCGGCTACCTCGGGGTCCGAACGGCTTTCGTTCCAGGACCTTGTAGGCGGCGGAGCCAGTGACATCGTAACAGAACCGAGTCTTCGAGAAGCGGCCGGGGACAGGCGAAAAAAAAAAACGGGACGAAGAAAGAGCGATCCCCCGCCTGCTTCTACGAACCATCTATCTATCTCTCTCTCTCTCCCTCTCTCCGCAAGTGGCCCGTAGCTCCATACCACACCCGGATGCATTTACTCTTGTACATACGCGTGAGCTTTCATTCAAACTTCATGTCGAAATCGCGTGTATCCTGAAGCTACGCAGGGTCATCGGAGGAAGAATGGCATGGAGAAGAGCACGTCATTGCGCGAACGATCTTTCTTCTTTTATTTCTGAATGACGTTCTTTTGTAAAAAAAAAAAGAAAGATGGATGTACAGTACAACTGCCTTTTATCCTTGGTTCTCTTTACGTTGTGTTTGTTTGTCTCCGTTTCTTTTCTGGCTGTCTTTGGAGGCGCCACTGCCCGATGACAATTGGTTTCTCGCTTCCTCGAGCATCGCTTGAACGATAGGTCCCGTGGTTACTGGTGCTTTCAGTCGCCCCACATGCTAACGAAAAAAAAAGGACGATGGCTCAGCAAATGTAATGCAAGAGCATTCGTTTTCCGAACATTTTGCCGTAGTTCGCCCCCTCTTTCTGGGTGGTGGTTATCACTGAAGTGATGAATATATACTTCGTGTATCGGAATGCCAGAAAACAGTCAAAACTAAAGAGAAAAAAGAATTTTTAGCGCAGTTTCTTGAAACATCAATCACAGGTTTTTCTCCTGAGTTGCCAGCGAATCAAGGTGTCGCGAGCAGCGTGTTCTTAACATTTTTCCTCACAATCGTAACTGTGTGAAGCATGACCACAAAATATGTTACAATTTATGCGTCATACGAGACAAGCGATACGCCTTGGGCAGCATGTTCTAACGACACAGCAAAGAGGCCTAAATACAGCGTGATGTTTCGCGCGGGTATTTGCGAAATACCCAATATACAAGTTGTGTATTCGCAATAGCCTACGCCCAAATTTTTAACAGTGGAGCTAAGTTTTTAGTTCCGCCGTGGAGCGTTACCAGAAAACTCGGCCCAGCTGTGAGCCGCCTCGCGTTGCCTATGGCAACCAGCAGCGAGGGCACCGAGCCACGTCACCTCCTCGCGTCCCCACGCCTAGGGTGGTGTCGTGACGTCACAGGCTAGTAATGCTCGGAACAGCCGACGCGGCGACACACCTCTCGCCTCCTCTACTCCGTGCGTATGTGCTGCTACCAAGGGAAGACAGAAGAAAGTGCGGACACCTCAAGAAGAAGCGGCTTACGAGGAAGGGCGCTGTAGTGCCGAGCGAGAAGCGATGCGTCGCCGCCGAGCTAATCCGGAACACCGCGCCGGAGCTGCGGCTGGGCAGAAGCGACGCTGAGTCGAGGGTCCCGAGTTTCAGTCCAGGGAACGCGAAAGTCGGCGCCCGAACGCTCGCCGTCGCCGAGAAAGCGATACCGGCCTGCGACTGCTCGAAAACTTCCAGCGTCAAGCGCGCCGAGACCACTTAGCAAAACCTAGCATAACCTCGCAAAACCTAGAAACGACATAGCCAAGCCTACCACAACCTCACAAAACCTAGAAACGACTAAGCCAAGCCTACCAACAACTTAAAACCTACAAACAACTTAGGCAAGCCACGTAGTGATACAAGGCCTTGCATCAAAAGTGCAAGCTGTGTACATCTTTTGAGATTACTTTTGTTCTTTGTATTTCTTCATGTAAGATATTTGTTGTAAAAGCGTTACGACTCTCTCGCAAACCATTGGACCAGAAAGGATTAAAGGAGGATTGGTGGCCGAAATTATTCGGCAGCCTTCGCCGACGACGTTGCTCCTCACCGCGTGAGTGTAGTTATGTGACGTAATAACCATGCAGCCAGTCAATCGCTAATGACGACAGAAACTCTTCTCGCGTTGTTTATCTCTCTACGATAATTGATGGTGGGATTGTTCGAGGTTCCTTTCTTCTGCGTCATGGCATGAATATCGATAACGCGGGAATTGGAAGAGTCATTTCCTACGATGCTGTTTCGAGCGATTAAGAAAAGGAAAACAGAAAAACGAAAGTGATCAGCCAGTATTACACGAAAACCGGAGGACGGTAATCTGCCGTCTCAGTTATTGTGGCATCGTGCGACGTATACTGCGCAAGAAGTCGAGCGTTTTTCTCTCCTATCTCCGTAAATCGGGTAAATGATCCGTCTTCGTAACCGGCGTCTTCATTCCTCCTGAATTATGCAGCTTTTGCGGAGCACTTCAGTTGATTGCAAACGCGGGCTACCTCGCTCTTCTTATCGTCGCTCGAAAAATGGTGAAATGAGGTACGAATGGATAGAGACCGACGGTATAAGGAGAGCTGCGTGCTATCTAAGTATTTGCGTCTGCAAGGACTTCAGTAAAGGAACGTCCCTGAACAGCCTTCGAGGAATCGCAATTGCCAAGAACAAAAACTTCTCGTGATTCGGAAAGCTTAATGGTTTTGGAATCGAAATTACATTTCTGATCGTTGCAGGAAAGCATCGTTTGAATCCGAGGTGCTAGCTTTTGTTTACGGAGAAGCTGGGTCCCTAATGTACAGGCGGATGCGGGAATGGTTGCACTCGGTTATTAGAAAACCCTGCAATCGTTTGAGGCTCAGGACGGCTGCAGCACTTTGTCCATTGTGGAAAAGTGCGCGTGTAGATAAGTACAGGGGGCCATAGATGAGCAGGCAACCGAGCCGCCTATACGCGCATCGATCTCCTCAGATTGAAGAAGTTTGGCAGAGAAAATTGCTTTAGGGGAGGCGGGGCGAAGCTTTTGGTTCGCAGTTTGTTTTGTACTAGTTTGCTTGCACCGCACATTCCCCCTAGTAGATGCGCAAAGAAAGATTCAGTGGCGTAGCTGGTGCGCACCAGCACTTTTATTCAGTACCGCAATGATGACAAAATAGCGCAGAGAATGGAGGGAGTGAGAGGGTCATGCATTTCTTGACAAGATCCCTTAGAGCCGGGAGAGGGAGTGGGGGGAGGCAGATGTCCTCTTAGTTTACTGCAATTAAAGGTAAGGAAATGTTCAGTGAACGGAGTTGCGAATGAGGTAAACGTTACAGGAGATGCGAGACGTAGGTCTCAGCATGTCACATAACTTCGAGCGTTCTAAAAATTGAGTTTGGTATATTATCGCCGCATTGATGCGACAGCGTACAGTGCTCTTCGCCGTTCGCTGCCACCGACTCGCACGTGCTGAGGGATGTCGCGCCTCGACCTTGGTTCGTATCTCGAGATCTTTCGACGTTCAGAGGCACATCTATCGCGTACAAGGCCGCCTCTGAGTGCGCTGGGCCACTGCCGTAAAATCGATGACGCTGGCAGCGCTCGACTAACGTGTCTTTTGCTTTTAGACTTGTGCCTCGCGAGGGTAATGCACTCAGCCAGGGCCATTACGGTGGCTTCGCGAGGCTGACGCGCGCGAGGCTGATGCAGGTCTGACGGGGAGGGCAGTGAGAGACACCTGGAGGGTAGGATTTGTGGTACACCAAAGCGTAGAATGAAGGGAATGTCACATCTCGCACTGCTTTAGACAAGCGTACAAAAATATTTGAAGCTCCTGTGGATCTGCCCATTTAACTTGAATCTCGAAGAACGAGATAAGACACGTCAGGAAGTCAAAAGACAGCAAGATAATGTAAACCCGTCACTACACATGGTTCGAAAGAATGAAAAATACAGGTGCCCATACTACTCATTCATAGGCGCATCTGTAAAATTGGGATGGCAACCCAGGTTTGTTGATTAGGACGGGTACGTGAATGTCCATATGGACAGCTTCAGGAATGGGCGCCCGGGTGCACCTGTACACAAGCGGGAGTGCCTGCACAGGAGTATGCGGCTGGTCAAGCAGGTATGTAACTTACTTTAAAAAAGTTCAATGTTGGTTTACCCGTGCAATAAATTTCATCACTGAGAGATAACACTAGATAAATCCCGGAGACTGAGGATCGTATGACTCCGACGGTGCTTTAATTAACTCCTAAGAACTTCGGTGGTTGGTAGATTTAGGAGTCCTTCAACCCCAATCTAAAAAAAGCTTTGACGCCACCCAAGCTTTCATTGAACCTTGAAATTAACCCCTGACGCTAGGTTACCAGTGACTACGGAGCACCTAACCAAGCTGGTGGTCACACATATGACGTAGCAGAGGGTGCTAAGAATTTCTTGATCCGGACAGGCTGGCCCCTGGAAGCTGAACCTGGAAACTTTCGGCATGCGAACCTTTTCGAGTGAAGCTAGCTTAACAGGGCTTCTTCAGTGCAGTTTGTACAACTGGTGAGGCTTACACAGTGCTGACTAACGACCACGTTCCCTGCTACACAGGTCTTCCAGGTAAGATAAAATACAGCGTTGAATAGCGGGCAACACACAGTACACCCATAATGAAACCGTAACAGTCATAGTGAAAAGATCAATCGGATACACAAATAAACATTAGTAGAAGCCTTACCCACCAACGTCTAGTCATGATGAAGCAGAAGAAAAAAATTCTATGACGGCGTTGAAGTAGCAGTGAGAAAGCTGAAAACTCAGTATACTGCAGCCATGGGCGACTTGAATGTGAAAGAGGAATAGAAACAAGCTGGGCAGGAGGGCAGTTGGCTAGTATGGCATAGATTCTGGAAATGGTGGAGCAGATATGTTGGTTGAATTCGCGGAACGGGATCAACTACGAATAATTAACAATTTTTTTCAGAAGCGTACTAATAGCAAGTGGGCAAGCCAAAGCCCTGACGTGTAAACAAGAAATAAAACTTATTTCAAGCTCTGTGCCGGCACTTGCATTGTGCAAGGCGTAGGAATATTAGGAATGGTAAAAAGCTGCGATTACAAATCAGTCAGGTCAAGAATTGGCCTTACTTTGAAGAGAGAAAGAACAAAAAAGGCCAATTTTGAAGCAATTAGGGTGAAAAGAGTTGAATTCAGGCTAGCGTTCGCGAACAAATGCAAGGCTTATGAACAAGGAGCTAGAGATAATATATAGATGCTTAACGAGACCTTAACTCATCTATTTTCGAGGACGCAATTCAAGTTGGAAGTAAGGTGCTAAGAAAAACCAATCAGCAAGCTCTCCCAATTAGAGAACTACCTAATGAAAAAACGAGAAGGAAAGGGAAGCACAGCCGGGGATGGCAGAGAACTAGGTGGTGAGATGAAATTAGAAAATTTACATGCATCAGAGAGTGTCGGCTGGTACAAGACGGGTAATTGGAGATCGCTGGGAGATGCCTTCGTCATGCAGTGAACATAATTAGGCTGACTACATTGATGACGATGATCATCATGATACTTTCCCACAAGTGTTATCACGACCGAGAACACGCTCTAGTCACTCTGTAAAGTGACCAGGCAACTTATCAAGGACGGTAGAAATGGAGCGAAGGCTGTCATCATCAGCGATTCGACGTCACTTTAGAAAGGGTCGAATGGGTTGCTCAGAATACATTTTTGAAAGTATTCGTAAGAACGTAAGCCATATTAAACCAGCAAAACTGGTAGCACAATTGCCTAAAGGTCACCAAAGCCTCTCCAGATAATGAAATATTACTTTGATGCTGCGAAAATAGACGAGACGCTATTGCTACCGAGGAGCTTTATTATTTCCTAGATAGCTCCAGTAGCTGGTGAGTTTTTATTTCATATGAGAGGTGCGGAATGACATTACATTGAAACGCATCGCAGGAAAGCCCGATATGCACAACGTCGCCGAAATGCCAGTGATCATGCATTCAAGTTTAACTTTGTAGCTGGCAATCTAAAAGCGGAAGATACGGTGTTGACTGGACCTGTAAATTGAGGCTCTGCCCAAAGGAAGTTGTAACGTCGTACATGACATTCTCCCAGAAGCAAGAGCTCAGTAGCGTACAATTGCCAATGAAACACCTTTTTTTTTATCTTTTAGTCATTTGAACAAGTGCGGTGATCTCTTTAAGTTCCGTTTGAGAAAAGGATGTCGCCATTTTACATGGACAAGGAGATGACGTCACGGCTACATGATGTTATATCTGCCCTCCAGCCAACGCAGCACGCAAAGCGGCAGCAATGTACACACTTTTTGACAAGAGATGTTAAGAAAAATGCACACACATGAAAAGAGTGGGAGAGGGGTGGAGGATTCCGTAAGTACTGCGGCAACTGCTGCAGGCGGGATGAGGAGCTCGAGTGCTTTTAGTGAAGCGACAGGAGGACAGTCGTACGCAGCATTGTCATTAGGAAGGTATTCTGAAGCAGTGTGCTGGGGTGAGAAAAATAACAGCAACAAAAGAAAAAGAAAAAGAACGATACTAGCGCTAGCCAAATGTATAGCCCTCGCCCCTGTGGTGTATGCGTTGTTGGTCCTCGTCTAATAGCGTTGCTTTAACACAACTTCAAGATGAACCAACTCGGCCAAATCAAGTTTTTGCAGCCGCCGCCATCGAGAACTAATCGGTGCTCGAATGTTCATGAGCGTGGCTGGTATAGCACTTAATAAAATATGTTGAAAAAATGAAAAATAAAGGTAAGAAAATTTTTGATAGAAACCATCAGAGTGTAACTGTCAAAGTGATAGTACGCGCCCCCCAGTAACAGCTCTCTCTGAATATGAGCAACAAGTCTCGTGCAAGGAAGTTAAATAAAAAAACTGGAGTGGAAATGATGTCCTACAGGAAGTCGGCGACCTGCATTTTACCAGGGGATTCGATTAACGTTGGCATTTGGCGGAGAACAGAAAGCGTTTTCTCCTCGCTTCGTTTAAAGATGCGTACATCTCCCTTGTGTACGTCTACATGCCAGATGTAAGTGCGCTGCTTCCCTATCATCGCTTCCAATGACTTTCATAAGGCCAGCTTTGCCGTACAGGTGCTTCTCGATGTGCCTGTCTGTATCGCTGGTGTTAAGATGTAGCTTGAAAGTCCTAAGAACTTGTGTGGGCGATCAGGCTGTCACTACTCAGCCTTTGGCAATATTTTAGCCCGACACAGCATTCTAACATTTTCCAATTAGTCTTAAATTTATATTGACATATCAAGAGCAGTTGAAATGCGATTTTTGTCCGTGTATTTCAGCACACTTTCAAGGGGGAAGTAGGGGCAAGCAATGGCTTCACCTCTGCTAGTAGGAATCCGTGAGAGCTGCCACTTCAGAATTTATTTTTTTCTGACCTCCTTCTACTTTGCTAGGTGGCTGCGCCGGAAGCGATTCAGGACCCGGGAACGCGACACATAGGCCACGTTTTAGACGGCACACCTATTGGTTAACATGATGAGACGTGTGGCGGCTGTAGAATCACACTGCCTCCGAGATCGGCCTGTGCTACAGATAACATTAACATCCTCGCGAGAGAAGACACAATCTCTTCAGCGCTAATTAAGTACCGACCAACCGAGTGACCATATTTTATTATGCTGCCTCCGAGATCGGCCTGTGCTACAGGTAACATTAACATCCTCGTGAGAGAAGACACAATCTCTTCAGTGCTAATAAGTACCGACCAACCGAGTGACCATCTTTTATTATGCTGCCTGCGAGATCGGCCCAGTCTACTCGGCCGAACAGCCGGCCACGCGAAATCGGGAAAGGAGCCAAAGAAAGGTTCGCTCTAACAACCTCTCAGCCGGACCAATGAGCTGCGGCAATACCGGAAAACTGAAGGAACGTAATTATTTTTTTTCTTTTATGAGCCATGGTTTACCAGCGATATAGATGTAGAATAACACACGCGCTGATCATCTGTAGGAGTGAATGTGTTCCCTTTCTAGTTTAGGCGACTTGCGGCAACACGTGCTTCTTCATGGCAATGCATATTGCAAATGCAAACCGTAACGAGCGGTGCCGTCATCAGGAATTCATGTAATGGCCAGCGCAGCTTGAAGAACCCGGAGAGATACCAGCGCATCGCGGCATTTCGCGCATTGCGTCACCAGGGGGCGCACGTTGCCGCGTTTGCACCGCCCCTATAACTGTCGGCCCCGGCGAATAAAAACGTTGGCTCTTGGCCGGGGATTTCGAGCCAGCCGCCCCTCTAACACTACGGCATTTTCTTTTTATTTCTCCGAAAATACCAACGCGTGTACACTACGTTCACTTTCAGTTCCACACGGAGCTTTCTCAGAAGCTACGGCAACTTGATTATTTATTTGTTGTCACACGAAGCACACGCAGGAGCCGAGCAGACGACAAAAAAATTGCAGCAACGAGACGCACAAACTTGGCGATGGTGCTGAAGGCATGGTTACGGTATGCATGGCTCCACGTACGGCTTTTCGCTCGGCGATGCCACGCTCTCCACAAGGATTAATGCCTCGTTTTATTTAATAAAAAATGGCCGCAGTCACACGGCGCGGTTCTCGTTAAATATGCACACCTGGCTCTCGCTATAGCCGCTGTCGCGTGGAACGAAACAGCCTTTCTCGGGTTAGCAGGCATCGCGCGGAAAGAAAAGACAGTGCTGTTCGGAAAGTCAGTAGAGAGGAAATGCCGAAACGAGAGAGATCAAGAAAGGCGGCACCACAGAGACCGGAGCTTCGTGCCAAGCAAAGCATTGCCGCATTTGCAGCATAGTGGGCACACCGCGTTGACTATGGGCTTCCCTAAAATGCGAAGGAAAAATGAAATGGGCTTAGCTCGCCGTGACCAACAAGCAGCCGCATGTACATAGGCTGCTACCGAATGCTGAATTAGGCAGCCACGAGAAAAATAGAGAGATTATAGAGACTCGGCAATGTTGTTCAGAAGAATTTGCCTCCGCATAACTATCACCCCGTATCTACTGTTGCCGCTTGTTGGTCTCCTTTCGACAGGGGCGTCAAGCAGAAGTTACATGCGCTTAGCTGAAGCCAAGAGTCGGAGGAAATCTCGCCTGTTAGGAAACAATCATTGAAAGAAATGCAGACGCCGCCCTGACGTGAATAAATTATTTTTGAAAATCTTAAATGCTTTACGCTTGAGCATGCTCGCACTGAAGCCCCGTTGACAATAAACAAGAACTCAGAATTCGCGCCGGTGGTGGCCCAGCATGAAGTATACACTACATTTATTAATTTCATCACCTTTGGTCCACTTCTGTTCCCTTCTATTGGTGATATCTGGTGTGCTACCCTACGGGAGCAAAACGGGGAAGGGAGTGCCGATAAGAGGGAAGACAGAAAAAAATGGAATCACGCAGGGCGTAGGACAAGCAGGCGAGCGAATGCAGTGGTTCACGCTCTCAAAGCCTATCTCTCGTATTAGTGGACAGAAGGAAACGAACTTAGCGCAATAGCGATTACCAGCGCCGTAGTCCCTTGAAATCAGTTGTTCTAGTCGAGGTCTCTTCTTGTGACATTAACGTATTGCACCGTCTGTCTGTGCCAAGTAAGAATCTGCAGCGTGTGCCCTTAAGCAACGTAGCTTGATCAGATACGAAGCTAGGAATGGAGTTGACGTCACATGTTTAAGAATCCTTTAACGCAGCCGCTGCAGTGCGTTGTGCGAAATGGCTCGCACGGGCTTTAGACGGCGCTCATGCGCACTAAAATGCGCGTCCTTGGAGTGGGAAAGGGTGCGTAGAGCGCTTATACCTTCTACGCAGCGGGCGCAGGTGCAGTGTTTCAAGTTCCGCGCACGTTTTTTTTCTTTCTGTCCTCGCATGCACTTCTATCTGCGCATGCCTACGTCTGAATCACAAAAGAAGAAATAAATAGCATACAAAATAGCGAGCGAATTTCCCAGGGGCGGGTCTTTGGAACTGCGATGGCATTAAATTCAGGAGCAAGTCAAATATTCTCTCCCGAACAACGCTGGGGAAAAGGAGCAAAATAAAGAGACAAGCATTCCCGGGAATTCGTTTCGTCAGACACGACCCAATTACTTTCGTCAACCAAAACTGTCGCGCTATACAAATACGCTGAAGTACAACGTCTCCACAGCAGAGAAACGTCCAGAAAGAAAAAGCGTGCCTGAGATTCCGCTGAACTGCTCAGCTGCGCTGCACAGCCTCGAGTGGTGCGGGAAGGACGATGTTTTGCGTCAGTCGACTTGGCTCTCGGGCGAAGTGTCGCAAAGTTGTCGCAAGATCTTTCCCGCATAGTTGAATTTATCGCCTACACTTTATTGCCGGGCGAAAGCACAATCAGAATAGCGAGATACGTTCAAGATAAAGTCGCATTTCCTATGGCTGTTGTTTGGCGCTGGGTAATGTGCGTCTAAGTTAAGACCAACGTTTCCAGCAGCAAGTCTGCAAATATAGCTGAATTACCGTCGCTAATCGCGGAAAATAAATATGAAGGAGAATTAGAATGCTACTTGTTGCTCGCCAACCGCGGTGGTGTTTGCGAGATACACGGAGAAGCGCAGCAGTTGGTACGCCGTGAACCTGATGCAGAACGGTCGAGCGCAGGTGTTTAGACACAACGAGAAGCAGGTGAGGGCCGTCAGCGATTTCGCATGACAGTGATGTAACACGCCGCCCTAGAGGACGAACAACCGCAATCACACTTCCGGTACGCGCATATTTGAAACGTTCGAACAGCGATTGCAAAAGAAGCATCGCGGCGTTCTTCGTCAGCAATGAAGAGGGACTGAGACGAAGGGATGACGTAGGGCTTAACGTCGATGTCCCATGCGTCATGTTTGTAGACTACATGTTCCAAGACAAGCACTCGGTGTCCTGGTGCAGGCGGCCTGACTTTTATGCAACGACGTAAGAGTACTCCTGCAGGAGCCGATCCTGGCAACCGAGCCAATCCGTGGAACTTTATTGAGATAAAAGAATTTTATGGACACTCCAGGAGAATTCCCGCCGTCGCCGTCGCCGTGATGTTCCATACAAAGTCCATAACATCGCGGCCACGCGCCGTATGCTGTCGACGCGAGTGAGCTTGCGAGGGTGAGCCGAGAAGGATGTGGCGGTGTCCTCTCGCGCTAGTAAAGGTAAGAAGGCTGGGAGCGTACGAGCCGGGGAGTATGCGCGATCGGGCGGGGGAGGGAGATGTGCGAGTGATAGGAGGGAGGGGGTTGGAAGGGGGCATGTAAGTGGGCATTCTCCATTTACAGAAGCATAGATCGTGGGAGTCTGGCCTCACAGTTCATTAGCCCAGAAAGCAGTTCGAGCGCTTCTTCACTACCTGAAGGCAACAGACCTGAGTGCCCGACTATAGACATCCTACACCTAACCTATTGCATGTGAAAGTGCGGTATAGACTCATGTTTTCTCTGCGCACGCTGTTCCGCATCGCTGGGCGCGTCGTCTTGTTCGACCGTCTTTCACTGCACTTACAATGATGAAGCAGTGAGTTACGCAACCTTGAAATTTTCCGTTTTTGTAAACTCCTGGGTGCAGCAAGTGCCGGCAGTCTCCGCGACTGATCAACCTCCTGCAGTCAGCATCAGTTAAATCCTGCTATCAACAGGCATCATTATTCTTACTTCTGCTCTATAAATCGAATATAGCGGCCACTGTAGTGTAGCAGCTACGGAGATCTGGCGCCAATCATAAAGT
Source organism: Dermacentor albipictus (assembly GCF_038994185.2). Classification (NCBI taxonomy): domain Eukaryota; kingdom Metazoa; phylum Arthropoda; class Arachnida; order Ixodida; family Ixodidae; genus Dermacentor; species Dermacentor albipictus. Next base: position 157,410,052 of record NC_091822.1, read on the forward strand.
AGCGGGTTTGATTTAGAGTCGCGAGTGCCGCATCTCAATGGAGGCGCGGTTGAATAAATTTCAGGTACGCAGCTTTCGCGGCGGTTTAAATAACAACCGCATATAACCCCTAATGGCGAGGCCAAGATTTACATACACCGCCCGGCCCTCAGTGCAGTAAGACTGAAATTTCGCTTTCCAAATCCTGCAATTTGAGTTTAAACTGCGATATAGGAATAAACTACTGTCCCTGTCGTCATAACGACAACCGTAATAAAGGTCGCCATTAAAATGCCGTCCCGCGGTCATAAAACGGTCGTACGAGTGTGGATTATGACCCATTCGAGCGAAGTATGCGAAGTTCCCGTGCTACTTTACTTGAACCACACTCTACTCAGAGAAAAACGACCATCTCTTCTGCTTCCACCAGGAGACAAAGGCTTTAAATGACTGAAAGGGTATGATAAGGGTTGAAATCTGGGCCAGTTGGTACATACTTGAACGAAAAAAACCAGTCAAAAACACAAAGGACAAGAGGAGAGGTTCACACCACAACGACTCATTTCAGTCGTTGTGGTGTGAACCTCTCCTCTTGTCCTTTGTGTTTTTGACTGGTTTTTTCGTTCAGGGAATGATAAGTTATTAAGCTCCGAATTCTCCTTGCCTCCTTTCTTTTTTTTTTTTTGCTTGCTGTTCGGGTGTTCCCGAAGGCGCTTAGTCTTCTTCCTAACGAGGGCTCATTCACTGCACTCCCAATTCAGAGAATGCCGCTGCCGCGGGGCAAACCGCATTGTGCTTCCGACGACTTTGCGTGCCTCCGATGCCAACAACGCGTCGCACCGTATATACAATACAGCTTGCATTCACGTTACGCATTTCAAGACGAGCCGCGCTACAAGAAAGTTTAGTCGCGTGTCTGTATAGGCGCGAGCAGCTTTGTCATCGCGAGCCCAGAGGCAGATACACCGTGGCGAAGATGCAAAATAGATTTTTTAGTTTTGCACCAAGGAGAACTCACCTCTTCTGTATATAGCCGACCTAGAGCTGCAGTTCTTACTTAAAGAAAAAAAAAAACATGACAACACGTATCATGTCTATCGTCTGCGCTTGGATGTATAGTCCCACACCTCGCTTTTTGGGTGGTATTAAAGGGTGAGCGTCCCCGGACCATAGTGTTTGCGACGACCCTGGTGTCTCGGTCAGCACATAGTACTCAAGGAAGTCCCTCGGCATGACCAACAGCGAGTGCACGCGTGACTGATTGATCTTCTTCGAACGACGTCCTCTGTGAGTGATCAAAGTACCCGCACTGTGGTCGTGCCCTAATACGCAGAGGGCCGCCATACGTGCTTTTTGTAGTTTTTATTGCGGTAGCAACTATGTGGACCCTAAAAGCGAATTTTCAGCGTAGATTACCCAATGACGCCATGGTAGTCATCGCCATGGTGGTCCCTATGCATGCTTGGTATGCTAGGTAGATGGATGCTACATGTGCTCTTGAAATGCACGAGTTGCTCTGACCAGGATTTTAAGACATGAGCAAATAAGTCCTACGATGTTTTGACAATTGCGACTAGCGAAAAGCATTTCATTGCACGTATTCATTTTATCATAAATCTTCAGACAATTAAAACTGTAAAGGAGCGCGATATCAGGGCTCACAATCTTAAAGTGGTATAAGTTCAATAAATCCGACACCACTGCTCCTTAGGGGCAGCGCCGAAAAGCCGACGCGTTTCCTGTACAGGACCTACACAGAGTAGCGCCTGCTACTAATTTTCTCATGAAAATTTAGTCTTTTGCACGTATGCTCCCACGTACTATTCTACGGAACTCTCAAAAATTGTTCTGTACACGTGTCCATAAAACATGCTATATATATATATATATATATATATATATATATATATATATATATATATATATATATATATATATATATATATATATATATATATATATATATATATATATATATATATATATAACACTATACATACCTATAATACTGCATACGTATATAACCTAGGCTCTTCTACGTAATAAATTTAAAATAAATTTAAACTGCATAGCAGCCTCAGAAAACTCGTATCGTATTGCGTTTGACACGTGTGCTATGCATGATAAGCTTAGGGGGCGTGGTCCTACTTCTCTGTACATCGCCGCATGATCATCTGAGGGGCGTTGCCCCATTTCACTGTGTCAAACAACTGCTCAATAAATCCCAGGCACTCGTACTCTGGCAACCGCAAGCATGGGGTCATGCTGATACGCCATGCTCAAAGCGCTGAGTGGAAGTAGAAGTAAAGTTCTCTTACAAACAAAATTTTCTTACAAAATGGTCATACGGAGCACGTGCATGTGCTAGTAGCGACGGATTGTGTTAAGAGCATTGCCAACTGTCTAGCATATAAAGCAACTCGAGAAGCAATTTTCTGGCTTTACTATTTATAGCAAGCATTTGGCGTCGTGCAGTCAAACGAATGACTCGTGGCTGTAACTTTGCAGGGGACAATAAAATCTTGATAGCAACGCCAATTAAGAAAGCGCAGCGCTAACCAAGGCAGAATTTCGTAAATTTCTTGAGGCATTTCGCCCCCCCCCCTTCTCGCAAGCCGTGTTCACAGTGAAAGCAAATGGCGAAGAAACTACTGCTGCATTCACTGTCTCATATGTTGTAGAACGCCTTATGCGATGTTGAATGGTTGGGCGTAATTTGGCGCGTGTTCGTTGCCATTCGCTTTCATTGTGAACGAGGATCCTGGACCCGTGCAATCTACGATATCATCCCATGGGTTTGTTGAGAAGATATCCGAATTTATAAAGGATAAAGTATTTTTAAACGTACGCGGCTGTCCATGACCTACGTGAGACGCATGTCATGACATTCATATCGTAATATATCATTTATGTTCGACATGCCCTCTTGTCATACCATGCCAATTTTGGTACATGCCAAGTTAGCGAAACGAGCATGGGAGCACCAAGATGCAGACAGACAGACAGACAGACGGACGGACGGACGGACAGACAGACGGACAGATGGACAGACAGACAGACGGACGGACGGACAGACGGACAGACAGACGGACAGACAGACCCGACAGACAGACGGACAGATGGACAGACAGACAGACGGACGGACGGACAGACGGACAGACAGACGGACAGACAGTTATGTGGTTTATGTGTGTTTGCCAGGAAAAGTTTCGTGTTATGTTGATGCCTGAGTAATTATACAATGTCACTGCTTCGAGTACATTGACTGTGTTTTTAAACAGTGAAGCAACCTGCTAATATGCACGCCAGCTATCACTTGTATTCTGTTGTTCAGCTTAGCGAAACAGCCGTTTCTTCCTGTTCAACATACGTTTTAGGGATGCATTAAACCATGCTTATCGATGGTTACACCGAACAGCTGGGAGGGGTATGTACCTTGTACTAATTCATTACCTTAAATTTTAAATAGCGAACAGTTCATTTCAACGCTCCGAGTGTAAACGTCCGGCATATATGCTTGTACAAAAGCTTCAAGTTATGTGTTCATTGGTGCGTAGTCGGCTTTACGACTTTATTGATCGCTAGGCCATGGTCTAGCGATCATTGTTAGCACTGGTAGTCGAGGATGTTAGCACTGGTTGCTGTAGTTCGAGTTGGTTGAGTAATCAGCCGAGTAAGATGGAAATCGAAACTGAAATGGAGAAATGCCTTGCTACGACTGGATGAGTCCGATACAGTTGGTACAGAATAGGACCAGTCTATGATGGGTAACTGAAATCTCCCATTAAGGAAATTGGTGAGTGTAAACCATGTCCCGGTGGTATTAAGCAGGTCATGAACATCAGCGCTAAACGTAGCGCAGAGGAAGTGCTCCTTGGCCCATAACATGCACAAAAAATAACATCGCGCTGGTGGATACCAATTCCTGCACCGCAGACTGCTTATAAACCGGAAGAAAGAGGAATGTGAAACGAATATTGCCTGTTAGACACTGCGAGAAGCACACCGCCACCTAACCTATAGTACCACGGTAACACTGATAAATGCAATATTGTTATTGGCATTCGAATACTTCTTTGTTGGATATTTGTGACGATAGCCAGGTATCTATTCAAGTGACATCAAGGCGTCCTGACTCTCCGTGAATGATGCCAATCCTAAATTACCACATACCAACTTTTTCATGCATACAACAGCGCACCAGCGCCAGATTTCCTTCTAGGTAGTATATAGAAGTTCTTAAAGCGCGCGTCGAAATGCGTCTTTGATAGCAGAACGGCGCTATACAAAGGCGATGGTACAAATGAGCTATGAGTATCGTATACAATTGCTATGACAATAAAACATAACCGTCTTCATGAAGGCGCAATTGCCGTCGGTTGACAGACAGTAGACTGCGACCAACACGCAATAGGGACTAAGCTATTCCATAGCTATAGTGCCTATTACAGTGTGGAGGGGGTCAACGCACCGTGGTTGCTCAGTGGCTAGGGTGTTGTGCTGCTGAGCACGACGTCGTGGCATCAAATCCCGGCCGCGGCGGCCGCATTTCGACGGAGGCGAAATGCTAAAACATGCGTGTACGTAGATTTAGGTGCCCGTTGAAGAACCTCAGGTGGTCGAAACTTCCGGTGTCCTCCACTACGGCTTCCCTCATAATCAGCAACTTGTTTTGGCACGTGAAACGCCATAATTTAACAGCACTGTGTAGAGGCATTCGCGTTTTGCATATGTTTTATTTTGCAAAAGAAGAATTAAGGAATTGGGTTACATCCATAGCGGCCTTGCAGAGCCGTAAATACCGCCGCATCCAAGGAATCCTGATCCTTGGTATGTACTACCACGTTTTCGCACTGAATATAAATTACAATCTATCGAACACAATTTTACCACAAATCCTTAATAATTACGCTGACACTTCTAATTTTTCTCGCAGGGCAGTGAACATGTGTTTTCTTCGCATGTAAATATACATATTTCATGTATAATGATTCTAATTATGTGGTGCCCTTTGATGATATTTTTCTGTTAATCTTATCAAATATCCTTGAATGTTTGTTTCTGTATCGCAAGACAATTATCCTGTCAACAGGGTTATATTTGAAAATGTTGCAATTGTTGTTGATAATATAAAGTACTCTCTGTTACAATTGAGTCCAGACAGGCTGCTTACGGCAGCTTTCAGCCCAGGAGGACGATTTCTAGCGTGCACTAGAAGAATGAATAAAGTTCACTTTAAAGTAAGGCTCTTCGACTGTAGTGGGCGTTGGTATGGTATGTGCATACGTCAGTTCGGACATCCGGCTGCAGCGCCTGCAGTAGTTGATGAAGATTCCGCGAAGTGTGATCGGAGCCGACTCGGATAGGCAAAAACCCACATGTCATCGCTTGTAACAACCTCAGCTACTCCTGGGATGTTTGTAAGAATCTGACAAATACATCGACAAAATCTTATTAACGCAAAAAGTGGTATGGCCTCGGTGAAATGCTTCGCTAGCAACGGAAGCCTGTTAGCTCAACATCTCCCATGCAAAGCCCTTAAAGAGCACAAACGCAATGTTGAACGTCGTTTTTTGGAAAGAATGCGCTTTATGAGAGTCGAAAAAAAAAAATGGCTGTGGCTTAGGTAAGGTTAAGCCCAGGATGCGAAGCATACTAGCCTTTATTTTAGTTGTTCAGCCACTGTTCGGCCTGGTGAACTGCTGTTGCTTGGCTATATTTGGTTCGGCTAGACGAAGAAACAACTCATGCGTTACTCTGCTTCGCCTTCAAGAGTGGAACGCGACAGCGTTCCCGTCGACCCGCCAAGGGGTGTAAGACAATGGGCTACGGCGCAGCGACTACGTGCCCCGCATTGGACGCGGTGAGCGTCGAGCAACGCAGCGTTCGGCGCGGCAACGAAATGTGCGCCTGAGCAAGCGACGCACGCCTGAGCCTTAGAAACAGCTCATTTCTAAGGCAACACCGCATTCACTAGAGGCGCTTTTGTACCGCTTTGAAGCATCGTACTCGTGGCTCAGTGGTAGCGTCTCCGTCTCACACTCCGGAGACCCTGGTTCGATTCCCACCCAGCCCATCTTGCAAGAGTTGAGCCAAAGCCACCTAGAAAATCAGTCTCTGTAATACGCCGCAACTTTCGCTTCTCATTCCAACGAGCAGCTCTGTCTCCAGGAGGAATCTCACCTCGTGAGTGTCTAGCAGAGGCAAGCGCAGCTGCTTATATACCGCCGCGACGCCGCGAGCGACGGCGCGAGTTGGAGCCCCGTTTCTTCTCTGTCGTGACGTTACGGTGTCACGTGGTATTGAAGGCGACACCGCCGCGCCTGAGGAGGTGGGTTGAGCTCTCGTAATATGCTTCGCATAAAATTCCGGCGCTTTCCACTCTGAAAAAGGATGAACTGCGAAGCCGTGTATGCAGGCCATTTAAATGGCGAACTGCACCTGCTCCCCGGGTCGACCCATATTGCACCATCTTCGGAATTGGCCCACGTTCGGGGAGTCCTTAACGCCTGCTTCATCTCCGCCGCGGGTCGGCCCGCGGTATTGCACTAAGGCAAATGAGTTTTTCAGCGAATGTTTAGGCATCGCGTTTATAGTGCGTTTGCTTTCCGTTCAATAAAGACAATAAATTGTGTGCTTTTCCGGGCCGAAACCACGATCTGATCATTATGCTCAGAGCTTGTTTAATGTGCACGAAAATCTTAGTGCAGGAGCATTTTTTTCCATTTTGCCTCGTTTGAAGTTTGGCTGCCGTGGCCGTGATAGAAACCGCAACCTCAAGCTTCCTATTTGACATCCGAACAGCGTGTCTCTGCTAATGTAACACTGTTTCCGACCGTGCGTTATTCATCATTCTTACATTTCACACCCACGATTTGTATCTGGATAAATACACTACCGTGAGCTATCGGTAACGCTGCCGTATTTATTCACCTTGTTTTGTCCTCTATCTTTTCACAGCGTGATGCCGCTAAATATTTAGTGTAAAAACATGCGCAAGTGTTTTTGAAGGAGAACCTCGACGACATTTAGCGTACACCTTATGCGTGAACTCAGTGTTGGAAACAAGTTCTTTAGCGTAATCGAAAGCGCTGCAAGCAAAACTAATTATCTGCAGGAGTCGAACTCATTCTAGTATTGGTTTATAGCGAGCGTTCAAACTGCGTTTCGAACGTTGGATGCAAATATTGCAATGGACGTAATCGTGCAAACAGCCTGAAATACACATTTTTACACTGTCAGGAGATCGCAGAACCTCAATTCCCGTTGTCTGTCACAGCGTGCGTTTACATGTTCCGACACAGTAGACGAATCGCCAATCAGACGGATCACCACCCTGTACGCAGAAGCGTGGCTTCGAGGCACCCTAGGGCGCACGGCCAAGCAACGCCACCTAGTGGAAAGTGTAGGTGATGTTGAGCGAAGCGGGGGAGGAAGGAGGCGAATCGTCGCGGAGGAGCGGGGGAGGCGGTGTCGCGCTGGGTAGGCCTCATTGAGAAGTTGTTACGGGTTCTGTGTGAGCTATGGACGGACCGGATTCGTGTCGTGATCTAGAGGTCGGGCGCCGAGCGAGAAGGACGGAGCAGCGACGCAAGCGGCGGCAGGCCCAGCTTGAGTCGACCGACCCCGAAGTCCTCCCCAAGAGCCAGGAACGAGCTGAACAAGTCCGGCAGAAGGCGAAGGATTGTTGTGCGCAGGAGACTCCAGAAGGGAAAGACGGAGAGGAAGGGCAAAATGTTTAGTGTGAATGCCGTATTACCTGAAATATTAAAGACTGTGCAATTCCTTATAGTGCTTCACCGTATTTCCTAATGGCACTTTACACTTTTAGAATCTACCGAAAAAAAAGGAAATGAAATATACAAAATAAAGTAAGCCTGAAAAAAAACGACACACTTAGACACAACCAAAGCATATTTAAAGCCTTTAAAGCAAAGTGTTACAATGTGGAACGCTCAATTTATCGTGACGGACAATGCGAGATACTATTTATGCAGCTTCAGAGAAAAATACAGTTTTTAATAGCGCTAACTTCCTACGGGATGATAGGAGAGGGAGAATTAAAGTAGCCTTCATAGATGTTACACTTGATGTTCAAGAATAGTAAGTAAGAATGAACGGTAAGGTTAAACCTTACTGTCCCGACGTGGGAGCCGCCTGCGTCAACCTAAGTGTTGATCTTCAGTACATTAAATAAAGTTCATCATACCATACCATGAAACGTGCGCCACAATTTTGGGTAGATTCTATTGCATTGGTTAAGTAATCTAGGCCATGGTCCGAGACAGGAGAGGCATATTTACGCTTAGGACGTATTAGTGTTTTGTAAAGAAGCAGCTTAAATTTAAGCTTTAATTTGAAACTGGCCAGGGCATGTTATCAGGAGGCAACATAAGCGGTGGTCATTAAGGGTTGCGGACTGGATTCCAAGTGAATGGCAGCGTAGCAGGGTACCGCAGAAAGTTAGGTGGACGGATGAGATTAAGAAGTTTGCAGGGACAACATGGCCACAATTAACACATGATTGTGGTAGTTGGAGAAATATTGGAGAGCCCTTTGCCCTGCAGTGTGCGAGGCCAGGCTGATGATGATGATGATGAGCCCAAAATTAGCGGGGGCCATAGAGAAGTTGCGGTGGAGGTAAACAAGCGTGCGGTTAGCATTGTTACTGAAGTGGTTTATGTGTTTGCAAGGAAAAATGATATGTTATGTGGATCTTTAAGTATTTATGGGAAGTCACTTCTTCGAGTAGTGAGTTCAAGTCATAATTGGATAGGTTAGACGAAGCGGTATTGCGGAAAATCCTTATTAGTTTGCACTTTTGGCTGTTAACTCGCATTTTCCATGTGACGCACTAGTTAGACACCTTGTCTATATCGAATTGTAATTTTAGAGTTTCAGAATTCGATTATATTACTCTGTAAATGACACAGTCGTCCCCAAATAACTTTATGGAGGACGCTACAGAGTTACGCAAATCCTTAATATAAGTTAGAAAAAGCAAGTCCCCGAGAACGGAACCTCGCGGAACCGTGGAACTGACCGGACAAAGGGAAGAGTCAGAATTGTTAGCAGAGACAAATAGTGTTCTCTTGAACAATAAGTGTTCGATCGATGAGATAATATTACAGTCAATGTTGAGTGTATTTTAGACAAAGTAATTGGTGAGAGACGAGATACAATGCTTTACAAAAGTCTAAGAAGATGGTGCCGATTCGAAATCCATCATCCAACGTGGCACAGATGTCATGTGTAAATTAAATAAGTTCGGTATCACAGGAAAACGAATTACGGGACCCATGCTGACAAGATGAAAAGTATGAATTTGTTTCTAGGAAGTTAATGAGAATAGAGTGCATTGTGTACTTTAGAATATTGCCTGGTTATCTGGTTAAAGAAATCGGCCTAGATTTCAATGGTCAATGGACGTCGCCAGAAATACATAATTGAACAACCTTGCCGACGTTGAAATCCTTTGGTGATGAGCACGACACAATAGACTGCGAAAATATATTGCACAACATTATAGCAGAGTACACTTCGTTATTACTCAAAAACTTGGAGTTAGTGTAATCTATTCCTGACAAACGACAAAAATCTTGATTTACGAATGAAGTTCGCGACACTATCGTAATCGATTAACAAGGGCTCCATCTGAGGAGAATTCATCTTAACAAGTTCAGATGAAGAAGTAGAGGGCGACACATCATTCAGAAATGATTTACAATACACTTATTCATTGAGCACAGAACAATATACTTCGTGCGCAACAACAGCACCACCTACATCAGTTTACGATGTTGTGTTACATTTGGAACCCTTGACAACTTTCCAAAATATTGTAGTATTTTCAGTCAGCAGAGAGGGAAGTGCATTGGAAAATAAGATGCGTTTAGCTTTTTGACTGCGTTTTTAAACAGTGAAGCAACCTGCTAATATGCACAGCAGTTATCAGTTGTTTTAAGTTCTTTAGCTTGGCGAAACAGCCGCTTCTTCCTATTCGAGATACGTTTTAGAGATGCATTAAATCGCGCTGATCGATGGTTACACCGAATAACTCGGAGGGGGAATGTATTTTTGTACTAATTCATCACCTTACCTTTTAGACAGCAACCAGTTTTGTTCAACGCTCCGAGTGTAAAAGTCTGCCACATATTCTTCTACAAAAACTTCAAGTTGTGTTGATTAATTGCGTAGTCGGCTCTACTGAAGTCTCGAACGTATTTTCTTTTGCTATTAGACCGATTGACGTTTTTTTTTAAAGCTTGAATTGAATGAAACAATGATCGCTAGGCCCTGGACTAGCGATCATTGTTAGCACTGGAAGTCGAGGATGTTAGCACAGGTTGCTGTAGTTCGAGTTGGTTGAGTTCTCAGCGGAGTAAGATGGAAATCGAAACCCAAATGGAGAAATGCCTTGCTATCACTGGATGAGTCGGATAAAGTTGGTTCAGGATAGGACCAGTCAATGATGGGTAACTGAAATCTCCCATTAAGAAAATTGGTGAGTGTAAACCATGTCGCGATGGTATTAAGGAGGTCATGACCATCAGCGCTAAACGTAGCGTAGAGGAAGCGCTCCTTGGCCCATAACATGCACAAAGAATAACTTCGCGCTGGTGGATATGAATTCCTGCGCCGCAGACTGCTTCTAAACCGGTAGAAAGCGGAACGTGAAAAGAATATTGCTTGTTAGACACTGCGAGAAGCACACCGCCACCTAACCTATAGTACCAGGTTCACACTGATAAATGCACTAATGTTGTTGGCATTCGAATACTTCTTTGTTGGGTATTTGCGACGATTGCCAGGTATCTGTTCAAGTGACATCAAGGCGTCCTGACTCTCCGTGAATGATGCCAATCCTAAATTACCACATACCAACTTTTTCATGCATACAACAGCGCACCAGCGCCAGATTTCCTTCTAGGTAGTATATAGAAGTTCTTAAAGCGCGCGTCGAAATGCGTCTTTGATAGCAGAACGGCGCTATACAAAGGCGATGGTACAAATGAGCTATGAGTATCGTATACAATTGCTATGACAATAAAACATAACCGTCTTCATGAAGGCGCAATTGCCGTCGGTTGACAGACAGTAGACTGCGACCAACACGCAATAGGGACTAAGCTATTCCATAGCTATAGTGCCTATTACAGTGTGGAGGGGGTCAACGCACCGTGGTTGCTCAGTGGCTAGGGTGTTGTGCTGCTGAGCACGACGTCGTGGCATCAAATCCCGGCCGCGGCGGCCGCATTTCGACGGAGGCGAAATGCTAAAACATGCGTGTACGTAGATTTAGGTGCCCGTTGAAGAACCTCAGGTGGTCGAAACTTCCGGTGTCCTCCACTACGGCTTCCCTCATAATCAGCAACTTGTTTTGGCACGTGAAACGCCATAATTTAACAGCACTGTGTAGAGGCATTCGCGTTTTGCATATGTTTTATTTTGCAAAAGAAGAATTAAGGAATTGGGTTACATCCATAGCGGCCTTGCAGAGCCGTAAATACCGCCGCATCCAAGGAATCCTGATCCTTGGTATGTACTACCACGTTTTCGCACTGAATATAAATTACAATCTATCGAACACAATTTTACCACAAATCCTTAATAATTACGCTAACACTTCTAATTTTTCTTGCAGGGCAGTTAACATGTGTTTTCTTCGCATGTAAATATACATATTTCATGTATAATGATTCTAATTATGTGGTGCCCTTTGATAATATTTTTCTGTTAATCTTATCAAATATCCTTGAATGTTTGTTTCTGTATCGCAAGACAATTATCCTGTCAACAGGGTTATATTTGAAAATGTTGCAATTGTTGTTGATAATATAAAGTACTCTCTGTTACAATTGAGTCCAGACAGGCTGCTTATGGCAGCTTTCAGCCCAGGAGGACGATTTCTAGCGTGTACTAGAAGAATGAATAAAGTTCACGTTAAAGTAAGGCTCTTCGACTGTAGTGGGCGTTGGTATGGTATGTGCATACGTCAGTTCGGACATCCGGCTGCAGCGCCTGCAGAAGTAGACGAAAACACAGCGCAGTGTCATCGGAGCCGACTCTGATGGGCAAAAACCCACATGTCATCGCTTGTAACCACCTCAGCTACTCCGGGGATGTTTCTAAGAATCTGACAAATACATCGACAAAATCTTATTAACGCAAAAAGTGGTATGGCCTCGGTGAATTGCTTCGCTAGCAACGGAAGCCTGTTAGCTCAACATCTCCCATGCAAAGCCCTTAAAGAGCACAAACGCAATCTTGAACGTTGTTTTTTGGAAAGAATGCGCTTTATGAGAGTCGAAAAAAAAAATTCCGGCGCTTTCCACTTTGAAGAAGGATGAACTGCGAAGCCGTGTATGCAGGCCATTTAAACGGCGAACTGCACCTGCTCCCCGGGTCGACCCACATTGCACAATCTTCGGGATTGGCCCACGTTCGGGGAGTCCTTAACGCCTGCTTCATCTACGCCGCGGGTCGGCCCGCGGTATTGCACTACGGCAAATGAGTTTTTCAGCGAATGTTTAGGCATTGCATTTATAATGCGTCTGGTTTCCGTTCATTAAAGACAATATACTGCGCGCTTTTCTGGGCCGAAACCGCGATCTGATTAATCATTATGCTGAGAGCTTCGTTAACGTGCACGAAAATCTTAGTGCAAGAGCATTTTTTTTTTCATTTTGCCTCGTTTGAAGTTTGGCTGCCGTGGCCGTGATAGAAACCGCAACCTCAAGCTTCCTATTTGACTCTCGAATAGCGTGTCTCTGGTAATGCAACACTGTTTCCGACCGCGCGTTCTTCATCATTCTTACCTTCACATTCACGATTTGTATTTTGATAAATACACTACCGTGAGGTATCGGTAACGCTGTCGTATTTATTCACTTTGTTTTGTCCTGTATCTTTCCACAGCGTGATGCAGCTAAATATTTACGGTAAAAACATGCGTAAGTGTTTCTGGAGGACAACCTCGACGACATTTAGTGTATACCTTTTGCGTGAACTCAGTGTTTGACACAAGTTTGTTAGCGAAATCGAAAGCGCTGCAAGAAAAACAAATTATCTGCAGGAGTCGAACTCATCCTAGTATTGGTTTATATAGTGAGCGTTCAAACTGCGTTTCGAACGTTGGATACAAATATTGCAATGGACGTAATCGTCCAAACTGCCTGAAGTACACATATTTACATTGTCAGGAGATCGGAGAACCTCAATTACCGCTGTCTGTCACAGCATGCCTTTACGTTTTCCGACACAATAGACGTATCGCCAATCAGACGGGTCACCCCCCTGTACGGAGAAGCGTGGCACCAAGGCACCCTAGGGCGCGCGGCCAAGCAACGCCACCTACAGGAAAGCGTAGGCGATGTTGAGCGAAGCTGGCAAGGACAAAGGATGCGAATCGTCGCGGAGGAGCAGGGTAGGCGGTGCCGCGCTGAGTAGGCCTCATTGAGAAGTTGTTACGGGTTCTGTGTGACCTATGGACGGACCGGGTCCGTGTCGTGATCTAGAGGTCGGGCGCCGAGCGAGAAGGACGGAGCAGCGACGCAAGCGGCGGCAGGCCCAGCTTGAGTCGACCGACCCCGAGGTCCTCCCCAAGAGCCAGGAACGAGCTGAACAAGTCCAGCAGAAGGCCCAGGCTTGTTGTGCGCAGGAGACTCCAGAAGGGAAAGACGGAGAGGAAGGGCAAAATGTTTAGTGTTAATAGTACAATGAAGTATTGCCTGAAATATTAAAGACTGTGCAATTCCTTATAGTGCTTCACCATATTTCCTAATGGCACTTAACATTTTAACAATCTACCGAAAAAAAGGAAATGAAATATGCAAAATTAAAGTGGGCCTGAAGAAAAACGACACACAAACACAAAATCAAAGCATTTTTAAAGCATTTAAAGCAAAGTGTTACAATGTGGAACGCTCAATTTATGGTGATGGTCATTACGAGATTATATGTATGCAGCTTCAGAGAAAAGTACAGTTTTAATTGTGCAAACTTCTTACGGGGTGACAGGAGAGGGAGATTTGAAGTAGCCTTCATAGATGTTACATTTGATGTCCAAGAATAGTTATTAAGAATAAAGCATGCGCCACGATTTTGTATAGAGTCTATTGCATTTGTTAAGTAATGTAGGCCATGGTCCCAGACAGAAGAGGCATATTGAAGCTTAGGACGTATTAGTGTTTTGTAAAGAAGCAGCTTTAAGATTAAGCTTTAATTTGAAATTGGAATGGGCAGAGCATGTTTTCAGGAGGGAAGATAAGCGGTGGTCAATAAGGGTTGCGGACTGGATTCCAAGTGAATGGAAGCGTAGCAGGGGACCGCAGAAAGTTAGGTGGATGGATGAGAATAAGAAGTTTGCAGGGACAACATAGCCACAATGAGCACATGATCGGGGTAGTTCGATAAACATGGGAGAGGCCTTTGCCCTGCAGTGTGCGAGGCCAGGCTGATGATGATGAGCTTAAAATTAGCGGGGGCCATAGAGAAGTTGCGCTGGAGGTAAACAAGGGTGCGGTTAGTATTGTTAGTGAGGTGGTTTATGTGTGTTGGCAAGAAAAACTGAGATGTTATGTGGATGTTTAAGTATTCATGGGAAGTCACTTCTTCTAGTAGAGAGTTCAAGTGATAATTGGATAGGTTAGACGAAGCAGTATTTGCGTCTTGCGCGTAATTTATTATCAGATTTAACTAGTATTGGACTGCCGTGTGCAACTGAGTTTCTAGATGTGATTGCGGAAAATCCTCAATAGTTTGCACTTTTGGCTGTTAACTCGCATTTTCCAAGTGACGCACTAGTTAGACACCTTGTCTATATCGAATTGTAATTTTAGAGTTTAAGAATTCGATTATATTACTCTGGTAATGACACAGACGTCTCCAAATTATTTATGGAGGACGCTACAGAGTTACGCAAATCCTTAATGTAAGTTAGAAAAAGCAAGTGCCCGAGAACGGAACCTCGCGGAACCGTGGAACTGACCGGACAAAGCGAAGAGTCAGAATTGTTAGCAGAGACAAATAGTTTTCTCTTGAACAATAAGTGTTCGATCGATGAGATAATATTACAGTCAATGTTGAGTGTATTTTAGACAAAGTAATTGGTGAGAGACGAGATACAATGTTTTACAAAAGTCTAAGAAGATGGTGCCGATTCGAAATCCATCATCCAACGCGGCACAGATGTCATGTGTAAATAAAATAAGTTCGGTATCACAGGAAAACGAATTACGGGACCCATGCTGACAAGATGAAAAGTATGAATTTGTTTCTAGGAAGTTAATGAGAATAGAGTTCATTGTGTACTTTAGAATACTGCCTGGTTATCTGGTTAAAGAAATCGGCATAGATTTCAATGGTCAATGGACGTCGCCAGAAATACATAATTGAACAACCTTGCCGACGTTGAAATCCTTTGGTGATGAGCACGACACAATAGACTGCGAAAATATATTGCACAACATTATAGCAGAGTACACTTCGTTATTACTCAAAAACTTGGAGTTAGTGTAATCTATTCCTGACAAACGACGAAAATCTTGATTTACGAATGAAGTTCGCGACACTATCGTAATCGATTAACAAGGGCTCCATCTGAGGAGAATTCATCTTAACAAGTTCAGATGAAGAAGTAGAGGGCGACACATCATTCAGAAATGATTTACAATACACTTAATCATTGAGCACAGAACAATATACTTCATGCGCAACAACAGCACCACCTACATCAGTTTACGATGTTGTGTTACATTTGGAACCCTTGACAACTTTCCAAAATATTGTAGTATTTTCAGTCAGCGGAGAGGGAAGTGCATTGGAAAATAAGATGCGTTTAGCTTTTTGACTGCGTTTTTAAACAGTGAAGCAACCTGCTAATATGCACAGCAGCTATCAGTTGTTTTAAGTTCTTTAGCTTGGCGAAACAGCCGCTTTTTCCTATTCGAGATACGTTTTAGAGATGCATTAAATCGCGCTGATCGATGGTTACACCGAATAACTCGGAGGGGGAATGTATTTTTGTACTAATTGATCACCTTAACTTTTAGACAGCAACCAGTTTTGTTCAACGCTCCGAGTGTAAAAGTCTGCCACATATTCTTCTACAAAAACTTCAAGTTGTGTTGATTAATTGCGTAGTCGGCTCTACTGAAGTCTCGAACGTATTTTCTTTTGCTATTAGACCGATTGATGTTTTTTTTAAACCTTGAATTGAATGAAACAATGATCGCTAGGCCCTGGACTAGCGATCATTGTTAGCACTGGAAGTCGAGGATGTTAGCACAGGTTGCTGTAGTTCGAGTTGGTTGAGTTCTCAGCCGAGTAAGGTGGAAATCGAAACCCAAATGGAGAAATGCCTTGCTATCACTGGATGAGTCGGATAAAGTTGGTACAGGATAGGACCAGTCTGTGATGGGTAACTGAAATCTCCCATTAAGAAAATTGGTGAGTGTAAACCATGTCGCGATGGTATTAAGCAGGTCATAAACATCAGCGCTAAACGTAACGTATTAGAAGCGCTCCTTGGCCCATAACATGCACAAAGAATAACATCGCGCTGGTGGATATGAATTCCTGGGCAACAGAGTGCTTCTAAACCGGAAGAAAGAGGAACGTGAAACGAATATTGTCTGTTAGACACTGCGAGAAGCACACCGCCACCTAACCTATAGTACCAGGTTCACACTAGTGCAGCAACATCAAACCGGTTTTGCGGAAAAACCGGTTATCCGGTTATTCGATTCGCCGGTTATTCGAATTTGAAAACCGGATAACCGGAGTAACCGGTTATTCGGTTGGTTATCCGGTTATTAGTAACCGGATATTCGGATAGCCGGATATTCGAATACCCTGGTATTTGTGCATCTGTGCGTCTGCACAAATTACCTTTTTCTCTCTTCTGTTATTCTTTTGTGGTTATTTTTGCAACCGCTCGCGCGAGCCCGATTTCCTGTCTCGTTCCTCACCTTTCGTTCTTTAAATTTATCTTTCCGAATTGCTGTGCTCTCTAAAATAGTACCACATGTTGTCCCCCTGAACTTATGCCAAGCGCCAGCTATATTATTCTAAGCGTAAGTCAATTTAATCATAGCGCCATATAATATATTCTACGCGCCATGTATTTTAATCCTATCGCCCGCGAATTAATCCAAAGATGCTTTTGCGGAAGTGTTAAATCAGTTCAAAATAATACCGAAATCTTGTAATTTTGCGCCGACCAAGCAAAACTGAAGGGCTTTCTTGTAGAGCATTCTCGTCGGACTAATGAAATGCCTTTCCCGCGCGATATATCATCGAAATGTCGCAGAGATATGGACATTAAATTACTGCCGTTAACAGGTTCATGCAAAACGTACCTCTGATGGCTTTGCTGACATGCATTGAAACAAAGGGGCATCGAGCAACAAACTGGTGATTCCTAAGTTGATAAAAACAGCTGAAAAGAGCGTCACGTGACCTCTCATCATTTTGTAGTTTTTTACAAGGCCCGTTGACATGGATATCAAATTGAACGAGCTTCTACAAAGTTTGCGATTATAACCAAGTAACGCATCTGAGATGACATGGAAGAGGGTGTTACAGGATCTCACGTAGTATTCGCTGGCATATTCCTGATTGTCATTCATACTGACATGGATATCAAACGATCGGGCTTCGAAGCAGCTCTGTGACAGTACCCGCGAAGGGCGCGCTAGACCACGTGGTGAAGGATGTCACGTGACCTTGCGCAACTTTGGGAAGCCCACATGCGATTCACAAACACAGTGAGATGAGTGTCAAATGAACGGCAACCACGAATGCTATGCGATGCTACGCATGTAGCGAACGTCAAATCACGTGATAGACGCTGTCCTGTGACCTCACGTATATTCGCTGGCCCTTGCGTGATTCCCAATCACACTGATGTGGATATAAAACGATCGGGCTTCGAACAAGGTTAGCGATGGCACGCTCCTCGCATACGTAATACCTTGTGAAAAATAATCACGTGACATCAGGTGACTTTAACCAGGCTATGGGCAAGTACCAACCACGCCGACATGGATATCAAATGAATGGGAATCACGAAAGCTACACAGTGATACCCACGTAGCGCAATTCAAATCACGTGGTAAAGGGTGTCACGTGACCTCACGTACCTTTCGCAAGCCCGTGCATGGTCCCCAACCATACTGACATGGATATTAAACGATCGGGCTTAGAACAAGGTTTGCGATGGTACGCACTTCACGTACTTCAGACCACGTGGAAAAGAGTCACGTGACATCACGTAACTTTAGCCAGACCATGGGTAATTACCAACCATGCCGACATGGATGTCAATCGAACAAGAAAATCAAAAGCTATGCGCTGGTATACACGTAGCGCAATTCAAATCACGTGGTAAAGGGTGTCACGTGACCTCACCTATCTTTCGCCGGACAATGCGTGATTCCCAGCCATACTGACATGGATGTCAAACCATCGGGCTTTGAACAAGGTCTGCTATGGTACGCACTTCGCGTACTTCAGACCACGTGGAAAGGAGTCACGTGACATCACGTAACTTTAGCCAGGCTATGACCAATTGCCACCCACACCGATATGGATATCAAACGAACGGGGAAATCAAAAGCTACGCACTGTTGTACACGTAGTTAGCATAAAATCACGTGGTAACGGGTGTCACGCGATCTCAGCTATCTTTCTTGGGCCAATGCGTGATTCCCAGCCATACTTACATGGATGTCAAACGATCGGCCTTCGAATAAGGTTTCCGATGGTACGCATTTCGCGTACCTCAGACCACGTGGAAAAGAGTCACGTGACATCACGTAACT
Source organism: Dermacentor albipictus (assembly GCF_038994185.2). Taxonomy (NCBI): domain Eukaryota; kingdom Metazoa; phylum Arthropoda; class Arachnida; order Ixodida; family Ixodidae; genus Dermacentor; species Dermacentor albipictus. Next base: position 157,428,855 of record NC_091822.1, read on the forward strand.
TTAGACCATGAGTAATTGCCATTCATGCCGACATCGATATTGAATGAACGGGGAAATCAAAAGCTATGCGATGGTGTACACGTAGGTAACGTCAAATCAGGTGGTAAAGGGTGTCACGTGACATCACGTATCTTTCGCTAGCCCATGCATGATTCCCAACCAAAATGACAAGGATATCAACCGATCGGGCTTTGAAAAAGTCCTGCGATGGTACGCACTCCACCGACTTCAGACCACGTGGAAAAGAGTCACGTGACATCACGTAACTTTTGCCAGATCATGGGTAATTGCCAACCATGCCGACATGGATATCGAACGAACGGGGAAATCAAAAGCTATGCGATGATGTACACGTAGCTAACGTCAGATCATGTGGTAAAGGGTGTCACGTGACACTACGTATGTTTCGCTAGCCCATGCATGATTCCCAACCAAAATGACAAGGATATCAAACGATCGGGCTTCGAACAAGGTCTGCGATTGTGGGCATATCGCACACTGTAGAGCACGTGGAGGAGATTTACCGGATATCACGTAACTTTACCGTGACCATGAGTAATTGCCAACCATGCCGACATGGATATCGAACGAACGGGAATCCCAAAAGCTATGCGGTGGTACCTAATTGCTTGTAAATATCCGTTAAACCAGCTATCCGGTTTGACGGATATTGGGAAGCGAATCCGGTGTCGAAAACCGGTTATCCGGTAATCCGGATTTCAAGACACCGATAATCAGGACAACGGGTTTCGGGTGGAATCAATCAATTTAGGTTGCAACTCCTTTCAGACAACAAAAGAACAAAAAAGATTGCTTTTGGAACTCGAGAGCGGCGCGAAGCTGCTTTATTTTCTTCTCTTTCCGTCGTCTGCTTCCATCGGACGTAAAAGAGAGGCTTCTCAATCTGGCTTCTTGTTAACGAATCTCTTTAGCAAGTGCATGGTGCACTAAATTCGGTTGAACCATGTATAACATCTTGCAAAAGAGGAGGAAGAGCGCTGGAGAAATAGCACTGCGTGTTTATGGTGGCAAAGGAGTAGATGTGCCGACCGAGCGTAGTGCACAGCTTCTCCGCATCATGACGAAAAAATGGCGCTGCAGTCAGTGGAATGGCTCTCCTGCACGCGCCGTCGTCCGTACGTAGGGAAGAGCGTCTGTACGCAGGAAATTCAAATGCCTGTTTGAAGATATCGCTGATATGCTTAAAATACCATTATGTCAAGCGCAAGCAAAGCTTTATGGGTATCAGAACGGCAAGTTGGGCCAGTTGGTTGAGATTCATGGTATGGGTTGTAACAGCGCACACAAGACAGGGACAACGCATGGGTACATGGACATGGGTACTTGTGATATTTTCAGAAAACACGACGAGCTGAAACATTTTTTTCAGCTTCTATGCAAAAACCTTACAGCTTTAGAGGCTTTGAGCGAGTACGGAGTTATTTTCAAGTTTTAGACTGTGAACTACTGAGATGTTTTTCGTAGATGTCCTACAGCCAACTTTCGTTATATCAAATAAATAAGGTTCAACGTCCAGAATCACATGAGATAGCTATGAGAGACACCGTGGCGGGGCATTGCGGAGTACCCTGATTGTAGTTAGCATCGGCGTCAACCTAAGTACACGAGCGTTTTGTATTCCGAACCGTTCAAGACGGGACCGCTATGGTAGATAAATGAATCCACTACCTCATCGCCAGCAACACAGCCTTAGCCACTGAACCATCATGGCGGGTAAGAAATACGGTTGGAGCAAGGATATTCCACTTGGTTCGGAATTTACAACTCCCGTTGTTATTAAGCCTTGATGTCGTCCCCCTTTTTTTAAGCGCAGTAATATATCCTTATATTTGTTTACGCCGTAGCTCGCAATATTTCAGGAACAAGCGAACTTACCTTTCCTCCCGAGTTATGGGGTGCAGCCTTCAGTTCCTTGCACAGAAATTCACACGCTTCCGATCGAGCTATAATTATTGAGCGTGATGTAAAACAACCATTTCGTTAAAATAGAAAATGCAGCAGCCACGGAACCTTCAACTACCAGATCCAGTGACCGAGCATGATGCAATATGTATGCGACGTGTAGCCCCACAAGCGCCGCCACAGAAATATTGACGTCGCAATCTGCAAAGGGTTCATTCGCAGCTTGGTGCTCTGATCTCTCCAACGGTTTGTGATCATAATGACGTGATGTAATCACAGTCCCAAATGATGTTCGCCCTTAAATACTAGGGCATCACATTATAGATATGTAGCGGAAGCATCATATTATTGCATCTTTGATAAACTTATCGTAGTTGACAACATGGGTAAAATGGCGCTTGAAGAACTGTTCCTAAAAGTGTCCTTCACCCACAAGCAGTGTTCTCTGCTGCGTTAGGCCCCCATGATTTATAGTTCAGAGCGAAGAAATAAATTTGTATGTTGATCTTTTCTGAAGCAGAAATACCGCCACTCTTTGGTGCGGGCTCCGCTTATTCGCCATCGGATATGAGGTTCCGCTAGCAATGCCGCTCGCCTTTTGGTCGTAGAAGCTTCAACATATTTTAGCAACTTACAAACACGCAATAACAGAGACCCGTATCTCCTCAGGTGAACAAACTGAAGGCTACAGATGAGTTTTTCACTCTGCGTGCTTCTTTTATTGCGCGCCGTCTGCCAGAAGTACCAGACGACATGCGCCACTGAGAACCGTTGCACTGAGCGAAGCGCCACTTTTGCTTCATGATGCGGAGAAGTGGCGAACTATGCTCCAGACGGACCGGTTCGGACACTCACACCTACTCTTCTAGGCACCATAGTGGTGTGCTGGATCGCTTCATCACTAGTGATGGGCAGGTTGCGGAGTTGGGTATGGCAACATGCCGAAAGATCTTCGGACGGCACCACGGCAAAGTGTGGCGTTTGTAATGAGCAGTTTCGCGTTAATATGTCAACCTCATCTCTCGCTATGCACCTTCGGAATGAACATGGACTTCTAAAGAAGCCAGCAAACCATAACTCGTAAGTAGAACGTTCTATTCGAATACCTGTTGAAATGGGTCGTTTCGATGGATTACTTGCTTTTCGCAGCAGGCCTTGGAGAGATATAAATGTTCTCTTACGCATTCACGTAATTTAATCCATGGCCATCAAAATTATTATTAAAGAAGTTTGTCGTACTTGCGAAGACTGAGTCTACCCAGCTCATCAGATCTACCAGAAGTTTTTTGCGCGCATGACTCTCTTGAACATATCATGGCCATTATTCGACACGAACGTCACCATTACCCCTTCATAGAATGCAAAGTTTAGGTACTCGAGTTTTTGTACCAAATGTGATCACTGTGCTTTTTTTTATCTAAACCATTCGTCACTCTCAAGCAAATTAATAGCAAGAAAATATTTCGAATCGACGTTGTTCGCTGGATGATATATCTTTAGGAGGACGTACTTCAGAGCAGTTTTCTTGCCATGAATTTGTTTCTGAAGGAGGAATGCTTCAGATACCTGCTCTAACTGATAGCTTTGTTGGCGAAAAAGATTCTATAGCTTCCATGAGAAATATATTTTTTCGCGCTTGCTATTAGTATCAGGACGCACAGTTAAACTATAAAAAATTTAATTTCGCCTCAAGTATTCCCCCAAATGCCCCCAAATTGCCTCCTTTTGATGGTCGCCTTAGAAACTCAGTTTGTTGATGATACTTACAGATGATTACCAAACTTTAATTTGAGTTAGACTTAGTAGACCTGTTATTTAGTGAAAAATTACTCAATAAAATTCTTTGGACTCTTAATTATATTAGTGTCCTAATCAGTGGCGTGGGGAGGATTTCACCGATTTATGTTTACTTTTTTCAGGCTGCCACCAACTTCGGGTGTCAGCGATATTGATGAAGTTTCTGGTGATGATCCGGCTGATGGTAATGAAACTATCAGTTCTGCTACTGATCCTGGGCCGTCTGCGGCGCCTAAGCCTCGAAAACGACGGAAGATGTGCACTGAAAGACAGGAGGAGATTGACCAGGCGCTAGCAAAAATGGTCGCTGTTAACCAGTTGCCTTTGGCATTCACAGCCAGTGCCGGATTTAGGCATTTTATGGGAGTAGTGGAGCAAAGTTATAGGCCACCTTCAGTTGCTAAGCTGAAAAATCGAATAAAACTTCTGCATAATCAGTTGAGAGACAAGATAATGTCTCAAATTGACGCAGCCACAACTGTTGCCCTCACCACAGACTGTTGGACGTCGAGGGCGCCGGATTCATATATTACAGTGACCGCGCACACTCTGAACAGCGAGTGGAAGTCGCAAGCATTCACTTTAGCAACGGAGGAGATGCAAGAACGCCACACAGGAGAAAACATCGCGCAGCGAATGCAAGAAGTAATTTCGGCATGGAAGATGGACGGCAAGGTAACGGCTGTTGTCACTGATAATGCATCTAATGGCATTAATGCTGTGAATGCGCTGCAAGGTATATTAGAGCCAAATGACGTTACCTGTTCAGCGCACAGTCTCCACCTGAGCATCAAAAAAGCTCTGTCTAACACGGAGATCAATGGCCTCTGCCAGAAGAGCGGAAGATTGGTTGCTCACTTTAGGCATTCTACCGTCGCCAGCGATGAGCTGAGTAGGCGGCAGCAGCTACTCGGCTTACCAACAGAGCGCCTCATGCAAAGCTGTCCGACAAGATGGAACTCGACTTACCAGATGCTTACAAAGCTTATCAAGCATCGGTCTGCTATACAAAGTGTTCTTGCTGACCGAACAATTGTCACAGCAAAAAAAGCGCAGGACCTAGAGATCAGTCAGCAAGAATGGAATGTAATCAGTGAACTTTGTGAGGTCCTTGAGCCTCTTCATCTTGCAACCACCATTCTCTGCAGCGACACGGTGTCCCCTGTCTCCATGGTTCGGCCAGTGGCGAAAGCAGTAGTGAAGAAACTAGAGCTTCAGAGCACGGGTGACTTGCAAGTCGAGAATTTCAAAGAAGTAGTTCGGATGGAGATATCTCGGGGATTTTCCTTGGACTGGGACGCCCAGCAGAGGTCGGTGTCTGCACGCCAGAGAGCTTCTTTTCTCGATCCAAGGTACAAATGCCTCCACTATGAGGAGCCAGATGCCAGAGAGGCAATCCGTAGCAATGTTAGAGAAATGTTAAATCTCTTGTCGCCTTCGGCTGATGAAAGCGGGATGGGTACTACCCAGACCGAAGCAACTGCACTCGACATACTGTTTAATGAACAGCCGCACTTCAGTGACCCGTCCGCTCAATTTGACGCATACCTCTCCGAGCCCCAGCTGGGGCACAACATGGACACTTAAATGGTGGAAGGACAATGAACCCAAATTTCTCCTAGTGGCGGAACTTGCAAAAAAATATATGTGCATCCCAGCCTCATCCGCAAGTTCAGAGCGCGTATTTTCGACTGCCGGAAATGTAATCACTGCCAAAAGATGCTGCCTTCTACCGGAAAATGTGCGCTCCCTTGTGTTCTTGTACCAAAATAGGGCGTACATGGATATCTAAAAATGACAGAAGTCGAATAAATAAATCTTCTATATTACCCACGATGTCTTATGTTTGCCAGTACATTTCACCCTTTAAATATTTGTCTGTGGAAAGAACGAAGTCGTATAACCGAACCAGGCGCCCTGCATCTTTCTTCTAGCTAAGTTTTCTGTGCACTCCACCACCTTTTCGAGTAAACGTAACATTCATGCTTCACATTATTCTTGAAGGAGGTATTCAAATGCACATCCTATGTTTATTTGATGCTCCAAAGAGAACTTTCTACACCTCAAGCGATTTCGTTCGCAACCAAATTTTTGTGAAGAAAGAGAAGCAGTCATCATTCCTTCCTGATGTCTGACGTTGTAATTTGTTGGGTCAATTTCGGGAACAAAATATCCGCGTATATAGCAAGGTAAAAACAGTACTGAGTGGGCATATCCTGCAGAAAGTAGGCACAGTTAAATGCAAATTTTCTTTACGTAATAAGCGCACTCCCAAGTCATCTTGTGCCTGAGGGTCCGTTTCCCAAATTTGCATGTATCCTTTTTGTTTATTTTGGCATTCCGAGGCCGTATTCCTTGCCGGTTCGCTTTGGAACGGCTTCGTTGTGGCTGTTACGTGTGGGTTACGTCTCATGTAGGAAGAGTGGAATGTCGTGGCACGAGGGAGACCAGTGAACTAGCGGCCGTTTGCCACAAGGTCGCGTCATCATGTTTGTTTGTACTTTGGGGAAAGATATAGCAATTGAAGGATGTAGCTAGTTCGATAAAAAGAATATTAGTTTATGCACAACATTCGCACAGTTATTTCCAGTGAGCTTCCGATGCGGCCAGCCGGTGGCTCAATTTTATCTGCATTATTTTATTTTTATTTATAGGTGGTGCGCCATACGTTAAGCAATCAAAGCGTTTATCTGAGTGTGGGCCGCAGCTGTAATAGGATTTAGTTTCGCCAGAGTTGAACTTTATAGGACGGACGATTGCGAAGAGAGCTCCGTTCACACATCCCACAAATGCTATTTTTGCAGCGGTCAAGGAAGCGTCCTTGACTGCAGGTTTCCCCTGCGCCGTACAGGGAAATTTCACACCCCTTTTTGTATGCACTGAACTGTAATGGCCCTAGCAACGACGGTAATGACACCACGTGATGTTTCAGTGGTTGCCAAGTCACTGCGGCGTCACTGGAAACGAAGACGCCGATAATGCCGCTCGGGCAGCTCTTGAAGACGCACAAGAAGAGGCCATACCGTTTTGGTTCCTTGTGTTCCTTCATTGTGTCCTTGGTTCGTATTTGCGTTAGTTTGCGCAATAAAAAGTTCTAGAAAAGTTATGCAGTTGTCTTTTTTTCAATACCAAGGGAAACATAATGCACAAAAGGAAGCGCAAGGAAAGCCACGGGCCCATTTTTGAGCCCTCTGATAAACAACGCAATCTTATAGAAGCTGAAAGAATCAGCTGTGCATGTGGCACGAGGATACCAGCAATAGAACTGAGAATTTGAATGAAGACCTATTAGCTACTCCAAATATTCATGTCCGAATAATATAATACCCGGCTAGTCAATTAATCAAACCTGATTATCGGTGTCTTGAAATCTGGATAACCGGATTCACTTCCCGATATCCGTCAAACCGGATAGCCGGTTTAACGGACAATTGCAAGCAATAGGTGCCGTCGCATAGCGTTTGCGAATCCCGCTCGTTTGATATTCATGTCGGCATGGTTGGCAATTACGAATATTCTGGCTAAACTTACATGACGTCACGTGACTCTCGTCCACGTGGTCTGAAGTGCGCGAAATACGTACAATCGCAGACTTTGTTCAAAGACCGATCGTTTGATATCCATGTCAGTATGGTTGGGAATCATCCATAGGCTAGCGAAACATACGTGATGTCACGTGACACCCTTTACCACGTGATTTGGCGTTTGCTACGTGTACATCATCGCATAGCTTTTGATTTCCCCGTTCGTTCGATATCCATGTCGGCATGGTTGGCAATTACCCATGATCTGGCAAAAGTTACGTGATGTCACGTGACTCTTTTCCACGCGGTCTGAAGTCGGTGAGTGCGTACCATCGCAGGACTTTTTCAAAGCCCGATCGGTTGATATCCTTGTCATTTTGGTTGGGAATCATGCATGGGCTAGCGAAAGATACGTGATGTCACGTGACACCCTTTACCACGTGATTTGGCGTTAGCTACGTGTACACCATCGCATAGCTTTTGATTTCCCCGTTCGTTCGATATCCATGTCGGCGTGGTTGGTAATTACCCATGGTCTGGCTAAAGTTACGTGATGTCACGTGACTCTTTTCCACGTGGTCTGAGGTATGCGAAATGAGTACCATCATGGAACTTGTTCAAACACCGATCGTTTAATATCCATGTCAGTATGGTTGGGGACCATGCACGGGCTTGCGAAAGGTATGTGAGGTCGCGTTACACCCTTTACCACGTGATTTGAATTTCGCTACGTAGGTATCACCGCATAGCTTTCGCGATTCCCATTCATTTGATATCCATGTCAGCATGGTTAGTAATTGCCCATAGTCTGGCTAAAGTCACGTGATGTCAGGTGACTCTTTTTCACGTGGTATTGCGTACGCGAAGTGCGTGCCATCGCAGACCTTTTTCGAAGCCCGATCGTTTTATATCCACATTAGTGTGATTGAGAAACACGCAAGTGCCAGCGAATATACGTGAGGTCACGGGACAGCGTCTCCCACCTGATTTGACGTTGGCTGCATGCCGACCATCGCATAACTATTGCGGTTCCCGTTCGTTTCACACTCATCTCACTGTGCTTGTAAATCACATGTGGGCTTGCGAAAGTTGCGCAAGGCCACGTGACATCCTTCGCCACGTGGTCTAGCGCACCCTTCGCGGGTACTGTCACAGAGATCCTTCGAAGCCCGATCGTTTGATATCCATGTCAAAAATTGGAGGCTTATCAAGGTTAAGCCCAGTGGATGCGAAGCATGTATCACGTGATGCAGCGATGGTGGCGGCGCCGCCGCGTCGCGCGCGACGGCGCGAACGGAAGCGTGGAGGCCTCCGCCGGGCGACGTCCGACGGCGGGATATGAGGCCCCATCTGCAGCCGGTGTGACGTCATCACGTGACGTCACATCATGTGATCTCACTTCAGGGTCAATGGTGGCCACCGCCGGGAGGCGACCGACGGCGCGATATGAGGCCCCATCTGCAGCCGGTGTGACGTCATCACGTGACGTCATGTCACGTGACCTTCTTGAAGGTCACTTGAAGGTCAATGGTGGCCACCGACGGGAGGCGACCGACGGCGCGATATGAGGCCCCATCTGCAGCCTGTGTGACGTCATCACGTGACGTCATGTCACGTGACCCCACTTCAGGGTCAATGGTGGCCACCGCCGGGCGTCGCGCGAAGGCCCGAAACCTACGTTAATATGCTTCGCATAATATAGTTGAGAATCAGCAATATGCTGGCGAACGTTACGTCAGATCCCGTAACACCTTCTTCCACGTTATCTCAGATGCGTTACGTGGCTATAATCGCAGAGCTTGTACGAAGCTCGTTCAATTTGATATCCACGTTAACGGGCCTTGTAAAAAAACAAAACAAAAAGATGAGAGGTCGCGTGACGCTCTTTTCAGCCTGTTTTTATCAGCTTACGAATCACCAGTTTGTTGCTGGATGCCCCTTTGTTTCAATGCATGTCAGCAAATCCATCTATAGCTACGTTCTGCATGACCCTATTAACAGAAGCAATGTCCATATCAGTGCAATATTTAGATGATATTTCACGCGGGAAAGGCATTTCTGCAGTCCCATGAAAATGCTCCGCAAGAAAGCTCTTCAGTTATGTTTGGCCAGCGCATTATAATTATAATTCTAACATTATAACATTATAATTATAACATTTCGTTATTATTTTGAACATCCTAGAAGACCTCCGCAAATGCATCCCCCGATTAAATTATTTGGCTCCGAGATTAAGCGTATGGCAGCTGAATTAAATTCACTGGCGCTTGAACGAGAATAGTTGACGCTTGGATTAATTTGAGCGGGAAAATGTAGTAGATTCGAATATCCGAATATCCGGCTAACCGGTTATTTAAACCGGATATTTTCAATATCCGTTTCTTAAAATCCGGATAACCGGATAACCGGTTTTCGAGACCGGATTCACTTGCCTCCGGTTAAACCGGATATCCGGTTTGACGTATATTTGCAAGCACTAGTTCACACTGATAAATGCACTAATGTTGTTGGCATTCGAATACTTCTTTGTTGGATATTTGTGACGATAGCCAGGTCTCTGTTCAAGTGACATCAAGGCGTCCTGACTCTCCGTGAGTGATGCCAATCCGAAATTACCATGTACCGGCTTTTTCATGCATACAACAGCGCATTAGCGCCAGATTTCCTTCTAGGTAGTATATAGAAGTTCTTAAAGCGCGCGCCGAAATGCGTCTTTGTTAGCAAAACGGCGCTATACAAAGGCGATGGTGCAAATGAGCTATGAGTATCGTATACAATTGCTATGACAATAAAACATAACCGTCTTCATGAAGGCGCAATTGCCGTCGGTTGACAGACAGTAGACTGCGAACAACACGCAACAGGGACTAAGCTATTCCATAGCTATAGTGCCTATTACAGTGTGGAGGGGGTCAACCCGCCGTGGTTGCTCAGTGGCTATGGTGTTGTGCTGCTGAGCACGATGTCGCGGCATCAAATCCCGGCCGCGGCGGCCGCATTTCGATGGAGGCGAAATGCTAAAACATGCGTGTTTAGGTGCCCGTTGAAGAACCTCAGGTTGTCGAAATTTCCGGTGTCCTCCACTACGGCTTCCCTCATAATCAGTAACTTGTTTTGGCACGTAAAACCCCGTCACTTTAAAGCACTGTATAGAGGCATTCGCGTTTTGCATATGTTTTATTTTGCAAAAGAAGAATTAAGGAATTGGCTTACATCCATAGCGGCCTTGCAGAGCCGTAAAATACCGCCACATCCAAGGAATCCTGATCCTTGGTATGTACCACGTTTTCGCACTGAATACAAATTACAATCTATTGAACACAATTTTACCACGAATCCTTAATAATTACGTTTACACTTCTAATTTTTCTCGCAGGGCACTGAAGATGTGCTTTCTTCGCATGTAAATATACATATTTCATGTATAATGATTCTAATTATGTGGTGCCCTTTGATGATATTTTTCTGTTCATCTTATCCAATATCCTTGAATGTTTGTTTCCGTATCGCGAGGCAATTATCCGGTCAATAGGGTTATATTTCAGAATGTTACAACTGTTTTTGATGTTATAAAGTACTCTCTCTTACAATTGAGTCCAGACAGGCTTCTTATGGCAGCTTTCAGCCCAGGAGGACGATTTCTAGCGTGTACTAGAAGACGGAATAAAGCTCACGTTGAAGTAAGGCTCTTCGACTGTAGTGGGCGTCGGTATGGTATGTGCACACGTCAGTTCGGACATCCGGCTGCAGCGCCTGCGGCGATTGACAAAGAAATTTATTCACCCGTAGGCACACTTACAACTGTGGTAGGAGCGAAAAGTACAATATGAGTTACATCACATGTAATACATCTATGATTTACAAATGAAATAATAATAGGTGTCTTCTTGCCACTGGCAACGAGTTCAGTGATGGGGATGTCATCTGAGCCGACTCTTATAGGAAAAAGCCCACATGTCATCGCTTGTAACCACCATAGCCACTCCGGGGATGTTTGTAAGAATCTGACAAATACATCGACAAAATCTTACTAACGCAAAAAGTGGTATGGCCTCGGTGAACTGCTTCGCTAGCAACGAAAGCCTGTTAGCTGAACATCTTTCATGCAAAGCCATTAAAGAGCACAAACGCAATGTTGAATGTCGTTTTTTCGAAAGAACGCCCTTTAGGAGAGTCGAAAAAAAAAATTCCGGCGCTTTCCACTCTGTGAATTAGGACGAACTGCGAAGCCGTGTATGCAGGCCATTTAAATGGCGAACTGCACCTGCTCCCCGGGTCCACCCACATTGCACAATCTTCGGGATCGGCCCGCGTTCGGGGAGTCCTTAACGCCTGCTTCATCTCCGCCGCGGGTCGGCCCGCAGTATTGCAGTAACGCAAATGAGTTTTTCAGTGAATGTTTAGGCATTGCGTTTATAATGCGTCTGGTTTCCGTTCATTAAAGACAATATATTGCGCGCTTTTCTGTGCCGAAACCGCGATCTGATTAATCATTATGCTGAGAGCTTCTTTAATGCGCACGAAAATATTAGTGCAAGAGCATTTTTTTTTTCATTTTGCCTCGTTTGAAGTTTGGCTGCCGTGGCCGTGATAGAAACCGCAACCTCAAGCTTCCTATTTGACACTCGAATAGCGTGTCTCTGCTAATGTAACACGGTTTCCGACCGCGCGTTCTTCATCATTCTTACCTTTCACACCCACGATTTGTATCTGGATAAATACACTACCGTGAGCTATCGGTGACGCTGCCGTATTTATTCGCCTTGTTTTGTCCTCTATCTTTTCACAGCACCATGCAGCTAAAAAAAGCTTTACGGTGAAAACTTGCGCAAGCATTTTTTAAGGACAACCTCCACGACATTTAGTGTACGTACACCATATGCGTGAACTCAGTGTTTGAAGCAAGTTTGTTAGCGTAAGTGATAGCGCGGTGAAAGCGACAGATTGTCTGCAGGGTTCGAATTCATTCTACAATTAGTTTGTAGTGAGCGTTTAACCTCCCTTTCTAACGTTGGACGAAAATACCGCAATGCACGCAATCGTACAAACTGCCTGAAATTGACATTTTTACACTGTCAGCGATCACAGAACCTAAATTGCCGCTGCCCGTCACAGCGCGCCTTTACGTGTTCTGACACGATAGACGTGTCACCAACAAGACGGGTCGCCACCCTCTACCGAAACGCGTGGAATGCAGGCACCCTAGGGCGCGCGGCCAAGCAACGCCATCTAAGGGAAAGTCAGGTGATGTTGAGCGAAGCGGGGTGGGAGAAAGGAGGTGAAACGTCGCAGAGGAGCAGGGTAGGCGGTGCCCACGCTGGGTCGGCCTCATTGAGAAGTTGTTGCGGCTTCTGTGTGCGCTGTGGACGTGCCGAGTCCGTGCCGTGATCTAGAGATCGGGCGCCGAGCGAGACGGACGGAGCGGCGACGCAAGAAGCGGCCGGCCCAGTGCGAGTCGAGCGACCCCGATGCCGTCGCGAAGAGCCAGGCACGAGCTGAACAAATCCGGCAGCAGGCGTGAGCGTGATGTGCAGAGGAGACTCCAGAAGTGGGAGACGGAGAGGAAGGGCAGAATGTACAGCGGGGATAGTACATTACCAAATCGTTCGAAATCTCAAAGACTGTGCATTTCCTTACGGTGCCTCACCATCTTTCCTAATGGCACTGTAAAATTGTTAAAAATCGAGAAACGCCAAACGAAGCATAGAAGGTATATATAGGCCTCGAAAATAGAAGATCCGCCAACCCTGCACACAATCAGATAATTTTTAAAGCATTCTACACGCAATGCACAAAAAGGGAATAGCACCCATACGCTTGCGTGCACCCCAACCCGCCTTCACGAGGTCACTGTAACTCGTCACGTCACTGTAACTTTTACGTTTCATATTACTGTACACCCAATTACAAGTCCTCGCAGTAAAGCAAGACATGGTTTTGTGCAATATAACCTGGCGAACACGACGCCCCGTAGGAATCGATGTGGATCCGCCACATTTACACACAATCAAAGAATTGTTAAAGCATTCTACACGAAATTCACTTAAAGGGAACAGATCCGATACGCTTGCGCGTAACCCGAGTTGACGAAGTAAAACGTCACTGTAACTTTTACGTTTCATATTATTGTACGTCCAATCACATGTGCTCATAATGAAACAAGACATTTTTGTGCGATATAACCTGGCAGACGTCACGCCCTGTGGGTGTATATGTTATGCGAAGGAGTGTGCGGGCGGCCTGCAGAGTTAACGAAACGACCATGAGACCACCAAGACGCAGGCGGCTGTTTCATGACCTACACGACACGCATGTCATGGCAATCGTGTGATGAACTATCATTTATATTCTTCATGCACTCTTGTCATACTATGCCGATTTTGGTACATATTAACACGTAGGTGGTTATTCGTGATCTACGTGACACGCATGACATGGCATTCATGCCAGGAATCATTATTTATGTTCGTCATACACCCTTGTCATAGTATGCCAATTTCGATGCATGCCAAGTACAACAAGTCGAGGATGTTAGCACTGGTTGCTGTAGTTCGCGTTCTAGAAGAGTTGACTGTTGGGCTAGTTGGTCGTCCATATTTGAAGTAGTAGCTTAGCGCAAAAAGCCACGGACACAAGGAAGACAGACAAGACAGACGGACAAAATCCTTGTGTCCTTGTCTGTCTTCCTTGTGTTGGTGGTTTTTTGCGCTAAGCTACTACTTCAAAAAGTAGTTCGCGTTGGTTGAGCAATCAGCTGGGTAAGGTGGAAATCGAAGCACAAATCGAGAAATGCTTTGCTATCACTGGGTGAGTCGGATAAAGTTGGTACAGATAGGACCGGTTTATGTTGGGGTAATTGAAATCTCCCATTAAGAAAACTGGTGAGCGTGGAAAGCATGTTACGATGGTATTAAGCAGGTCATGAACATCAGCGCTAAACGTAGCGTGGAGGTAGAGCTCGATGGCATATAACATGGGCAAAAAAATAACATCGCCGCGGTTGATACTAATTCCTGCGCAGACTTCTAAACCGGAAGAAAGAAGAATGTCAAACGAATCGAGCCTGTCAGCCATTGCGATAAGCACGCCGCCACATAATCTAGTAGCACGGTCACACCGACAGATGCAAGAATGTTGTTGGCATTCGAGTACTTCTTTGTTGGATATTTGTGACGATAGCCAGGTCTCTGTTCAAGTGACATCAAGGTGTCCTGACTCTCCGTGAACAATGCCAATCCGAAATTACCACATACCGGTTTTTTCATGCATGCAACAGCGCACTAGCGTCAGATTTGCTTCTAGGTGGTATAAATAAGTTGTTATAGTGCGCGCCGCACATGCGTTGTTGATAGCAGAACAGCGCTATAAAACGGCGATGGTGCAAATGAGTCTTGAGTATCCGCGCAATTGGCTGCGGCAATAAAACAAAACCGTTTTCATGACGCCGCAATTGCCGTCTGTTGTCACACAGTATAGATCGCGCAAAACACAATATCGGGACTGAGTTGTTCCGTCGTTATACTGGCTATTACATTGTGGAGGCATTGGTTGTGGGCTGTTCGATCTAGGAAGCGAAGAATGCACCGAACACAATGCCATCGGAGCCGAGTAGCGCTGGCAAAAGTGTAATGTCATTGCTTATAAGCACCTCAGTCACTCCGAGAATCTTTGTATGATTCTGTCAAATACATCTCCAAAATCTTATTAACACGAAAAGCGGTACAGTCCCGGTGAACTGCTTCGCTAGCAACGAAAGCCTGTTAGCTCAACTTTTCCCATGCATAGCCCTCAAAGAGCACAAAGGCAATGTTGAACGTCGTTTTTGGCAAAAACTGGCTTTATGAGTCGAAAAAGAAATGCTCGCTGCTTTCCACTCTGAAAAAGGATGATCAGCTTAATGGCGAACTGAACCTGCACCACAGGTCGACCCGTTATTGCACAATCTTCGGGATGGGCACCTGTATGGGAGGTGCTTAACATGTGCTCCACATCCGCCGCGGGTCGGCCCGGTATTGCACTAAGGCAAATGTGTTCTTCAGCAAAATGGTCAGGCATTGTATTTATAATGCGTTTGCTTTGCATTTATTGAAGAGAATGAATACTGCGATTTTATGGGCCAAAACCACGATCTCCACGATATTATGCTTAGTGAGGGAGTTCGAAATAAGTTTGACCACGTGTGCTTTATTAACGTTCACCAAAATCAAAGTGCACGAGCGTTTTTACATTCTGCGCCGTTTGAAATTTGGCAGCCACGGCCGTGATCGAAACCGCGATGTCAACCTTGCTTTTCGACACTCGAATGGCGTGTCTCTGCTAATGTAAGACGGTTTCCGACCACGTGTTCACACGCACGATTTGCATCTCGATAAACACGTCACCTTCATCTATGGATAACGATGCAGTACTATTTACCTTGTTTTGTCCTATATGTTTTCACGGCACGATGCAGCTAAAGCTTAACGGTGAAAACTTGCGAAAGCGTTCTAGAAGGACAACCTCTCCAGCATTTAGTTGCAACGTATGCGTGAACTCAGTTTTTGAAGCAAGTTTGTTAGCGTAAGCGAAAGCACGGCAAAAGCGAATAATTATCTGCAGGACTCGAACTCATTCTAATATTGCTTTACTCTGAGCGTTCAACCTCCGTTTTTAACGTTGGATGGAAATATTGCAGTGCACATAAACGTACAAAATGCCTGAAATAGACATTTTTACACTGTCAGCGATCGCAGAGCCTAAATTCCCCCTGTCCGTCACTGCGTGCCTTCACATGTTCCGACACAATAGACGTTTCAGTCGGAGAAGCATGAGAAGACGTTTCAGACGGAGAAGCATGGCATTGAGGCACCCTAGGGTGCGCGAAAGACCCTTGCTAATTTGAGAGTACCGCCACTCTTTGAACTCTGCCGCCGCCGCGCGACCTCCTTGCCTCATTGCCAACCAGTTTTGTCGACTCCACCTAGACAACAGAAGGCGTGATTGCTCGGCGAGTGACGTCACGGAGAAGGGGCCGGCGGAGGGCTCGGAGATACGGGTTGAATGAAGGGATCGCGCCCTTATGGGCAACGTTAACCAGAGCGCAGCTATTCTTTCTTTTTTAGGCATACTTCAGCAGATGGCCCGCAGAGAACAGAGGGTGTTCCAATATTATTTTATTTATGCACAACTATTTATCACTGCATTAATAAAAAGTCCGTCCATAAATAATTAAATGGTTCAACCTTAGGATTTTGAATGAATTTCGGGTAAATGATGACAGGGAGCATGGTTTATATTGAAAAGTCACAGTGCTGCCTCTTCTTCAGAGTAGCTTCTTTGCCTTGATTTATTGTCGGCCTCAAAGAGTTTGCCATTCATGTGACCACAAAAGTTATTTAACAACATGTTAGCACTGCACCATAACAGATATTTCATGACAACTTCACTGGTGTGTCCTTCTTCACATTCGGGATACATGTATTTATTCCAGTCTAGATTAGCCTCTAAACGAAGAATATTGTTTTCGAGGCATTATTACATGCAGTACTGCAGTCCACATATATTCAACACCTCAAATGAGTTTAGCAATGGAGATACAAAGCATTCGTGCAACTATTTACAAAGGAATAGCTGCCTTATTTCGCCGAATTCTTCTTTGCCTTAGCATTGGCACCCAATATTCTGTCACTGATCTCGCGGAAACATGAACGCATGATTTTTCGGCCCCGATTTGTAATTGCTCGAGCAATTGGGCATGCAGCACTTGTTAGGCATATCTTGCCATGAACGTAATCCACATTCTGCGGCAATGAAGGCTTGCCGGACACACAACCGCAATCGCAGCACAAGCGCAGAGACTACATGCATGGTTCACGTTCAGAAAAAAAGTGCGCCCGGAAGCATGTCGCAGCATGCCAGGACTTTTCTAACCCCGAAGCTGCCCAAGAAGTGGCAGGGTTCCCGGAACTAATGGAATTGTTATCGTGGTCGTCGTCCGCTTGGTCTTCCGCGTCTGATTTTGAGCACAGGTGCGCCGCTCGTAGCTTCGTAGCACGCTGCACGGAACTTATATGTGGGCTTCTTTTGCGTCACGTAGCTCAAGGGGAGAGGGCACATCCAGAATGCCTTAAGTTCTGGAGGTAGACATAATTTCACAAGAAAGATTACCGTTCCTGCCTATATCGCTGCTAAAGAAGCATGAAGGGGACGGATTCAAGCTGGCTGACAGTTTATGTAGAAGCACATAAATCATGGAAATCGGACTATCTATAGGATCAGACCAGTATTGGCAAGTAATGAAAGGTGGGATTCGAAGACTATAAGAAAGGTTGACAGCAGCAGAAACCATATTCGGCTGGACAGTACAAGGTCAAGCTAAGATATCAGCAACAATAGTGGAGAAGTCAACCGTAATGGTACTTGACATCAACGTGGATAACTCTGAAATACAGACAGAACTCAGACATTTCTGGGATATTAAAACTATAAGCATAAAGTGCCCTGAGAAAGAAACCAAGAAAGAAGAGGAAGTGATTCAGCACTTCAAGAGGGACTTAATATTTGAAGAGAGGTGATATTCTGTCAGACTTTCATGGAAAGAAAACGTGGAATCTATTGAAGAAACAGTGTTTCTTGAAGACTACCTCGGTGGAAACGAGGATGGCACATTCGGCCTAGAGAGCTTCCAAGGACATCAGACGGGACTCACGACAGCTCCAACCGTCGTCGCCATTGTAGAAAAGTACACCATTCATACAGGTGAAGGTACGGAAGAAGCCGCGGTATCCAACGTCACATTGATCATTAATCCAGCACCATCAAACATTACTCAAGTAACCCAGCAACCTTCAATAGAAAAACCGAAAATCGAAGTCTTGAATCTCCTTGCGATTGCGCTCGGTATTGATGCTGACGACTCCCATGAGGACGACACCACGGGACAGGAGGCGTCCTCGACGAACACTTATTTGGCGAAGTGGACAGCATGTACGAGGACACGTCCAGCATGCCTGCGCCATCTAAGTACAGCGAATCACCAGAGTACCAAACAGTAGTTCAAGTAGTCCAGGACTGTTTTCAAGTCATGGATGACGTAATTAAAACCCAATTATGCTCGACACAGCCTAGGTACACCGAGGTACAAGGAGCTGAAACTGTAGCGAGAATGGTCCACGACTGCTTTCAAGTAATGGACGATGTAGTTCCAAGCGAGCCATGCACTTCCACTACGATAAATGTAATGTGTAAGAGATCAGCCTCGTCCAGCCTCTCTACAGCCGAGACAAACTCTAGATCGTCTGCAAATTCTGCCCGTCACAGATTGGTAGGCGAGAATAAAAAGTCTCGAAGCACCAGGAGGCCCTTGGGATCTCGAAAGACCACATCCGCCGGTTCTGTGCGTTCGGGGAAGTGTCGAACGTCAAATTTCGATTCCTCAGAAGCATGGGTAAAGAGGGGCTCGCAACTGTCCGAACTCTGACTCGCGGCGCCTTCCTTCATTTCCAGGCCTTAACGCAAGGGCTGAAGTAGCTGTCAACAGGCCTGACTTCGTCGGCTTAGTCAACAGGCCGGACGTCGTTCGTGTGCGTTCTACCTGCCTTACTAGAATCAGTAACAGGACTTGTTCAAGACACTGTCAACAAATATTTCGCCAGTGAGAATGCGAACATTCTAAGTGCAGGCTTAGAATGTTAGGATGTCAGGACAACTGTTGTTGCGTATGTCGTCAAAGATGACGACGCAAATAACAAGAAAAAGCGTTCTAAAAAAACGCTCCAGAAAGAAAAAAGAAGAAAAAAGAACCGCAAGTCTTAGAAGAAAAAGAACAAGAAAAGGTCATTGAAGTATATTCTGGAGTCGACACTAAGCCGTGCTCCTGTCTCCTAAATACGGAAGGAAGACTCCTTCGGAGACCTGTGCATCTTCACACACTTGAAGGTTGCTTCCAGTGATGAGAAGAAAACCTTTCGCGGCCGAAAGCTATTGAAATTCATGGGAGTGCACAAGATGAGAAAGAAGAAGACGGTGGGCTCGGAAGGCATGCAAGCTAAATAAAAAGCAATAAAAGAAGAAAAAAGAAGAATCTCGATTTCGTTTGCATAGAACGTAGCTGCCTCGTCTCGTTTCTGGGACATCCACCCTAATCCTCCGTAATGTACCTTAATCCTTCTTAATCCGCCCTAATACTTCTCCATTCATTTTATTCCACCCTAATCCGCCACAATCCTCCCTGATGCACTTTAATCCACCTTCATTCACCCCAATCCACTTTCATCGACTTTATTCTACCTTAATACTCCTTTATACACCTTAATTCATGTTAATCCAATCACTAATCAATCATTACTTAACTTTGCTAATCAGTAATCATCTCTTATGCACGGCTGCCCATGCTTTAGTTCGCTTCCGGCCCTCCTTCGGTCACGTGATATTTTCTGCAGCTCAAAACTCGACCTTGAATCAGAGATCTAAGGCTTTCGCATAGGGGTGCGCCCCAAGCAACGCTTGATCAGACGCACAAAGTAAAGCATCTCATCATGTGGCAGAAAAATTGTCTTGAGTAAAGAACTCACCTCAAAGCTCCCTTAACATCAGTATCCCCCGTTCATACGGCTTTAAGGAAAAAAATTGGCTGTGGTTTAGCTCTGGCTAAACCTGCTTGAATTGCGAAAGCAAAGTTTCCTGGGCCC
Source organism: Dermacentor albipictus (assembly GCF_038994185.2). Lineage (NCBI taxonomy): Eukaryota > Metazoa > Arthropoda > Arachnida > Ixodida > Ixodidae > Dermacentor > Dermacentor albipictus. The sequence goes on from NC_091822.1 coordinate 157,448,767, forward strand.
GTTGCAACCTCTTTCGCTCATTCTTCCTAGCTTGCTGAGCTTTCGCCTTAGAATTTACCTGTTCCGAAGCAGTAGAACAACTAGATTCAGATATAGACTCTTCGTCGGTAACTTCTATGGCGAAACTGATCAATCAGCGTAGCGCACCGCCATATATCCCAGTGAAGCCACCACGGAACGAGCACAAGGCGAGGAGGTCGTCATATCAACGGAGAGACCACCTGTTAGGCGCGGTGCCGGCTCGGGAGCCACTCTGTCTGAAAAACATTTATTTAGATAGGTTTTGCATCAACACTAGGTGGGCTCCCCCTTAGGGGAGCCCATTGGCGTCGGCCGCCGCCCGGGCCCGCTCGACCAGGGCCCGTTGGGCCGTCAGGTCAGAGCAGCCGAGCAGGGCTGCCTCCCAGTCCTCCCGGGAAGGGTTGGGTAGGGGGGTAAGATTTGGGGTTTTTTGACATGCCCATACCATGTGGAAAATGTCTGAGGACTTTTCCCCACAGTGCGGGCACTCCCCCGTGCAAGCGGGGTCAAAGTATTTTAAAGGGACACTAAAGTGAAAAGTGATTTCTTCTGGATCAGTAAATCACCGTTCTACAACACCAAAAACACCACTCTTACAACGATAAGACGTTTGGTAAGCCAGAAAAAGCGCAAGAACGAAATGCGGGTGGCCACGCCTACTTGAGTTCGCGCACCTGGGGGCTGTGAAGTCTTGGATTTTGATGGCATCTTCTAGGGCCTACTAATTATATATAGCGGTACAGATTGACTACATTGTGTTCTAAAGGAACCAAATATTAAACATGCCAAGTTTCGGGAACCTTTATTCAGCTAACGCGGCCCAAATGCGAAAACAAACTTTGGAATCCCTGACGTCACGCTGACGTACCGGCGCTGGCGTTTAGGCGCGAAATTCAAATACTGATACTTGGACCTTCATTTTCACATCTAATATTCAAACTATTTTCTTGAAATGACTGCCTGCAGGTTTCTCAAACAATGCTTTATTAGTCTAAACTGATTTATTGTTTCCCTTTAGTGTCCCTTTAATTAAGCTCGGCACATGCGACGAGCGGCTCCCTTCTAGCTGCGGCGGGGAGCAAGCTGACGTCACGCGTCGTCATAGCAACGGAGAGAGCTGACGTCACACCACCTGCGCCGGCTCTCGGGGGGCCACGGCATACGCGACGAGCGGTTAGACGCGTAATATTGCTTTCGCAATAAAACCTACCACCTTATAAACGTTGCCTTCAGCATTATCGACGCTGTTATCAGCATTTCTCAAACCTTTAAACACTACTGGGGCGCTTAAATGGCCCAAAATAACACGCCTCCATAGAATGCTGCGGCATGTCCGCGGGAGCCCAGGAGAAAAAGCGTGCTGTGCGCAGACAACGGGAGAGGACAATCGAGGAGGAAAGCGCTGCGAGAAGGAGTGTCGCTACTTGCAAATTATCAAGGGGTTTTAGGGCGCGCTGCAGTTACTGTATATATTACCAAAGGTAGCAAAGTTGGGCGTCTGTTTTATCATGCCGCTAGCGCCTCTATTGGCAGAACGTCATCACGTGGTAGCCAACCAACCGTGCAATGAGGAGAAGCATATGCTCGCGCCAATTTTTGTATTTCCCGACGCCACCGCTGCAGCGAACTGGATTGACACAAGTTATCGCCAGTCAAATTCAAAGCGAGTCCGGCCAATCTTGGCGTTCGCTGTTCGCGGGCGGGCTAGCTGTGGAGCAATAACGCAACGTGCGCAGGGCATCTCACAGTTGGTTCGTCGCAGTGTCATCGCACTTCCATCGGAATGACATAATGACCGGGTGCTGTGCTCCCATGTGCACGAATCACTCTGAAAGCAGAAAAGCTTTTTATTCTATCCCATGCGCCGCACTGATTTCACAGAACTGTCATAAAAAATCCAGCTCACATTTTCATGATAATGCACTTCTTGGGTTGTTCTTTCTGAACATAAAAGTTGCTACTAAGTAAAGATATTTCATCTACTACTGTTTATCTGAAGCAGGAGGCAAGAGGAATGAATGTCATTTAACATACGGTAATAGCCTAACTGTGCTTTGCATTATCACCTATAATGTAGATATGTCAATCCTGTGAGATAAAAACTTTTACTACACTCCCACAGAAGCTTACTTTTGGAATCCCTGCAGTGAAAAGCCACATATTGAAGTGACATTTGCTGGTGTGGCTGATATCCAGTTACTCGTGGTAGGTGGGTACGTTTCTACAGCAAACCTAATGGCGTACCAGAGTCGAATTACTAGTGGTTGGTCATTGACTCACCAGTAATAATTTAGACTGCCTACGCGTTGAGAGCTTTGGCACATAAGCAGGTATGGGCCTCATTATATTTAGTACAGTTTCCTTTGTAAAAGAGCACAAATTGATCAAGCCCAATATATCAAAATGTTTGCACGCACATACACTACTGTTTTCTTTCTTTCTCGAATTCGCATTGTGGCTTTATTGCCAAAAAAAAAAGATATAGTTGCGGTTCGGCGCTTTCTGTTACTGTTTACATGATAAAAGAGCACCGTACTGCTCTTAGCAGTGTACCTATCTTTGTTGAAACAAAACCTGAGTGCCAAGCAATATTCAAGCGAAGGAAAAATACTAAATCTTCAGATTGTTTACCTCAATTACAAACGTTTATCCAGTTTTAATGCAGTATGTTATTTCGAACCTTATACAACCTTGTTATTTAGCTATTCCATTAAATAACATCAACATATTCCCTAAGACTGTTCGGTGTGATCTAATTGCTACTGTGGAGGTTCATGAATGCTGCATCTGATCGGCGTGTATTGTAGTTATAAATTTTAGGCAGCAATGCTAAGCGTACGAACTTCCTACGGGATGAGAGGAGAGGCAGACTTAAACTAGCCTTCATATATGTTACGCTTGATATCCGAGAAAATTAAGAATTAAACGTGCGCTACGATTTTGTATAGATTTTATTGCATATGTTAAGTAATCTAGGCCAGGGTCCCAGATATGAGAGGCATATTCAAGCTTAGGACGTATTAGTGTTTTGTAAAGAAGCAGTTTTAAGTTAGCAGGGCCTATGGAGAAGTTGCGACGATGATAAGCAAGCTTGCAGTTACCATTGCTAGTTATGTGATTTATGTGTGTTTGCCAGGAAAAATTAGATGTTATGTGGATGCCTACGTATAAATAAGTTCAGTATCACAGGAAAACGAATTACGGGACACATGCTGACAAGATGAAAAGTATGAATTTGTTTCTAGGAAGTTAATGAGAATAGAGTTCATTGTGTACTTTAGAATATTGCCTGGTTATCTGGTTAAAGAAATCGGCCTAGATTTCAAAGGTCAATGGACGTCGCCAGAAATACATAATTGAACAACCTTGCCGACGTTGAAATCCTTTGGTGATGAGCACGACACAATAGACTGCGAAAATATATTGCACAACATTATAGCAGAGTACACTTCGTTATTACTCAAAAACTTGGAGTTAGTGTAATCTATTCCTGACGACAACGAAAATTTCAATTTACGAATGAAGTGCGGGACACCATAGTAATCGATTAACACGGGCTCCATCTGAGGAAAATTCATCTTAACAAGTTCAGGTGACGAAGTACAGGGCGACACGTCATTCAGAAATGATTGAGAAAACACTGAATCATTGAGCACAGAACAATATTCTTCGTGCGCAACAACAGCACCACCTACATCAGTTTACGATGTTGTGTTACATTAGGAACCCTTGACAACTTTCCAAAATATTGTAGTATTTTCAGTCAGCAGAGAGGGAAGTGCATTGGAAAATAAGATGCGTTTAGCTTTTTGACTGCGTTTTTAAACAGTGAAGCAACCTGCTAATATGCGCAGCAGCTATCAGTTGTTTTAAGTTCTTTAGCTTGGCGAAACAGCCGCTTCTTCCTGTTCGAGATACGTTTTAGAGATGCATTAAACCACGCTGCTCGATGGTTACACTGAATAACTCGGAGGGGGTATATATTTTTGTACTAATTAACTAACTTTACTTTTAAAAAGCGACCAGTTTTGTTCAACGCTCCGAGTGTAAAAGTCTGGGATATATTCTTCAACAAAAACTTCAAGTTGTGTGTTCATTGATGCGTAGTCGGCTTTACTGAAGTCTCGAACGTATTCGCGTTTGCTATTAGGACGATTGACGTTTTTTTTAAAGCTTGAAATGAATGAAACAACGATCGGTAGGCCCTGAACTAGCGATCATTGTTAGCACTGGTAGTCGAGCATCTAAGCCCTAGTTGCTGTAGTTCGAGTTGGTTGAGTAATCAGCTGAGTAAGATGGAAACCGAAACTGAAATGGAGAAATGCCTTGCTATGACTGGATGAGTCGGATAGAGTTGGTAAAGGATAGAACCAGTCTGTGATGGGTTACTGAAGTCTCCCATTAAGAAAATTGGTGAGCGTAAACCATGTCCCGATGGTATTAAGCAGGTCATGAACATCAGCGCTAAACGTAGCGTATAGAGGAAGCGCTCCTTGGCCCATAACATGCACAAAGAATAACATCGCGCTCGTGGATATGAATTCCTGCGCCGCAGACTGCTTCTTAACCGGTAGAAAGAGGAATGTGAAACGAATATTGCCTGTTAGACACTGCGAGAAGCAGACTGCCACCTAAGCTATAGTACCAGGTTCACACTGATAAATGCAATTATGTTTTTGGCATTCGAATACTTCATTGTTGGATATTTGTGACGATAGCCAGGTCTCTGTTCAAGTGACATCAAGGCGTCCTGACTCTCCGTGAGCGATGCCAATCCGAAATTACCACATACCGGCTTTTTCATGCATACAACAGCGCATTAGCGCCAGATTTCCTTCTAGGTAGTATATAGTTCTTAAAGTGCGCGCCGAAATGCGTCTTTCATAGCAGAACGGCACTATACAACGGCGATGGTGCAAATGAGTCATGAGTATCCGTACAATTGCTATGACAATAAAACATAACCGTCTTCATGAAGGTGCAATTGCCATCGGTTGACAGACAGTAGATTGCGACCTACTCGCAATAGGGACTAAGCTATTCCATAGCTATAGTGCCTATTACAGTGTGGACAGACAGACAGAAAAACTTTATTCATAGCGTGTGAGTTTGGACTCTTCTGGGTCTCTGGACCACCGCACGGTCCCGCACTACGTCGAAACGTTCATGCTCCTTTTGCTCATGACGTCGGCAGCCCGAGCCACCGCAGTAACCTGCGATGTCGGGTCCGTAGACGAGAGCAGGACCTCCCAGTCCTCCCCGCTTGAGATGGCTGTCCCTGCGGGGGAGGATCGGCAGAGCAGCCAAAAAGGATGTGGGAGAGGGTGGCGTGAGGGTCTCCGCATAGGGAGCATGTAGGGGAGGTGCCACAGTAGTGGGATAGCAGCTGAGGGGATGGGAGAGAGCGGGTCTGGAGGCGTCTTCAGAGGATCTGTTGGGAGTGCGTCAGGGAGGAGTGGGGAGGAGGGTAAGACCGACGGTCCAAACGGGGTATTTGCGTGAGCTCCGCAAAGCTGTGCACCCGCTCCCTCGAGAAACCCGGATCGAGGCTGTCCTCAGCCCGGCAAATTAAGCCTCGGGCCAATTTATCGGCAGCCTCGTTTCCGGGGTTCCCAGAGTGAGCCGGCACCCACCGGAGCTCAACCCTACGTGGTAAATTCTGGGTGGGGATGTTCAACAAGTTCCAGGCAGGGTTGTGAATTCTGCCTCTGGCAAAGTTGGACAAAGCAGTCTTTGAATCGCTAAAGATGTATTCAGCATCCGAAAGGGCAAGGGCTAAGGCGATAGCGGTTTCCTCTGCTTCCTCAGGTGTAGAGCCCGAGGGAAGTTGGTGAGTTAGGGGTCTGGGTAAGGTTGGGTTGTAAGCAACTGCTACAGCTTCATGCGTTGTACATGCGGCGTCCACCCAGATGGCTTTCTCGACCTGTCCGTAATGCTTGTGGAGGGCATTTGCGCGAGCTACGCGGCTAGAGATGTGATATTGGGGATGGACGTTTCGAGGAAGGGGTTTCACTACAAGGGGTGTATGAATGTGTCGAGGAATGGCCATAAGGGTTGACTGATTAGCGGGTATGTTGATGCGAAGGGAGCCGAGGATATGGAGGCCAGTGGCGCTCGCGGCAAGTCTTAAATACTGCGTCTGAAGGTGGGCCTCAACTAGTTCAGGAAGCGTGCTATGCATGCCTAGTGCAAGGAGCTTGGCTGTGCTAGTACTGCAAGGCAGGTTGAGGGCTGCCTTAGTTGCAAGGCGGATCATGGCGTTCACGCGCTCGGTTTCCGTGCAGTAAAGCTTAAGATATGGAGTGGCGTACAGAATGCGGCTAAGCGTAAAAGCATGTACAACTTTCATGTTGTCTGCTTCGTCTAAACCCTTGTGCAGGGAAGATACGCGGCGTAGAAGCTGCAACACTGATTGCGTGTAGGCCTTGAGTGTTTTAAGGTACAGTGTGGAGGGGGTCAACCCACCGTGGTTGCTCAGTGGCTATGGTGTTGTGCTGCTGAGCACGATGTCGCGGCATCAAATCCCGGCCGTGGCGGCCGCATTTCGATGGCGGCGAAATGCTAAAACATGCGTGCACGTTGATTTAGGTGCCCGTTGAAGCACCTCAGGGGGTCTAAATTTTCGGTGTCCTCCACTACGGCTTCCCTCATAATCAGCAACTTGTTTTGGCACGTAAAAGCCCATCATTTAAAAGCACTGTATAGAGGCATTCGCGTTTTGCATATGTTTTATTTTGCAAAAGAAGAATTAAGGAATTGGCTTACATCCATAGCGGCCTTGCAGAGCCCTAAAATACCGCCACATCCAAGGAATCCTGATCCTTGGTATGTACCACGTTTTCGCACTGAATACAAATTACACTCTATTGAACACAATTTTACCACAAATCCTTAATAATTACGTTGACACTTCTAATTTTTCTCGCAGGGCACTGAAGATGTGTTTTCTTCGCATGTAAATATACGTATTTCATGTATAATGATTCTAATTATGTAGTGCCCTTTGCTGATATTTTTCTGTTAATCTTATCAAATATCCTTGAATGTTTGTTTCCGTATCGCAAGACAATTATCCGGTCAATAGGGTTATATTTCAGAATGTTACAACTGTTTTTGATGTTATAAAGTACTCTCTGTTACAATTGAGTCCAGACAGGCTTCTTATGGGAGCTTTCAGCCCAGGAGGACGATTTCTAGCGTGTACTAGAAGACTGAATAAAGTTCACGTTGAAGTAAGGCTCTTCGACTGTAGTGGGCTTCGGTATGGTATGTGCACACGTCAGTCCGGACATCCGGCTGCAGTGCCTGCGGTGATTGACAAGGAAATTTATTCACCCGTAGGCACACTTACAACTGTGGTAGGAGCGAAAAGTGCAATATGATTTACAAATGAAATAATAAAAGGTGTCTTCTTGACATTGGCGTCGAGGTTACAAATGCAGACGTCATCGGAGCCAACTCTCATGGGCAAAAGCCCAGATGTCATCGCTTGTAACCACCTCAGCCACTCCGGGGATGCTTGTAAGAATCTGACAAATACATCGACAAAATTTTATTCACGCAAAAATTGGTATGGCCTCGGTGAACTGCTTCGCTAGCAACGAAAGCCTGTTAGCTCAACATCTCCCATGCAAAGCCCTTAAAAAGCACAAACGCAATGTTGAACGTCGTTTTTTGGAAAGAACGCGCCTTATGAGAATCGAAAAAAAAAAAAATTCCGGCGCTTTCCACTCTGAAAAAAGATGAACTGCGAAGCCGTGTATGCAGGCCATTTAAATGGCGAACTGCACTTGCTCCCCGGGTCCACCCACATTGCACTATATTCGGGATCGGCCCACGTACGGGGAGTCCTTAACGCCTGCTTCATCTCCGCCGCGGGTCGGCCCGCGGTATCGCACTGAGGCAAATGAGTTTTTCAGCGAATGTTTAGGCATTGCGTTTATAGTGCGTCTGGTTTCCGTTCATTAAAGACAACAAATTGCGCGCTTTTCTGGGCCGAAACCGCGATCTGATTAATCATTATGCTGAGAGCTTCTTTAATGTGCACGAAAATATTAGTGCAAGAGCATTATTTTTTTCATTTTGCCTCGTTTGAAGTTTGGCTGCCGTGGCCGTGATAGAAACCGCAACCTCAAGCTTCCTATTTGACATCCGAACAGCGTGTCTCTGGTAACATAACACTGTTTCCGACCGCGCGTTCCTCATCATTCTTACATTTCACACCCACGATTTGTATCTCGATAAATACACTACCGTGAGCTATCGGTAACGCTGCCGTATTTATTCACCTTGTTTTGTCCTCCATCTTTTCACAGCGTCATGCAACTAAATATTTAGGGTAAAAACATGCGTAAGTGTTTTTGAAGGAGAACCTCGACGACATTTAGCGTACACCTTATGCGTGAACTCAGTGTTCGACACAAGTTCTTTAGCTTAATCGAAAACGCTGCAAGAACAACTAATTATCTGCAGAAGTCGAACTCATTCTAGTATTGGCTTAAACTGAGCGTTCAAACTGCGTTTCGAACGTTGGATGCAAATATTGCAATGGACGTAATCGTGCAAACTGCCTGAAGTACACATTTGCACATTGTCAGGAGATCGGAGAACCTCAATTCCCGCTGTCTGTCACAGCATGCCATCACGTGTTCCGACACAATAGGCGTATCGCCAATCACACGGGTCACCACCCTGTACGGACAAGCGTGGCTTCAAGGCACCCTAGGGCGCGCGGCCAAGCAACGCCACCTAGAGGAAAGTGTAGGTGAGGTTGAGCGAAGCGGAGAAGGAGAAAGGAGGCGAATCGTCGCGGAGGAGCGGGGTAGGCGGTGGCGCGCTGGGTAGGCCTCATTGAGAAGTTGTTACGGGCTCTGTGTGAGCTATGGACGGACCGGGTTCGTGTCGTTATCTAGAGGTTGGGCGCCGATCACGAAGGACCGAACAGCGACGCAAGCGGCGGCAGGCCCAGCTTGAGTCGACCGACCCCGAAGTCCTCCCCAAGAGCCAGGAACGAGCTGAACAAGTCCGGCAGAAGGCGCAGGCTTGTTGTGCGCAGGAGACTCCGGAACGGGAAGACGGAGAGGAAGGGCAAAATGTTTAGTGTGAATAGTACAATGCCGTATTGCCTGAAATATTAAAGACTGTGCAATTCCTTATAGTGCTTCACCATATTTCCTAACGGCACTTAACACTTTAAAAATCTACCGAAAAAGAGGAAACGCAATATACAAAATTAAAGTAAGCCTGAAAAAAAACGACACACTTACACACAATCAAAGCATATTTAAAGCCTTTAAAGCAAAGTGTTACAATGTGGAACGCTCAATTTATCGTGACGGACAATGCGAGATACTATTTATGCAGCTTCAGAGAAAAATACAGTTTTTAATAGCGCTAACTTCCTACGGGATGTAGGAGAGGGAGAATTAAAGTAGCCTTCATAGATGTTACACTTGATGTCCAAGAATAGTTACTAAGAATAACGGTAAGGTTAAACCTTACTGTCCCGACGTGGCAGCCGCCTGCGTCAACCTAAGGGTTTTTCTTCAGGACATTAAATAAAGTTCATCATACCATACCATGAAACGTGCGCCACAATTTTGTGTAGATTCTATTGCAGTTGTTAAGTAATCTAGGCCAGGGTCCCAGACAGAAGAGGCATACTTAAGCTTAGGACGTATTAGTGTTTTGTAAAAAAGCAGCTTAAATTTAAGCTTTAATTTGAAACTGGCATGGGCAGGGCATGTTATCAGGAGGCAACATAAGCGGTGGTCATTAAGGGTTGCGGACTGGATTCCAAGTGAATGGAAGCGTAGCAGGGGACCACAGAAAGTTAGGTGGACGGATGAGATTAAGAAGTTTGTAGGGACAACATAGCCACAATGAGCACATGACAGTGGTAGTAGGAGAAATATTGGAGACCTCTTTGCACTGCAGTGTGCGAGGCCAGGCTGATGGTGATGATGATGAGCCCAAAATTAGCGGGGGCCATAGAGAAGTTGCGGTGGAGGTAAACAAGCGTGTGGTTAGCATTATTAGTGAGGTGGTTTATGTGTTTGCAAGAAAAAATGATATGTTATGTGGATCTTTAAGTATTTATGGGAAGTCACTTCTTCGAGTAGAGAGTTCAAGTGATAGTTTGATAGGTTAGACGAAGCAGTATTGCGGCAGATCCTCATTAGTTTGCACTTTTGGCTGTTAACTCGCATTTTCCAAGTGACGCACTAGTTAGACACCTTCTCTATACCGGATTGAAATGTTGAGTTTCAGAATTCGATTATATTACTCTGTAAATGACACAATCGTCTCCAAATAACCTCATGGAGGACGCTACACAGCTAGGCAAATCGTTAATATAAATTAGAAAAAGCAAGTGCCCCAGAACAGAACCTAGCGGAACCGTGGAACTGACCGGACAGAGCGAAGAGTAAAAATTGCAAGCGGAGACAAATAGTGTTCTATTGAACAATACGTTTTCAATCCTTGAGATAAGATTACAGTCAATGTTGGGTGCATTTTAGACAAAGTAATTGGTGAGAGACGAGATACAATGCTTTACAAAAGTCTAAGGAGATAGTGCCGATTCGAAATCCATCATCCAACGCGGCACATGGTCATGTGTAAATTAAGTAAGTTCGGTATTACAGGAAAACGAATTACGGGACCGATGCTGACAATATGAAAAGTATGAATTTGTTTCTAGGAAGTTAATGAGAATAGAGTTCATTGTGTGCTCTAGAATATTGCCTGATTATCTGGTTAAAGAAATCGGCCTGTATTTTAATGGTCAATGGACGTCGCCAGAAATACATAATTGAACAACCTTGCCAACGTTGAAATCCTTTGGTAATGAGCACAACAGTATAGACTGCGAAAATATAATGCACAAGATTATAGCAGAGCACACTTCGTTGTTATTCAAAAAATTGGAGTTATTGTCTACGGTTCCTGACGATGACGAAAATCTTAATTTACGAATGTAGTTCGCGACACCATCGAAATCGATTAACAAGGGTGCCATCTGAGGAAAATTCATCTTAACAAGTTCAGATGAAGAAGTACAGGACGACACGTTACTCAGAAATGATTTAGAGAGCACTTAATCATTGAGTGTTGAACAATATTCTTCGTGCGCAACAACAGCAGCACGTACATCAGTTGACGATATTGTGTTACATTAGGAATCCTTGACAACATTCCAAAATTTTGTAGTATTTTCAGTCAGCAGAGAGGGAAGTGCATTGGAAAATAAGATGCGTTTAGCTTTTTGACTGCGTTTTGAAACAGTGAAGCAACCTGCTAACAGGCACAGCAGCTATCAGTTGTATTACGTTTTTTAGCTTGGTGAAGCAGCCGCTTCTTCCTGTTCGAGATACGTTTTAGAGATGCATTAAACCACGCTGATCGATGGTTACACTGAATAACTCGGAGGGGGTATATATTTTTGTACTAATTACCTACTTCACTTTTAAAAAGCGACCAGTTTTGTTCAACGCTCCGAGTGTAAAAGTCTGGGTTATATTCTTCAACAAAAACTTCAAGTTGTGTGTTCATTGATGCGGGGTCGGCTTTACTGAAGTCTCGAACGTATTCGCGTTTGCTATTAGGACGATTGACGTTTTTTTTTAAGCTTGAAATGAATGAAACAATGATCGGTAGGCCCTGAACTAGCGATCATTGTTAGCACTGGTAGTCGAGCATCTAAGCCCTAGTTGCTGTAGTTCGAGATGGTTGAGTAATCAGCTGAGTAAGATGGAAACCGAAACTGAAATGGAGAAATGCCTTGCTATGACTGGATGAGTCGGATAGAGTTGGTAAAGGATAGAACGAGTCTGTGATGGGTTACTGAAGTCTCCCATTAAGAAAATTGGTGAGCGTAAACCATGTCCCGATGGTATTAAGCACGTCATGAACATCAGCGCTAAATGTAGCGTAGAGGAAGCGCTGCTTGGCCCATAACATGCACAAAAAATAACACCGCGCTCGTGGATATGAATTCCTTCACCGCAGACTGCTTCTAAACCGGAAGAAAGAGGAATGTGAAACGAATATTGCCTGTTAGACACTGCGAGAAGCAGACTGCCACCTAACCTATAGTACCAGGTTCACACTGATAAATGCACTAATGTTGTTGGCATTCGAATACTCCTTTGATGGATATTTGTGACGATAGCCAGGTCTCTGTTCAAGTGACATCGAGGCGTCCTGTTTCTCCGTGAACGATGCCAATCCGAAATTACCATATACCGGCTTTTTCATGCATACAACAGCGCATTAGCGCCAGATTTCCTTCTAGGTAGTATAGAGAAGTTCTTAAAGCGCGCGCCGAAATGCGTCTTTGATAGCACAACGGCGCTGTACAACGGCGATGGTGCAAATGAGTCATGAGTATCCCTACAATTGCTATGACAATAAAACATAACCCTCTTCATGAAGGCGCAATTGCCATCGGGTGACAGACAGTAGATTGCGACCAACACGCAACAGGGACTAAGCTATTCCATAGCTATAGTGCCTATTACGGTGTGGAGGGGGTCAACCCGCCGTGGTTGCTCAGTGGCTATGGTGTTGTGCTGCTGAGCACGATGTCGCGGCATCAAATCCCGGCCACGGCGGCCGCATTTCGATGGCGGCGAAATGCTAAAACATGCGTGCGCTTAGATTTAGGTGCCCGTTGATGAACCTCAGGTGGTCGAAATTTCCGGTGTCCTCCACTACGGCTTCCCTCATAATCAGTAACTTGTTTTGGCACGTAAAACCCCATAATTTAAAAGCACTGCTTAGAGGCATTCGCGTTTTGCATATGTTTTATTTTGCAAAAGAAGAATTAAGGAATTGGCTTACATCCATAGCGGCCTTGCAGAGCCGTAAAATACCGCCACATCCAAGGAATCCTTATCCTTGGTATGTACCACGTTTTCGCACTGAATAGAAATTACAATCTATCGAACACAATTTTACCACAAATCCTTAATAATTACGCTGACACTTCTAATTTTTCTCGCAGGGCACTGAAGATGTGTTTTCTTCGCATGTAAATATACATATTTCATGTATAATGATTCTAATTATGTGGTGACCTTTGATGATATTTTTCTGTTAATCTTATCAAATATCCTTGAATGTTCGTTTCTCTATCGCAAGACAATTATCCGGTCAATATGGTTATATTTGAAAATGTTACAACTGTTTTTGATGTTATAAAGTACTCTCTGTTACAATTGAGTCCAGACAGGCTTCTTATGGCAGCTTTCAGCCCAGGAGGACGTTTCTAGCGTGTACTAGAAGAACGAATAAAGTTCAAGTTGAAGTAAGGTGCTTCGACTGTAGTGGGCGTCGGTATGGTTGTGCATACGTCAGTTCGGACATCCAGCTGCAGCGCCTGCGGGGGTGAATGAGAATACTGGCCAGTGAGATCGGAGCCGACTCTGATGGGCAAAAGCCCACATGTCATCGCTTGTAACCACCTCAGCTACTCCGGGGATGTTTGTAAGAATCTGACAAATACATCGCCAAAATCTTATTAACGCAAAAAGTGGTATGGCCTCGGTGAACTGCTTCGCTAGCAACGAAAGCCTGTTAGCTGAACATCTTTCATGCAAAGCCATTAAAGAGCACAAACGCAATGTTGAATGTCGTTTTTTGGAAAGAACGCGCCTTATGAGAGTCGAAAAAAAAAATTCCGGCGCTTTCCACTCTGTGAATTAGGACGAACTGCGAAGCCGTGTATGCAGGCCATTTAAATGGCGAACTGCACCTGCTCCCCGGGTCGACCCACATTGCACCATCTTCGGGATCGGCCCACGTACGGGGAGTCCTTAACGCCTGCTTCATCTCCGCCGCCAGTCGGACCGCGTTATTGCACTAAGGCAAATGAGTTTTTCAGCGAATGTTTAGGCATTGCGTTTATAGTGCGTCTGGTTTCCGTTCATTAAAGACAATATATTGCGCGCTTTTCTGGGCCGAAACCGCGATCTGATTAATCATTGTGCTGAGAGCTTCTTTAATGTGCACGAAAATATTAGTGCAAGAGCATTTTTTTTTCATTTTGCCTCGTTTGAAGTTTGCCTTCCGTGGCCGTGATAGAAACCGCAACCTCAAGCTTCCTATTTGACATCCGAATAGCGTGTCTCTGGTAATGTAACACGGTTTCCGACCGCGCGTTCTTCATCATTCTTACATTTCACACCCACGATTTGTATCTGGATAAATACACTACCGTGAGCTATCGGTGACGCTGCCGTATTTATTCGCCTTGTTTTGTCCTCTATCTTTTCACAGCACCATGCAGCTAAAAAAAGCTTTACGGTGAAAACTTGCGTAAGCATTTTTGAAGGACAACCTCCACGACATTTAGTGTACGTACACCATTTGCGTGAACTCAGTGTTTGAAGCAAGTTTGTTAGCGTAAGCGATAGCGCGGCGAAAACGACAGATTGTCTGCAGGGTTGGAATTCATTCTACAATTAGTTTGTAGTGAGCGTTTAACCTCCCTTTCTAACGTTGGACGAAAATACTGCAATGCACGTAATAGTACAAACTGCCAGACATTGACATTTTTACACTGTCAGCGATCACAGAACCTAAATTGCCGCTGCCCGTCACAGCGCGCCTTTACGTGTTCTGACACAATAGACGCGTCACCAACAAGACGGGTCGCCACCCTCGACCGAAAAGCGTGGAATGCAGGCACGCTAGGGCGCGCGGCCAAGCAACGCCATCAAAGGGAAAGTCAGGTGATGTTGAGCGAAGCGGGGTGGGAGAAAGGAGGTGAAACGTCGCAGAGGGGCAGGGTAGGCGGTGCTGACGCTAGGTCGGCCTCATTGAGAAGTTGTTGTGGCTTCTGTGTGCGCCATGGACGTGCCGGGTCCGTGTCGGGATCTAGAGGCCGGGCGCCGAGCGAGACGGACGGAGCGGCGACGCAAGCAGCGGCAGGCCCAGTGCGAGTCGAGCGACCCCGATGCCGTCGCGAAGAGCCAGGCATGAGCTGAACAAATCCGGCAGCAGGCGTGAGCGTGATGTGCAAAGGAGACTTCAGAAGAGGGAGACGGAGAGGAAGGGCAGAATGTATAGCGGGGATAGTACATTACCAAATCGTTTGAAATGTCAAAGACTGTGCATTTGCTTACAGTGCCTCACCAACTTTCCTAATGGCACTGTAAAATTATTTAAAAATCGAGAAACGCCAAACGAAGCATAGAAGGTAAAGATAAGCCTTGGAAATAGAAGATCCGCCAACCCTACACACAATCTGATAATTTTTAAAGCATTCTAAACGCAATGCTCAAAAAGGGAATACAACCCATACGCTTGCGTGCAACCCAACCCGCCTTTACGAGGTCACTGTAACTCGTCTCGTCACTGTAACTTTTACGATTCATATTATTGTACACCCAATTACAAGTCCTCACAGTAAAACAAGACATGGCTTTGTGCAGTATAACCTGGCGAACACGACGCCCCGTAGGAATCGATGTGGATCCGCCACATTTACACACAATCACAGAATTTTTAAAGCATTCTACACGAAATTCACAAAAAGAGAACTGATCCGATACGCTTGCGCGTAAACCGAGTTGACGAAGTAAAACGTCACTGCAACTTTTACGTTTCATATTATTGTACATCCAATAACAAGTGCTCATAATGAAACAAGACATGGTGTTGTGCGATATAACCTGGCAGACATCGCGCCCTGTGGGTTTAGATGTTATGCGAAGGAGTGTGTGGGCAGCCTACAGAGTTACCGAAACGACCATCGAACCACCAGGACTCAGGCGGCTGTTTCATGACCTACACGACACGCATGTCATGGTAATCGTGTGATGAGCTATCATTTATATTCTTCATGACTCTTGTCACACTCTGCCGATTTTCGTACATATTAACACGTAGGCGGTTATTCATGATCTACGTGACACGCATGACATGGCATTCATGTCAGGAATAATTATTTATGTTCGTCGTACACTCTTGTCATAGTATGTCAATTTCGATGCATGCCAAGTACCACAAGTCGAGGAAGTTAGCACTGGTTGCTGTAATTCGCGTTGGTTGAGTAATCGGCCGAGTAAGATGGAAATCGAAACACAAATCGAGAAATTCCTTGCTATCACTGGGTGAGTCGGATACAGTTGGTACAGATAGGACCGGTTTGTGTTAGGGTAATTGAAATCTCCCATTAAGAAAAGTGGTGAATGTAAACCATGTCCCAATGGTATTAAGCAGGTCATGCACATCAGCGCTAAACGTAGCGTGGAGGTAGAGCTCGGTGGCATAAAACATGGGCAAAAAAATAACATCGCCGCGGTTGATACTAATTCCTGCGCAGACTTCTAAACCGGAAGAAAGAAGAATGTCAAACGAATCGAGCCTGTCAGCCATTGCGATAAGCATGCCGCCACATAATCTATTAGCACGGTCACACCGACAGATGCAAGAATGTTGTTGGCATTCGAATACTTCTTTGTTGGATATTTGTGACGACAGCCAGGTCTCTCTGTTGCCAATCCGAAATTACCATGTACCGGCTTTTTCATGCATACAACAGCGCACTAGCGTCAGATTTGCTTCTAGGTGGTATAAATAAATTGTTATAGGGCGCGCCGCACATTCGTCGTTGATTGCACAACAGCGCTATAGAACGGCGATGGTGCAAATGAGTCTTGAGTATCCGCGCAATTGGCTGCGGCAATAAAACAAAGCCGTTTTCATGATGCCGCAGTTGCCGTCTGCTGTCACACAGTAGATTGCGCAAAACACAATATCGGGACCGAGTTGTTCCATCGTTATACAGGTTATTACGTTGTGGAGGCATTGGTGGCAGGACTGTTCGATCTAGGAAGCGAAGAATTCACCGAACACAATGCCATCGGAGCCGACTAGCGCAGGCAAAACTCTAATGTCATTGCTTATAAGCACCTCAGTCACTCCGGGAATC
This sequence comes from Dermacentor albipictus, assembly GCF_038994185.2. NCBI lineage: Eukaryota > Metazoa > Arthropoda > Arachnida > Ixodida > Ixodidae > Dermacentor > Dermacentor albipictus. The sequence continues at coordinate 157,465,727 of NC_091822.1, forward strand.
TTTGTACGATTCTGTCAAATACATCGACAAAATCTTATTGACACGAAAAGCGGTACAGTCTCGGTGAACTGCTTCGCTAGCAACGAAAGCCTGTTAGCTCAACATTTGCCATGCATAGCCCTCAAAGAGCACAATGGCAATGTTGAACGTCGTTTTTGGCAAGAACTGGCTTTATGAGTTTATTATGAAAGCAGCGAATGCTCGCTGCTTTCCACTCTGAAAAAGGATGATCAGCTTAATGGCGAACTGAACCTGCCCCACAGGTCGACCCGTTATTGCACAATCTTCGGGATCGGCGCCCGTATGGGAAGTGCTTAACATGTGCTCCACATCCGCCGCGTATCGGCCCGGTATTGCACTAAGGCAAATGTGTTGTTCAGCAAAATGGCCAAGCATTGTATAATATAATGCGTTTGCTTTGCATTTATTCAAGAGAATGAATACTGCCATTTTATGGGCCAAAGCCCCGATCTGATTATGATGCTTAGTGAGGGAGTCAGAAATAAGTTTCCCTACGTGTGCTTCATTAACGTTCACCAAAATCTAAGTTCACGAGCGTTTTTACATTCTGCGTCGTTTGAAATTTGGCAGCCACGGCTGTGATCGAAACCGCGATGTCAACCTTGCTTTTCGACACTCGAATAGCGTGTCTCTGCTAATGTAAGACGGTTTCCGACCGCGTGTTCACACGCACGATTTGCATCTCGATAAATACATCACCTTCATCTATGGATAACGCTGCAGTACTATTGACTTTGTTTTGTCCTATATGTTTTCACATCACGATGCAGCTAAAGCTTAACGGTGAACACTTGCGAGAGTGTTTTGGAAGGAAAACCTCTCCAACATTTAGTTGCAACGTATGCGTGAACACAGTTTTTGAGGAAAGTTTCTTAGCGTAAGCGAAAGCACGGTAAAAGCGAATAATTATTTGCAGGACTCGAACTCATTCTAATATTGCTTTACTCTGAGCTTTCAACCTCCGTTTTTAACGTTGGGTGGAAATATTGCAGTGTGCATAAACGTACAAAATGCCTGAAAAAGACATTTTTACAGTGTCAGCGATCGCAGAGCCTAAATTCCCCCTGTCCGTCACTGCGTGCCTTCACATGTTCCGACACAATGGACGTTTCAGACGGAGAAGCATGGCATTGAGGCACCCTAGGGTGCGCGAAAGTCCCTTGGTAATTTGGGAGTACCACCACTCTTTTAACTCTGCCGCCGCCGCGCGACATCCTTGCCTCATTGCCAACCAGTTTTGTCGACTCCACCTAGACAACCGAAGGCGTGATCGCTCGGCGAGTGACGTCACGGAGAAGGGACTGGCGGAGGGCTCGGAGATACGGGTTGAATGAAGGGATGGCGCCCTTATGGGCAACGTTAACCAGAGCGCAGTTATTGTTTCTTTTTTAGGTATAGTTGATCAGATGGGCCACGGAGAAGAAGAGGTGTTCCAATATTATTTTATTTATACACAACTATTTATGCGCTGCATTAATAAAAAGTCCGTCCATAAATAATTAAATGGTTCAACCTTAGGATTTTGAATGAATTTCGGGTAAATGATGACAGGGAGCATGGTTTATATTGAAAAGTCACAGTGCTGCCTCTTCTTCAGAGTAGCTTCTTTGCCTTGATTTATTGTCGGCCTCAAAGAGTTTGCCATTCATGTGACCACAAAAGTTATTTAACAGCATGTTAGCACTGCACTATAACAGATATTTCATGACAACTTCACTGGTGTGTCCTTCTTCACATTCGGGATACATGTATTTATTCCAGTCTAGATTAGCCTCTAAACGAAGAATATTGTTTTCGAGGCATTATTACATGCAGTACTGCAGCCCACATATATTCAACACCTCAAATGAGTTTAGCAATGCAGATACAAAGCATTCGTGCAACTATTTACAAAGGAATAGCTGCCTTATTTCGCCGAATTCTTCTTTGCCTTATCATTGGCACCCAATATTCTGTCATTAGTTGGTCTCGCGGAAACATGAACGCATGGTTTTTCGGCCCCGATTTGTAATTGCTCGAGCAATTGGGCATGCAGCACTTGTTAGGCATATCTTGCCATGAACGTAATCCACATTCCGCGGCAATGAAGGCTTGCCGGACACACAACCGCAATCGCAGCAACAGCGCAGAGACTACATGCATGGCTCACGTTCAGAAAAAAAGTGCGCGCGGAAGCATGTCGCAGCATGCCAGGACTTTTCTAACCCCGAAGCTGCCCAAGAAGTGGCAGGGTTCACGGAACTAATGGAATTGTTATCGTGGTCGTCGCCCGCTCGGTCTTCCGCGTCTCATTTTGAGCACAGGTGCGCCGCTCGTAGCTTCGTAGCACGCTGCACGGAACTTATATGTGGGCTTCTTTTGCGTCACGTAGCTCAAGGGGAGAGGGACATCCAGAATGCCTTAAGTTCTGGAGGTAGACATAATTTCACAAGAAAGATTACCGTTCCTGCCTATATCGCTGCTAAAGAAGCATGAAGGGGACGGATTCAAGCTGGCTGACAGTTTATGCAGAAGCACATAAATCATGGAAATCGGATTATTTATAGGATCAGACCAGTATTGGCAAGTAATGACAGGTGGGATTCGAAGACTATAAGAAAGGTTGACAGCAGCAGAAACCATATTCGGCTGGACAGTACAAGGTCAAGCTAAGATATCAGCAACAATAATGGAGAAGTCAACCGTAATGGTACTTGACGTCAACGTGGATAACTCTGAAATACAGACAGAACTCAGACATTTCTGGGATATTGAAACTATAAGCATAAAGTGCCCTGAGAAAGAAACCAAGAAAGAAGAGGAAGTGATTCAGCACTTCAAGAGGGACTTAATATTTGAAGAGAGGCGATATTCTGTCAGACTTTCATGGAAAGAAAACGTGGAATCTATTGAAGAAACAGTTATTCTTGAAGACTACCTCGGTGGAAACGAGGATGGCGCATTCGGCCAAGAGAGCTTCCAAGGACATCAAACGGGTCTCACGACAGCTCCAACCGTCGTCACCATTGTAGAAAAGTACACCTTTCATGAAGTTGAAGGTACGTAAGAAGCCGCGGTATCCAACGTCACATTGATCATTATTCCAGCACCATCAAACATTACTCAAGTAATCCAGCAACCTTCAATAGAACAACCGAAAAGCGAAGTCTTGAATCTTCTTGCGATTGCGCTCGGTATCGATGCTGACGACTCCCATCAGGACGACACCACGGGACAGGAGGCGTCGTCGACGAACGCTTATTTAGCGAAATGGACAGCATGTACGAGTACACGTCCAGCATGCCTGCGCCATCTATGTACACCGAATCACCAGAGCCCCAAACAGTAGTTCAAGTAGTCCAGGACTGTTTGCAAGTCATGGATGACGTAATTAAAACCGAATTATGCTCGACACAGCCTAGGTACACCAAGGTGCAAGGAGCTGAAACTGTAGCGAGAATGGTCCACGACTGCTTTCAAGTAATGGACGATGTAGTTCCAAGCGAGCCGTGCACGTCCACTACGATAAACGTAATGTGTAAGAGGTCAGCCTCATCCAGCCTCCCTACAGCCGAGACAAACTCTAGATCGTCTGCTAATTCTGCCCGCCACAGATTGGTAGGCGAGAATAAAAAGTTTCGAAGCACCAGGAGGCCCTTGGGATCTCGAAAGACAACATCCGCCGGTGCTGTGCGTTCGGGGAAGTGTCGAACGTCAAATTTCGATTCCTCAGAAGCATGGGTAAAGAGGGGCTCGCCACTGTCCGAACTCTGACTCGCGGCGCCTTCCTTGATTTCCAGGCCTTAACGCAGGGGCTGAAGTAGCTGTCAACAGGCCTGACTTCGTCGGCTTAGTCAACAGGCCGGACGTCGTTCGTCTGCGTTCTACCTGCCTTACTAGAATCAGTAACAGGACTTGTTCAAGACACTGTCAACAAAGATTTCGCCAGTGAGAATGGGAACATTCTAAGCGCAGGCTTAGAATTTTAGGATGTCAGGACAACTGTTGCTGCGTATGTCGTGAAAGATGACGACGCAAACAACAAGAAAAGGCGTTCTAAAAAAAAAGAAACGCTCCAAAAAGAAAAAGAAAGGAAAAAGAAACGCAAGTCTAAGAAGAAAACGTAATTGAAGTATATTCTGGAGTCGACGCTAAGTCGCGCTCCTGTCTCCTAAATACGAAAGGAAGTCTCCTTCAGAGACATGTACATCTTTACACACTTGAAGGTTGCTTCCACTGATGAGAAGAAAACCTTTCGTGGCCGAAAGCTATTGAAATTCATGGGAGCGGACAAGATGAGAAAGAAGAATACGGTGGGCTCGAAAGGCACGCAAGGTAAATAAAAAGCAATAAAAGAAGAAAAAAAGAAGAATCTCGATTTCGTTCGCATAGAACGCAGCTGCCTCGTCTCGTTTCTGCGACATCCACCCTAATCCTCGTTAATGTACCTTAATCCTTCTTAATCCTCCCTAATACTCCTCCATTCATTTGATTCCACCGTAATCCGCCTAATCCTCCCTGATGTACTTTAATCCACCTTCATTCACCCCAATCCACTTTCATCGACTTTAATCTGCCTTAATACTCCTTTATACACCTTAATTCATGTTAATCCAATCACTAATCAATCATTATTTAACTTTGCTAATCAGTAATCATCTCTTATGCACGGCTGCCCATGCTTTAGTTCGCTTCCGGCCCTCCTTCGGTCATGTGATATTTTCTGCAGCTCAAAACGCGACCTTGAAACAGAGATCTAAGGGTTTCGCTTAGGGGTGTGCCCCAATCAACGCTAGATCAGACGTACAAAGTAAAGCATCTCATCATGCGGCAGAAAAATTGTCTTGAGCAAAGAACTCACCTCAAAGCTCCCTTAACATCATTATGCCCCGTTCATACGGCTTTAAGGAAAAAATTAGCTGAAAAACTTTGACTACACTCCCAAAGAAGGTTACTTTTGGAATCCCTGCAGTGAAAAGCCACATAATGAAGTCACACTTGCAGGTGTGGCTCTTTTGGCTGTTCAGACGCATTTTCCAAGTGACGCACATGTTGGATACGTTGTCCAGATCGGATTGTAATTTTATAACGTCAGAAAAAGATTACATTACTCTGTAAATGACACAGTCGTCTGCAAATAACCTTATGGAGGACGCTACACAGTTACGCAAATCTTTATTATAAATGAGAAAAAGCAAGTGTCCGCGAACAGAACCTCGTGCCACCCCGGAACTGAAAGGACAAAAAAAAAGAGTCAAAATTGTTAGCAGAGACAAATTGTGTTTTCTTGAATAGGAAGGCTTGAATCCATGAGATTGACCAACCATTAGTAATTCGACTATGGTACGCCATTATGTTTGCTGTAGAAACGTGCCCACCTACCACGAGGAATTGGATATATTCTCATTTATATTAAACATTTGCGTAACTGTGTAGCGTCCTCCATAAGGTTATTTGCAGCCAGAATATTATAGCAGAGTACACTTCCTCATTACTCTAAAACTTGAAGTGAATGTCATTTACTCTTGTACTAATTCATAACCTTATTATTAAAAAAAGCTACCAGTTTTCTCCAGCGCTTCGAATATAAAAGTCTGGCATATATTTTTCTACAAAAACTTCAAGTTGTGTGTTCATTGATGCGTAGTCGGCTTTACTACACTCTCGAATGTATTTTCCTTCGCTATGAGGACGATTGACTTTTCCTTTAAGCTTGAAATGAATAAAACAATGATCGCTAGGCCTTGGCAAAATATTTAAAGAAATAACAAGGTCGCGAGCGGTACTCAAAACTAAGTAGAGGATTTTGACACTGGTTGCTGTAGCTCGAGTTGGTTGAGTTATCAGCTGAGTAAGATGGTAATAGAAACACAGATAGAGAAATGCCTCGCTATCACGGGAGGAGTCAGACACAGTTGGTACAGGATAGGACCAGTCTATGCTAGGGTAATTAAAATCTATCATTAAGAAAGTTAGTGAGTGTAAACCATGTTAACGATGGTATTAAGCAGGTCATGAAACTGAGCGCTAAACCTAACGTAGAGGAAGCGCTCGGTGACCTATAACCAACACAAAAAATAACATCGTTGTGGTCGGTTCCGATTCCTGCGCAGACCGCTTCAAAACCGGAAGAAAGAGGAATGTGAAACGAATAGCGCCTGTCAGCCACTGCGATAAGCACGACCCATTTAGTCTAGTACCATGCTCACACTGATAGATTCAATTATGTTGTTGGCATTCGAATACTTCTTTGTTGGATATTTGTGACGATAGCCAGGTATGTGTTCAAGTGACCTCAAGGTGTCCTGACACTCAATGAACGATGCCAATCCGAAATTACCATATACCGGCCTATTCAAGCATACAACAGCGCAAAAGCGCTAGATGTGCTTCGAGGTAGTTTATATAGGTTCTTATAGTCCGCGTCGCACATGCGTCGCTGATAGCAGAATACCGCATACAACGGCTATGGTGCAAATGAGTGTCAAGTATCCGTGCAATTGATTTTAACAATAAAACAAAACCGTTTTCATGACGCCCCAAAGTGCCGTCTGTTGTGTGACAGTACATTGCGCCAAACATAATAGCTGGACTGAGTTGTTCCATCGCTATACTGGTTATTACATTGCGGAAGCATTCGTTGTAAGGCTGTTCGGCTCTAGTGAACGTCGGCATGAGACAAGCATATGTTGGTGTAGGCACCGGGCTGCTGCGCCTACGGTGTTATGGGGGTTCGAGCCACGAACAGAGAGCACATAGGCTTTACGGTGTCATTGGAGCCGAACATTACAAGCAAATGCCTACATGTCATTCCTTGTAACCGCCTCAATTACTCCGGGAATCGTTGTACGATTTTGGGAAATACATCGACAAAATCTTATTGACACGAAAAGCGGTGCTACTCTGACGAACTGCTTCACCAGCAACGAAAGCCTCTTAGCTCAACATCTTCCTTCCGAAGCCCTTAAATAGCACGAATGCAATGTTGAACGTCGTTTTTGGGAAGCAGGCGCTTCATGAGAGTCAAAAAAAAAAAAGAACTCCGCGCTTTGCACTCTGTGAAAAAGGATGAACAGGGAAGCTGTCTATGTGGGCCACTTAATGGCGAACTGTACCTGCGCCATGGGTCGACCCGCCATTGCAGAATCTTCGGGATCAGCCCTCGTATACGAAGTGCTCAACGCGTGCTTCACCTCCGCCGTGAGTCAGCCCAGTATTGCATAAGGCGAATGTGTTTAAAGAAATGCTTAGGCATTGTACTTATAACGCGTTTGCTTCGCATTTATTTAAGAGAATAAATTCCGCGCTTTCTAGGCCAAATCCACGAACTGATTTTTATGTTTAGTGAGGGACTTCGAAATGAGTTTGACCACGTGCGCTTCTGTAATGTTCACCAAAACCCAACTGCACGTGCGTTTTTGCATTTTGCCACGTTTGACGTTTGGCAGCCACGGTCGTGATCGAAACCGCGACGTCAACCTTGCCTTTGGACACTCGAATAGCGTGTCTCTTCTAACGTAAGACTGTTTCCGACCACGTGTTCTTTATCATTGTCACCTTTCGCACGCATGATTTGTATCTCGATAAATACACTACCTTCAGCTATCGGCAACGCTGTCGTACTATTTACTTTGTTTTGTCTTGTATGTTTTCACGGCTCAATGCAGGTAAAGCTTTACGGCGAAAACCAGCGAGAGTGTTTCGGAAGGGCAACCTCTCCAACATTTAGTGTGCCCCATATTCGTGAACTTAGTGTTTGAAGCAAGTTTGTTAGCGTAAGTGAAAGCGCGGCAAAAACCACTAATTACCTGCAGGACTCAAACTCATTCTAGTATTGATTTACAGTGAGCGTTCAACCTCCGCTTTTAACGTTGGATGCAAATACTGCAATGCACGTAATCGTACAAACTGCCTGAAATAGACATTTTTACACGGTCAGCGCTCGCAGAACCTAAATTTGCCCTGTCCGTCCCAGCGCGCCTTTACGTGTTCCGAAACAATAGACGTGTCGCCACCCTGTACGGAGAAGCGTGGCTGAGGTGCCCTAGGGCACGCTGGGAGTGCGGCCAAGCAACGCTACCTAGGGGAAAGTCTAGGGAATGTTGAGCGACGCGAGCAAGAAGAAAGGGGCCGAAGCGTCGCGGGGTAGCAGGGTAGGCGATACCACGCTGAGTTGGCCTCATTGAGAAGTTGTTACGGGTTCTGTGTGCGCACGGACGTGCCGGGTTGCTTTTTTACGTTTGCTAGTAGATACAGCGGCGCGTGGTGTCTGTCGCGGAGCTTGACGTTTGTGCGCAGGCGCAAGTTAGTGCGGGTGCGAGAGAGAAAATCTGGGGTTAGTGCTCCTTGAGTATGTTACTGCCTAAGCACTACGGATGAAGTTTCTTAGCCTCAATTTGTGCCACAGGAACAATGCGTACAACATCCTTGTTTGAAGAAAGCAGGCTCTCTATCATAAATACGATGGCAGTTCTTGCTGCAGTCAATGAATTTACTGCAGCACCAGTAACAATACAAGCCTTGCAATCAAGAAATTCTTGAAGGTGGACCTCATCACTCATTAACGTTACAGTCTTTTCATGCTCTTTAAATGTGCTTCAAAAACGCTTCGCATAGGAAAGAAAGCCAGATTCCTGCTGCTTCGTTAGAGGGTTTACATCGTACGATGAACAGTCTTCTGATCGTATTAGGCTGCGGCATCTTAAGCTTCATCGACGTTCTCAAGAATGTGTATGCATGAGGCGAAATTGTGAACAAAAGGCTAGGAAAAATCAATAAATTGGGGGGATATCGAACAGCATTATTCAAAACAAGATCAACTTGATTCTTCAAGAATTTAAGTATTCCCAAATGTCATTCGTTCAACTCGCATGCGAAATGTTTTCCACTTACTCCCTCTAGCAACGACGAAACCAATGTAAGTAGATGACTGGCCTTTTCAGAACGATCATTGCTGATAATCATGTGTGTCCTTTCGATGACCTTTAACACACTGTTCAAATCTCTCAAGTCGCACAGCTTTTCAGTAACTAACCCTTCACCACACTTCCTCACACCCGTTTCACCAAAAGATGCTTCGACGGGCAGGTCTGTGGACACGATCACCGAAGTGCGGACTGCAACAGTAGATTGACGTGACAAGACCAAAAAGAAAACACTGGAGCCCTTGTTAATTACTGTCCAGAAGTCCGAACTCTGAAAGCTTGGCAAGGCATTCAGCAACTCCGCAAAACTACCAACCAGATTTTTCTTGCCTCTTCCGCTTGGGCTTCCTGTGAAAGCATTATTGCTTTTTGCGAAGATGCGGCTTCCAAGAACGCTCTTTTGGCACGTGGCACTTCTCGAATGCAGGCTTGCAAGCGTGATCAACAGGCAGGGCAAACTGGGAAACGAGCTCCGAACTGCAGTTTACTTGAGACGAAAGCTTTTCAATGTATCTTCGACCACTTTTCCTGTCTTGACGTCCGTGTACGATGTCGTCTTCAAGTAACACGATGGCAAGAAATCCCTTCCACAAAGGTTGAATAAAAAAAGCCCTTACAAATCTGAAGCTCGACGAAAATGTAGAATTTACATGCGCGTCGACAGGTGCATAGACCCACCTAATGTGCACGCGTGCACGGATGCACTGCGCACCATACTGACGAAACCTATTCGTCTTCAAACATGGAACCACAACAGAGAGAAGAAATGTGGACCCCACTGTGCACTTCGTTGGCGAGAAGTCCTTCCTAGAAACAGCTCCGCCCCATGCTGCCCATATCGCTGGGGTCAGATGGAACTTGTGCGCTCAGACACTCGGTCCTGCGTCATAATTGGACTTGCAGTTTGGTGCGCAACAAAAGCCAGGAATCGTTGCGCTTCCGTGTACGACGAACCATGCACAAGCGTTGAAAAGCAATCGCGTTTACGGTGCACCATGCTCCACAAAAGCCACCTAGAAAAAGCTCCAGACGATGCCGCTTTAGCGTTGCAGTTAAGGAGAAAACTTGTTTTCAACACGATCGCCGCGTTGTAATATCGCAGCGCTCCTCCATACGCCGTGATCATCCGACTCTCGTGATGTATAAACAGGAAGTGGAGTTGATGCGGTGGCCTTGTTTCTTTTTTTTTTATAGGTGGCATTCGCCAGGCATGAGCTGAACAAGTCCAAAAAATGGTCCGGGCTTGTTGTGCCCAGGATCACTCCAGAAGAGGAAGACGGAGAGGAAGGGCGAAATGTGTAGTGGGAATAGTACATTACCAAATTGCTTGAAATAATAAAGTCTGTGCATTTCCTTGCAGTGCCTCACCATCCTTCCTGATGGCACTTTACAATTTATGAAAATTGAAAAACAGAAATGAAACATTCAACATATAAATAAGCCTTGAAAAAGAAACGACACACTCAGACACAACAAAAGTATTTTTAAAGCATTTTAGACGCAATGCACAAAAAGGGAATAGATCCAATACGCTCGCGCGTAACCCGCTTTCACGATGTCAAACGTCACTGTAGCTTGTACGCTTCATATTGTTGTACACCCAATCACAAGTCCTCACAATAAAACAAGTCATGGTTTTGTGCAATAAAACCTGGCAGACATCACGCCCTGTGGAATTCGATGTTATGCGAAGAAGCGTGTGGGGGGCCTATAGAGTTAACAAAACGACCATCAGACCACCAAGACGCAGGCGGCTGCTTCATGACCTACATGACCCGCATGTCATGACATTCATGTGATGACCTACAATTTTTATTCGTCATCCACTCTTGTCATACTATTTGCTACATATTTGTACTATTTTGGTACATACCAAGACGTAGGTGACTGTTTCATGACCTATATGACACGCATGTCATGACATTCATGTGATGTCATGTCTCATGGTCGTTTCATTAACTTGGTAGATACCAAAATTGACATAGTATGACACGAGTGTATGACGAACACAAATGATAGGTCATGACATGATCGCCTTAGTCAACGGCTGATGGTCATATGTACAGTGTGAGTGAGTGACATAAATATAGACCATGACACGAATGTCATGAACTATCATTTATGTTCTTCATTCACTCTTCTCATACGATGCCAATTTTGGTACATGCCAAGTTAACGACCATGAGAGCACCAAGATGTATATAGATCGATAGATAGATAGATCGATCGATAGATAGATAGATAGATAGATAGATAGATAGATAGATAGATAGATAGATAGATAGATAGATAGATAGATAGATAGATAGATAGATAGATAGACAGACAGACAGACAGACAGACAGACAGACAGACAGACAGACAGACAGACAGACAGACAGACAGACAGACAGACAGACAGACAGACAGACAGACAGACAGACAGACAGACAGACAGACAGACAGACAGACGGACAGACAGACAGACAGACAGACAGACAGACAGACAGACAGACAGACAGACAGACAGACAGACAGACAGATAGATAGATAGATAGATAGATAGATAGATAGATAGATAGATAGATAGATAGATAGATAGATAGATAGATAGATAGATAGACAGACAGACAGACAGACAGACAGACAGACAGACAGACAGACAGACAGACAGACAGACAGACAGACAGATAGATAGATAGATAGATAGATAGATAGATAGATAGATAGATAGATAGATAGATAGATAGATAGATAGATAGATAGATAGATAGATAGATAGATAGATAGATAGATAGATAGTGTCAGAGAAGCAAATGTTCGCCAAGATACGCTTCGCATTTATTGAAGGCAAAAGAACTCTTTACATGCTGTTTCAGTCCGAAATTAACCATTTTGACAGAAGGAATGGCGTTAGCCAGGCGCGTCTTATTATTTATTTATTTATTGCAGCTTCAAGGCCCGAAGGCATTACAGAAGTGATTAACAGATTAACAATGCAAATGCAGATTAACAGAAGTATTGTTTAAAAGTAGTCCTAAAAGCCGACGTATCGGTTATGTTAACAATTGAGGCCGGCAGATGATTTGATTCTTTGGTAATTTTAGGAATAAATTAATAAAAAGAAAGGTTCATGTGACAATGTGGAACGCTCAATTTATGGCGATGGTCAGTACGAGATAATATGTAGGCAGGTTCAGAAAAAAAGTTCACTTTTTATTTGTGCTAACTTCCTACGGGATGGGAGGAGAGGGAGATATAAAGTAGCCTTCATAGATGTTACGCTTGATGGCCGAAAATAGTAAGTATGAAACGTACGCTACGATTTTGTATAGATTCTATTGCATTTTTAAAGTAATCTAGGCCAGGGTCCCAGACATGAGAGGCATATTCAAGCTTAGGACGTGTTAGTGTTTTGTAAAGAAGCAGCTTCAAATTAGCGGGGGCCGTAAAAAAGTTGCGACGATGGTAAGCAAGCGTGCGGTTAGCCTTGTTAATCGTTTGATTTATGTATGTTTGCCATAAAAAAATTGGATGTTTTGTGGATGCCTACGTATTTATAGAAAGTGTCTTCTCCGAGTACAGAGTTCATAAAGTGATAATTGGATAGCTTAGACGAAGCAGTATTGCGGGAATCCTCATTAGTTAGCACTTTTGGCTGTTAAGTTGCATTTTCAAAGTGGTGCAGCAGTTAGATACCTTGGCTAAATCAGATTGTAATTTTCTAATGGCACAATTTGATTATATTACTCTTTAAATGACACAATCGTCTGCAAATAACCTGATGGAGTACGCTACACGTACAAATCCATAATATAAATCAGAAAAATCAAGGGTCTGACAAACAGAAGCTTGCGGAACCCCGAAACTCACAGGACAAAGCGAAGAGTCAAAATTGTTAGCAGAGACAAATTGTGTTCTCTTGAATAAGAAGTTTTCAATCCATGAGATAATATTAAAGTCAATGTTGAGGGTATTTAATTATATACAAACTATATCGTGAGAGACGAGATCAAATGCTTTAGAAAAGTCTAAGATGATGGTGTTGATTGGAAATCTATTATCTAACGCGGCGCAGATGTCATGGGTAAATTAAATAACATGAGTATCCCAGGAAAACAATTTACGGGACCGATGCTGACAAGATGAAAAGAAGCAATTTGCTTCTAGGATGTTAATGAGAATACAATATATTCCATGCTCTATAATTTTACATGGCTATCTTGATAGAAAAATTCGCCTGTAATTTAAAGGTGAATGCACGTTGCCAGAAATTCATAATTGAACCACCTTGCCGATTTTAAAATCCTTTCGTAATTAGCACGACAGAATAGTCTGCGAAAAGAAGTTGGAGAGATTATAGTAGAGTACAATTCCTTACTACTCAAAAACTTGGAGTCAATGTCATCTATTCCTGACGACGACGAAATTTAAAATTCCTGAATCAAGTTCTGACACCATCGTTATCGATTAACAAGTGCTCCATCTGAGGGAAATTCATCTTCACAACTTCAGATGAAGAACTACAGGGCAACATGTTATTCAAAAGTGATTTAGAAAACACTTCATTGAGTATAGAACAATATTGTTCCTGCGGAACAGCAGCATTACCCACATCAGTTAACGATTTTGTGTTACATTCGGAACCCTTGATAATTTCCGAAATATTGTAGTTGTTTCAGTCAGCAGAGTTGCAAGTGCATTATAACAGAAGACACGTTTAGCTTCTTTGATAGTGTTTTAAAGCAGTGAAACAACCTGCTAATACGCACACCAGATATCAGTTGTATTACGTTTTTTAGCTTGGCGAAACAACCGCTTCTTCCTGTTCATGCCGCGTTTTAGAGATGCAATAAACCACGCGGTGGTTTGTATTTTCTACTAATTCATTACCTTAATTTTTAAAAGAGACGAGTTCTGTTCAACGCCCCTAGTGGAAATGTGCCGCATATATTCTTCTACAAAACTATAAGTTGTGCTTTCATTGATGTGTAGACGGCTTTACTGTAGTCTCGAATGTACTTTTGTTTGCTGTTATGAGTGTTGACGTTTTCTTTAAGCAGGAAATCAATAAAACAATGATCAGTAAGCCCTGGCAAAAATACCTAAATAATTAACAAGGTCGGGAGCGGTAGTGAAAACTAATTCGAGGATGTTAGCAATGGTTGCCGTTGTTCGAGTTGGTTGAGAAATCAGCTGAGTAAGATGATAATAGAAACGCAAATCGAGAAAAGCCTTGCTATCGCTGGGTTAGTCGGATACAGTTGGTGCAGATAGGACCGGTCCATGCTGGGGTAACTGAAACATCCCATTAAGAAAACTGGTGTGTGTGAAAACCATGTTACGATAGCATTAAGCAGGTCATGACCATCTGCGCATTACGTAACGTAGAGGAAGCGCTCGATGGGGTATAACATACGCAAAAAATAACATAGCGGTGGTTGGTACCAATTCCTGCACAGACTGCTTCGAAACCGGAAGAAAGAGGAATGTGATACGAATTGAGCCTGTCAGCCACTGCGATAAGCACGCCGCCACTTAGTCTAATACAACGGTCACCCTGATAGGTGCAGAAAGGTTGTTGGGCTTCGAATACTTCTTTGTTTTATATTTGTGACGATAGCCAGGTCTGTGTTAGCGTCCTGACTCTCCGTGAACGATGCCCAATCCGAAATTACCATACACCGACTTTTTCATGCATACAACAGCGCACGAGCGCCAGATTTGCTTCTAGGTAGTATATAGAGGTTCTTATACTTCGTGCCGCAGATTCGTCGTTGAAATCAGTACGGCGCTATAGAACGGCGATGGTGCAAATGAGTCTTGAGTATCCGCACAATTGGCAGTGGCAATATAAGAAAACCGTCTTCATGACGCTGCAATTGCCGTCTGTTGTAACAAAGTAGATTGCGCAAAACACAATATTGGGACAAAGCTATTCCATCGTTATACTGGTCAATATTACATTGTGCATGGTTTGGACGCCAGCCTGCTGCGCCTGCGGTGTTATGAGGGGTTCGACCCAGAGCGCACGAATGGAGCACAGGCAGATTGCCAATGGAGCCGAATATTACATGCGAAAGCCTAGTAGTCATTGCTTGTAACCACGTCAGTCACTCCGACAGTCTTTGCAGGATTCTGAGAAATACATCTCACGAAATCACATTAACAGGAAAAGCGGTGCAGTCTTGGCAAACAGCTTCGCTAGCCGCGAAAGCCTCTTAACTCGACATCTCCCATGCAAAGCCCTTAAAGAGCACAAACCCAACGTTTTACTTCGTTTTTGGCAAGAACGCGGTTTATGAGCTCGTCTACATTCCCTTTCTTTGATCGATTATAAACATTGTTTTATGTCCGGCACGACAACATGCGGACACTTATTGAGTGTTACAACTACGACAGCCTGCGGCGACGACGCAGTGAGTGCTGCTGGAGAGCGTGCCAAAAAAAAAAAAATTGCATGAGAAAGAAACAAAAAAAAAACCTTCCCCAACAAAAGCGAGCAGCAAAACGATCCCTCACACCATTCTCCGGAAATTCTAGGTTTATGTGCACTACACTGTTTGATATTCAACTCTATGATTCTTTATTATCCTTCATAATATGCTTTTGCACTAAATTCCTTCGTTATTTCTGTCTAGTTTGTCTCTGGTAACGTTAGCCAAGTTGTTCGAAGAAAAGAAAATAGATTTAAGAAACTCGGTTCTAGATACAATTTCGACGCTAGGGTCTTGACGACTGAACACTGTAGCTCTTGAAATTGTATGTTGCACTAATTTTTAATTTTTTTTTTTTTTGAACAGCTTGGATAACGTTAGCGGGAACGCGCGGTATGTTGACGGCGCTGTGTTAATTCCTGCCTTATCGCAGTTGCTGGGGCCTACGTCAAGCTGCTTAATGCAAGCCTGTCGCTCTAGCGTCCATTTCCAAACTGTAGTTCGCATAGAAGCGATTAAGTAAATAAAGGTGACCTGATTTGATTGGTCTTGATTTCATTGCTGCAGAACTGTTGGAAATCTACTCGACAACGCAAATGCTTCGCTACGTGAAGCGCAATTCTCTCGCGATGCTCTATCTTTACTATATGGGGGCTTTGTGTAGTCGCCAAGCGTTTTCGCTTTGAAAAACATAAAAGAAAAATTTAGGATTTGTTGATTTCTCAACCAAATTAGTTTCTCAACCAAATTAGCTCCGGCTACCGGGGGTCATATATACAAACAGTGAACGCAATGCATGTCTCCTATGGAAAAAAATATATTTGTGCAAATGTAAAAGAAATGATGATATAGTGCTGAAGAATGCGTCAGAATCACTTTGCAGCTGCAGGCTACAGAGCACCGTTGTGCTTCTGACGACATTGTGGAACATGCCGCCCACGTTCCGAAAGTCGCGAAAGAAGCTGCGGTTGTTCAAGGCTTCGATTCACGCGAAGTGTGTGCACATAGAACCTCGTTAATTTTTTTTATTCTCTTTTATTTGCGTTTAATCTCTTCGTCGCGAAGCCAACGCAGAACATGTTACGCAACGAGGCCCACTCCAGCCGGTAGCGTGGGTAACGGCGCCGAAGAATTGCAAAGAGTGCGGGGAAGTGTCATCGACAGGCGAAAATGAGAAAGAGCGAACTAGAGTTTCGAATTTTTCGGGGGATGAAAGAAAGAAAGGAGAAAAAATTTTGACTGCAGGTGGGAGTTGTGAAACTTCAACCCGCTCGTCAACTGCAAGCGCGTTCAGACAAAATTCTTCGGCTGGTTTCTGTGAGCAATGCACCTCCCCCCGCCCCCCTCCTTTTGTATGCCATTAGCGAGAAATTTTTTCGGCCCCATATTTCGACGGATAACCGCTGTTGCTCAGCGACAGCTGCAGCTCGGGAAAGCAGCGTCAACCCTGCCCCTTCCGGCATCTCCGAACGTTTCCACGTGTGCTTGGCAGTTTTGTACAGATAAGTTAAACAGAACTGCCAGTTTGTATTCACTAACCTTTTTTTTTTTTTTAGCAACAAGACATAGACACGATCAATTCTGCACTAACTAAAAGCAACGCACTACCAGCAGTTTCTTTTCCTTTAAATGCCGTAAGCATTTCAACAGTTCCTCAACGAGAAAACCATCCGTCCGTCCCACCTTCGCTTAAGACGATCGCTTTCAAGACAGAGCCAGCCAGCTGTGGAAGACGACGACGGGGACGATCGCGCGAGCAGTGACAATTACGCGCCTCTTCGGCCACGTCAGGCACGCACCAGAACTCTACGCCAGAACTGCGGAGCAGCAGTGGCTTCGTATCGGAACGTCATCAGCGCACCTGGCGCCGCCACCGGCAGTATAGTCTGCTTGTCTCATCAATTCACGTTGCGGCACCGTCCGCAGCAGTCCCTCTCGCCCCAGCGCGGTCGCATTTGCCGGTAATGACGCCAAACACGACCGCAGCGGCTTAGCGAAGAAGAACGGAAACGCAGGAAAGCAGAGCATCAGCGTGAATACAGATTACACCCCAGACAAATGAACGACGCTGCGCAAAGCGAAGAGACTACAGCAAGACGCTGCCGAACCGCAACAAACAAGAGGATCGACGCCGTGCCGACGCCGCCCGATACCGACGTTCCAGGGAAAGCTGCGCACATTTCCTTCTTTTCGTACATGTCCCTCGTCATCATTTCAGCCGACGTCCACATCCGCTACCCGCCGTGGTTGCTCAGTGGCTATGGTGTTAGGCTGCTGAGCACGAGGTCGCGGGATCGAATCCCGGCCACCTCGGCCGCATTTCGATGGGGGCGAAATGCGAAAACACCCGTGTACTTAGATTTAGGTGCACGTTAAAGAACCCCAGGTGGTGAAAATTTCCGGAGTCCCCCACTACGGCGTGCCTCATAATCAGAAAGTGGTTTTGGCACGTAAAACCCCATATATTGTTATTATCCACATCCGCTGCGGGCTCTCTATATAACGCGAGTGAACATTGCTCCTATACTCGCCTCTTCTGCGTCGTCTCCTGCAGGTCTCGCTTAACAGTTCGGTGTTGAAGCCGCACTTCTACGTTTCCCGACTCTTTCGCGGTCGTTCTCACAAACTCACCGGCGCATGACCACTCAACACCATTTCATTACTACGAAATTGTTATGCATCATTCAGGTAACTCCCTGGGGAGATTCTGCGTATCATTTTCGTTTTGTTGTTATAGATGTAAAGCTGCCATGTCGTGTTCCTCTTTTTTTATCGCACCCAAATCCAAACCTGATCCATGGCGATAACCTCAAACCCCTGAGAGACAAGAACTTGCCAAAGCTTTTCAAAAACTGGACAATCGGCCGCTTTCTGTGCAGGTGCTGTTGGAACACCGCCCCCATCACCCGTCGGCCCATAAAGCGGTGAAGGCACTTTTGTGCTACTTAAGGACGACGGGCTTGTGCGGCCATCTGTGACTATTATTGCAATTTCTGTACGGCCACACACATCAGCGAACTCACCGCAATTTCCTTATTTCCTTCCCTCCTCTCTTTCCCTGTTATCTTTGTTTTCCCCTTTCCCATTGCCACGGTGTAGGGAAAACCGGACGTTATTCTGGTTAACCTCCCTGCCTTCTCCTTATCTCTTTCCCTCCCCCTTCAAAGACGAGGTTGTAGTGCTGCAAACCCAGCGGTAAACTCGCTATGGATGGCATTACGATATTTCGCTGTCAAGTTATCACTTGTGCAACAAAAACTGCCAACAGTAGTACTATCGATATTAGCAACGATAGCGTTACGACAGTGCGCCATAGTGGGTGTTATGAATATGTTTGAGATTCTCGGCAAAGGATATTGCCGGAAATTTTTGCGACAACTTGTCACCACTTACCTTCACTAAATGCAGTTACGTGCACAGAAACGTCGCCAACTTTATATTAGATTCTTTGCGCGTGACAGTGCGAGTGATTTGCGAGAATCCAGGATGAGTGCGAGAATCCCAGATGGTCCAAACACACTTAACGGTGGTCAATTAAGCAGAGTTCGAAAGAAAACAAATGATGGCATACGCACGAACTGGCAGCAGCAGCGGGCCCATCAAACGTGGAGTCGACGGCAGAGCTTTCCCGAAGAATGCTGGCTAGCCTATCTCGTTGCGGTGATGCGATTGCAGGGCAGGGTTTCCCGGGAGTCTAGGTCTGACGTCTTCCCTCAAGCAGGTTGAGCTAACTTGATGGGGAACTGCCGTGAGCTTCGTTGCAGACGTTGGTTTGTCGTCTCTTACGCCAACTACGGCGTGCCTCATAATCAGATCGTAGTTTTGGCACGTAATACCCCACAATTAATTTTTTTTAATTGATATAGTGAGCTCGACAACACTATTTATGCTAACGGTGCGCTATTGATAGTACTATCGGTGATCGACTATCGACAGTACAGTCGAAATCACATCATTCTATCGTGGTCAATCGCCCGATTTGATCGCCATCTTATCGCAAAATAGAAAGAAGCGCAATCCGACGCCTGTTAATGCCACATGCTATAGGCCCATGCGCCTATAGTACAAATATATGCAGATGTCACAGCTTGTCACCCATTTGAACCCAAGCCGGTTGGTCGTTGCGGGCTTAAGCGAACACAACGAAGGAGTCAGAGTCGGGAGAACGACAGAAACAAAATATTTATTGACTGACAATGACACAAAGATCAAAAGAAACACCGAAAACACAAGAACACTAACGCGCACGGGCTTAATCTTGATAAATGCTGAATACAAAATAGTACAACGAACAGTTAAGAGTAACAGTAGAAATTAACGCTACACAAAACACACTTAACGGTGGTCAATTAAGCAGAGTTCGAAAGAAAACAAATGATGGCATACGCACGAACTGGCAGCAGCAGCGGGCCCATCAAACGTGGAGTCGACGGCAGAGCTTTCCCGAAGAATGCTGGCTAGCCTATCTCGTTGCGGTGATGCGATTGCAGGGCAGGGTTTCCCGGGAGTCTAGGTCTGACGTCTTCCCTCAAGCAGGTTGAGCTAACTTGATGGGGAACTGCCGTGAGCTTCGTTGCAGACGTTGGTTTGTCGTCTCTTACGCCAACTAGTAACTCGCCGTTCAAACCCGGCTAGGCGGCCCAGGCGATACTGGACGGCACTAGCTCCTCGACGATTTTCAGTAGATTGCAGGCTCAGCTTCTAGACTCTAGACTGCCTAGCTCGCCCCCCCCCCCCCCCTTCGTAAAGCTTGCGCTTAAATAACTAAAATAACGCAGAGCCCGGGTCCCTCAAGAGCATAGTAGGCGGTTATAGCTACCTTGTTATGTAGCTATTCCATCAAATAACATAAACATATTCCCTAAGACTGTTCGGTCCGATCTAATTACATCCTCCCAAACCTATATCGAACCAACGAGCTTTGAATATATGTCGATAGAATATGGCTCCTCGGTGAGTGTGTATACAGACGACAGCCCACGGTTGTCGAAGGACGTTATTTTAGGCCCTTGGCCAGACACTCAATCGAGTTTCAAGGTCATCCAGTCGTTACTGAACTTTTTAAAAAGTACGGGCCTGGATTGTAGGCTTTGAGTATGCCGAATAGCTTGCCATATGTTCTACATCTTCCTTTTATCGTCATCGTCACCCACCATACGCCTCTTTCTTCCCTCTTTCTTTCCCTCTTCCCCTTCCCCCAACGCCGAGTAGCTGGCTAGAGGAATATACCACAGGTCGACCTCTCTGCATTTCGTATCATTAAACTTCTCTCTCTCTCTCTCTCTTGGGAGAGAGCCTTGGCGAGCTCCGACTACGGGGATCACCAACGTCTGATTACGAGGACCCAGGACGCGGCCCGAGTTCAAGGCATTCTGGAATGATGACGCCTCTCCTAAGCTGCATTCACGCAATAAAAATATTTATTCTGTCTCTCTCTTTCGTATGGGAATGGGCGAGAGTCCGATGTGCGATTCGTGTGGGTGCGAGGAAACCATCGAGCACCTGTTGTGTACCTGCCCTCGCTACGATGTACAACTCCTCTCTCGGTGGGCAACTCCAAACAGACTGGACTGAAGACCGTTCTCCGAGTCAAATATACTCGGACCATGGCTACACCCGTCACTGGCACGAAAGGCGATTCGTGCACTAGTACAATACCTGAAGTGCACCGGCGTAAGAGACCGCTTATAGTGTGCCTGTGAATTGCTAACGTTTATCCAGTTTTAATACAGTATGTTATCTCAAACCTTATACTACCTTGTTATGTAGCTATTCCATAAAATAACATCAACATATTCCCTAAGACTGTTCGGTCCGATCTAATTGCTACTGTGGAGGTTCATGAATGCTGCATCTGATCGGCGTGTATTGTAGTTATAAATTTCAGGCAGCAATGATAAGCGTACTAACTTCCTACGGGATGGGAGGAGAGCGAGATTTAAAGTAGCCCTCATAGATGTTACGCGTGATGTCCGAGAATATTAAGAATGAAACGCGCGCTACGATTTTGTATAGATTCTATTGCATTTGTTAAGTAATCTATGCCAGGGTCCCATACACGAGAGGCATGTTCAAGCTTAGGACGTATTAGTGTTTGTAAACAAGCAGTTTTCAGTTAGCGGAGACCATGGAGAAGTTGCGACGATGGTAAGCAAGCGTGCAGTCACCATTGCTACTTATGTGATTTATGTGTGTTTGCCAGGAGAAATTAGATGTTATGTGGATGCCCACATATTTATAGGAAGTGTCTTCTTCGAGTACAGAGTTCATCAAATGATAATTGGATAGGTTAGGCGAAGCAGTATTGCGGGAGTCCTCATTAGTTTGCACTTTTGGCTGTTAAGACGCCTTTTCCAAGTGACGTTGGATACGTTGTTTAGATCGGATTGTAATTTTATAACGTCAGAATTAGATTACATTACTCTGTAAATGACACAGTCGTCTGGAAATAACCTTATGGAGGACGCTACACAGTTACGCAAATCTTTAATATAAATGAGAAAAAGCAAGTGTTGGCGAACAGAACCTCGTGCAACCTCGGAACTGACACGACAAAGAGAAGAGTCAAAATTGTTAGCAGAGACAAATTGTGTTCTCTTGAATAAGAAGTTTTTAATCCATGAGATTAGAATACGGTCAATGTTGAGTGTATTTCATTTGAGACAATTTAATTGGGGAGTAACGAGATCAAATGCTTTAGAAAAGTCTAAGAAGATGGTGTCGATTCGAAATCCATTATCTAACGCGGCACAGATGTCATGTGTAAATTAAATAAGATGAGTATCACAGGAAAACTATTTACGGGGCCGATGCTGACAAGAAGAAAAGAAGGAATTTGTTTCTAGAAAGTTAATGAGAATAGAGTATATTATGTGCTCTAGAATTTTGCATGGCTATCTTGATAGAGAAATCGGCCTCTAATCTAAAGGTCAATGCACGTCGCCAGACTAAAATAATGGAACCACCTTGCCTACCTTAAAATCCTTTCGAAATTAGCACGACATAATAGTCTGCGAAAAGAAGTTTCAAGAGATGATAGCAGGGTACTATTCCTTATTACTCAAAAACTTGGAGTTAATGCCATCTATTCCTGCCGATGACGAAATTTTTAATTTAGGAATCAAGTTCCGACACCATCATTATAGATTAACAAGGGCTCCATCTGAGGAAAATTCATCTTAACAACTTCAGGTGAAGAAGTTCAGGGCAACGCGTTATTCAAAAATGGTATAGAAAACACTTAATTGAGTACAGAACAATATTCTTCGTGCGGAAGAACCGCACCGTTTATATCAGTTAACAATTTTGGGTTACATTCAGAACCCTTGACAGTTTTCCGAAATGTTGTAGCATTTTCAGGATAGCAGAGATGGAAGTGTACTTTAAAAGAGGATGCATTTGGCTTCCTTGACTGCGTTTTTAAACAGTGAACCAACCTGCTAATATGCGTAATATGTAATAGCGGCTGTTTCGCCAAGCTAAAGAAGGTAATACAGCTATCAGTTGTATTACGTTTTTTAGCTTCGAGAAACCGTTGCTTCTTCCTGTACAAGACACGTTTTAGAGATGCATTAAACCACGCTGATCGATGGTTACACCAAGTAACTCGGAGGAGCATGTTTGTTTGTACTAATTCATAACCTTATTATTAAAAAGCTACCAGTTTACTCCAGCGCTTCGAATGTAAAAGTCTGGCATATATTCTTCTACAAAAACTTCAAGTTGTGTGTTCATTGATGCGTAGTCGGCTTTACTACACTCTCGGATGTATTTTCTTTCGCTATGAGGACGATTGACTTTTCCTTTAAGCTTGAAATGAATACAACAATGATCGCTAGGCCTTGGCAAAATATTTAGAGAAATAACAAGGTCGTGAGCGGTACTCAAAACTAAGTAGAGGATTTTGACACTGGTTGCTGTAGTTCGATTTGGTTGAGTAATCAGCTGAGTAACATGGTAATAGAAACACAAATAGAGAAATGCCTTGCTATCACTGGAGGAGCCACACAGTTGGTACAGGATAGGACCAGTCTATGTTAGGGCAATTAAAATCTATCATTAAGAAAATTGGTGAGTGTAAACCATGTTACGATGGTATTAAGCAGGTCATGAAAATCAGCGCTAAACGTAACGCAGAGCAAGCGCTCGGTGACCTATAACCAAAGCAAAAATTTACATCGCGGTGATTGGTTCAAATTCCTGCACATACTGCTTCTCAAACCGGAAGAAAGAGGAATGTGAAACGAATAGCGCCTGTCAGCCACTGCAATAAGCACGACCCATTCAGTCTAGTACCATGTTCACACTGATAGATTCAATAATGTTGTTGGCATTCGAATACTTCTTTGTTGGTTATTTGTTACGATAGCTAGGTCAAGTGACATCAAGGTGTCCTGACACTCAATAAACGATGCCAATCCGAAATTACCATATATCGGCCTATTCAAGCAACAGATCACCAGCACCAGATTTGCTTCAAGGTAGCTTATATAGGTTCTTAATAGTGCGCGCCGCACATGCGTCACTGATAACAGAATACCACATAAACGGCTATGGTGCAAATGAGTGTTAAGTATCCGTGCAATTAATTTTAGCAATAAAACAAAACCGTTTTCATGACGCCCCAAAGGGCCGTCTGTTGTGTGACAGTACATTGCGCCAAACATATCTGGACTCAGTTGTTCCATCGCTATACTGGTTATTACATTGCGGAAGCATTCGTTGTAAGACTGTTCGGGCCTAGTGAACATCGGCATGAGATAAGCATATGTTGGTGTAGACACCGGGCTTTTGCGCCTACAGTGTTATGGGGGTTCGAGCCACGAACAGAGAGAAGGGCGCGCTATCGCTGTCATTGGAGCCGAACATTACAAGCAAATGCCTACATGTCATTGCTTGTAACCGCCTGACTTACTCCGGGAATCTTTGTACGATTTTGGGAAATACATCGACAAAATCTTATTGACACGAAAAGCGGTGATGCTTTGACGAACTGCTTCACCAGCAACCAAAGCCTTTTAGCTCAACATCTTCCATCCCAAGCCCTTAAATAGCACGAATGCAATGTTGAACGTCGTTTTTGGGAAGAAGGCGCTTCATGAGAGTAAAAAAAAAAGAACTCCGCGCTTTGCACTCTGTTAAAAAGGATGAAAAGGGAAGCTGTGTATGTGGGCCACTTAATGGCGAACTGCACCTGCGCCATGGGTCGACCCGCCATTGCACAATCTTCGGGATCAGCCCTCGTATACGAAGTGCTTAACGTGTGCTTCACCTCCGCCGCGCATCAGCCCGGTATTGCATAAGGCGAATGTGTTTAAAAAAATGCTTAGGCATTGTATTTATAACGCGTTTGCTTCGAATTTATTTAAGAGAATAAATTCCGCGCTTTCTAGGCCAAATCCACGAACTGATTTTTATGTTTAGTGAGGGACTTCGAAATGAGTTTGACCACGTGCGCTTCTGTAATGTTCACCAAAACCCAACTGCACGTGCGTTTTTGCATTTTACCACGTTTGACGTTTGGCAGCCATGGTCGTGATCGAAACCGCGACGTCAACCTTGCCTTTGGACACTCGAACAGTGTGTCTCTGCTAACGTAAGACTATTTCCAACTACGTGTTCTTTATTATTGTCACCTTTCGCACGCATGATTTGTATCTCGATAAATACACAACCTTCAGCTATCGGCAACGCTGTGGTACTATTTACTTTGATTTGTCTTGTATGTTTTCACGGCACAATGCAGGTAAAGCTTTACGCTGAAAACTTGCGAACGTGTTCTAGAAGGACAACCTCTCCAACATTTATTGTGCACCATATTCGTGAACTCAGTGTTTGACGCAAGTTTGTTAGCGTAAGTGAAAGCGCGGCAAAAACGACTAATTACCTCCAGGACTCAAACTCATTCTAGTATTGGTTTATAGTTAGCGTTCGACCTCTGCTTTTAACTATGGATGAAAACACTGCAATGCACGTAATCGTACAAACTGTCTGAAATAGACATTTTTACACGGTCAGCGCTCGCAGGACCTAAATTTGCCCTGTCCGTCCGAGCGCGCCTTTACGTGTTACGAAACAATAGGCGTGTCAGTAATCAGACGTGTCGCCACCCTGTACGGAGAAGCGTGGCTGAGGCGCACTAGGGCACGCTGGGAGCGCGGCCAAGCAACTCCACCTAGGGGAAAGTCTAGGGGATGTTGAGCGACGCGGGCAAGGAGAAAGGAGCCGAAGCGTCGCGGAGGAGCAGGGTAGGCGACACAACGCTGAGTTGGCCTCATTGAGAAGTTGTTACGGGTTCTGTGTGCGTACGGACGTGCCGGGTTGCTTTTATGCGAAGCATATTACGAGGGCTCAACCCAGCTCCTCAGGCGCGGCGGTGACCATGAAATCACGTGACACCGTGACGTCACGACAGAGGAGAAGTGGCTTTGGCTCAACTCTTGCAAGACGGGCTGGGTGGGAATCGAACCAGGGTCTCCGGAGTGTGGGACGGAGACGCTACCACTGAGCCACGAGTACAACGCTTCAAAGCGGTACAAAAGCGCCTCTAGTGAATGCGGTGTTGCCTTAGAAACGCGCTGTTTCTAAGGCGTGCGTCTCTTGCTCAGGCGCACATTTCGTTGCCGCGCCGAACGCTGCTTTGCTCGACGCTCACCGCGTCCAATGCGGGGCGCGTAGTCGCTGCCCTGTAGCCCATTGTCTTACACCCCTTGGCGGGTCGACGGGAACGCTGTCGCGTTCCACTCTTGAAGGCGAAGAAGTAATGCATGAGTTGTTTCTTCGTCTAGCCGAACCAAATATAGCCAAGCAACAGCAGTTCACCAGGCTAAACAGTGGTTCAACAACTAAAATAAAGGCTAGTATGCTTCGCATCCTGGGCTTAACCTTACCTAAGCCACAGCCATTTTTTTTACGTTTGCTAGTAGATACAGCGGCGCGTGGCGTCTGTCGCGGCGCTGGACGATTCTGCGCAGGCGCAAGTGAGAGCGGGTGCGAGAGAGAAAATCTGGGGTTTGTGTTCCTTGAATATGTTACTGCCTAGCACTATGGAAGAAGTTTCTTAGCATCGATTTGTGCCACAGGAAGAATGCGTACAACATCGTTGTTTGAAGAAAGCAGGCTCTCTATCATAAATACGATGGCAGTATTTGCTGCAGTCAATGAATTTACTACAGCACCAGTAACTATGCAAGCCTTGCAATGAAAAAATTATTGAAGGTGGACCTCATCACTCATTAACGTTACAATCTTTTCATGCTCTTTAAATGTGCTTCCAAAACGCTTTGCATAGGAAAGAAAGCCAGATTTCTGCTGCTTCGTTACAGGGTTTCCATCGTACAATGAACAGTCTTCTGATCGTATTAGGCTGCGGCATCTTAAGCTTCATCGACGTTCTCAAGAATCTGCATGCATGAGGCGAAAATGTGAACAAAAGGCTAGGAAAAATCAATAAATCGGGGGGATATAGAGCAGCATTATTCAAAACAAGATCAACTTGATTCTTCAAGAATTTAGGTATTTGCAAACGTCTTTCTTGCAACTCGCATGTGAAATATTTTCCACTTACTTCCTCTAGCAACGCCGAAACCTATGTCAGTAGATCACTGGCCTTTTCAGAACGATCATTGCTGATAATCATGTGTGTCCATTCGATGATCTTTAACACACTGTTCAAATCTCTCAAGTCGCACAGCTTTTCACTAACTAACCCTTCACCACACTTCCTCACACCCTTGTCACCAAAAGATACTTCGACGGGCAGGTCTGTGGACACGATCACCGAAGTGCGGACTGCAGGAGTAGATTGAAGTGACAAGTCCAAAAAGAAAACACTGGAGCCCTTGTTAATTACTGTTCACAAGTCCGAACTCTGAAAGCTTGGCAAGGCATTCAGCAACTCCGCAAAACTACCATCCAGATTTTTCGCGTCCTCTTCCGCTTGGGCTTGCTGTGAAAGCATTATTGCTTTTTGCGAAGATGCGGCTTCCAAGCGCGCTCTTTTGGCACGTGGTACTTCTCGAACGCAGGCTTGCAGACGCGATAAATAGGCAGGGCAAACTGGGAAACAAGCTCGGAACTGCAGTTTTCTTGGCACGAATGTTTTTCAGGGCGACTTCGACCACTTTTCCTGTCTTGACGTCCGTGTAAGATGCCACCTTCAAGTAATACGATGGGAAGAAATCCCTTTCACAAAGGTTTAATAAAAAAGCCCTTACAAATCTGAAGCTCGAATAAAATGTAGAATTTACACGTGCGTCTACAGGTGCAGAGACCCATGTAATGTGCACGCGTGCACGGATGCGTTGCGCACCATGCTGACGAAACCTATTCGTCTGCAAACATGGAACCACAACAGAGCGAAGAAATGCGGACCCCACTGTGCACTTCGTTGGCGAGAAGGCCTTCCTAGAAACAGCTCTGCCCCATGCTGCCCATATCACTGGGTCAGATGGAACTTGTGCACTCAGACACTCGGTCCTGCGTCATAATTGAATTTGCAGTTTGGTGCGCAACAAAAGCCAGGAATCGTTGCACTTCCATGTACGACGAACTACGCACAACCATTGAAGACCAATCGCGTTTACGGTGCACCATGCTCCACAAAAGCCACCTAGAAAAAAGCTCCAGGCGATGCCGCTTTAGCGTTGCAGTTAAGGAGAAAACTTGTTTAAACACGAGCGCCGCGTTGTAATATCGCAGCGCTCCTCCATATGCCGTGATCATCCGACTCTCGTGACGTATAAACAAGAAGTGGAGTTGATGCGGTGGCCTTGTTTCTTTTTTTTATAGGTGGCATTCGCCAGGCATGAGCTGAACAAGTCGACAAAAAGGGCCGGGCTTGTTGTGCCAAGGATCACTCCAGAAGAGGAAGACGGAGAGGAAGGGCGAAATGTGTAGTGGGAATAGTACATTACCAAATTGCTTGAAATAATAAAGTCTGTGCATTTCCTTACAGTGCCTCACCATCCTTCCTGATGGCACTTTACAATTTACAAAAAATCGAAAAACGGAAATGAAACATACAACATAAAAATAAGCCTTGAAAAAAACGACACACTTAGACACAATCAAAGTATTTTTAAAGCACTTTACACGCAATGCACAACAAGGGAATAGATCCGATACGCTTGCGCGTAACCCGCTTTCACGATGTGAAACGTCACTGTAGCTTGTACGCTTCATATTGTTGTACACCCAATCACAAGTCCTCACGATAAAACAAGTCATGGTTTTCTGCAATAAAACCTGGCAGACATCACGCCCTGTGGAATTCGATGTTATGCGAAGAAGTGTGCGGACGGCCTATAGAGTTAACAAAATGACCATGAGACCACCAAGACGCAGGCGGCTGTTTCATGAGCTACGCGGCCCCCACGTCATGATATTCATGTGATGACCTACACTTTTTATTCGCCATACACTCTTGTCATACTATTTGGTACATATTTACTATTTCGGTACATACCAAGACATAGGCGACTGTTTCATGACCTACATGACACGCATGTCATGACATTCATGTGATGTCATGTCTCATGTTCGTTTTATTAACTTGGCATATACCAAAATTGGCGTATTATGACACGAGTGTATGACGAACATAAATGATAGATCACCACATTTGTCGTGTCTCATAGTCGTTTCGTTAACGTGGAATGTACCAGAATTGGCATAGTATGTCAAGAGTGTATGACGAATCTAAATGATAGGTCATGACATGGTCACGTTAGCCAGAAGCTGATGGTCATATGTAGAGTGTGAGCAAGTGACATAAATGATAGACCATGACATGAATGTCATGAACTACCATTTATGTTTGTCATTCACTCTTCTAATACCATGCCAATCTTTCGTACATGCCAAGTTAACCAAACGACCATCAGAGCACCAATAGATAGATAGATAGATAGATAGATAGATAGATAGATAGATAGATAGATAGATAGATAGATAGATAGATAGATAGATAGATAGATAGATGGATAGATGGATAGATGGATAGATGGATAGATAGATAGATAGATAGATAGATAGATAGATAGATAGATAGATAGATAGATAGATAGATAGATAGATAGATAGATAGATAGATAAATAGATAGATAGATAGATAGATAGATAGATAGATAGATAGATAGATAGATAGATAGATAGATAGATAGATAGATAGATAGATAGATAGATAGATAGATAGATAGATAGACGCTGGCAGATGATTCTATTCTTGGTAATTCTAGGAATAAATGAATAAAAAGAAAGGTTCGTGCGACAATGTGGAACGCTCAATTTATGGCGATGTTCAGTACGAGATAATGTGTAGGCAGGTTGAGAGAAAAGTTCACTTTTTATTTGTGCTAACTTCCTACGGGATGAGAGGAGAGGGAGATTTAAAGTAGCCTTCATAGATGTTACGTTTGATGGCCGAGAATAGTTAGTAAGTATGAAACGTGCGCTACGATTTTGTATAGATTCTATTGCATTTGTTAAGTAATCTAGGCCAGGGTCCCAGACATGAGAGACATGTTCAAGCTTAGGACGTATTAGTGTTTTGTAAAGAAGCAGGTTCAAATTAGCGGGGACCATAAAAAAGTTGCAACGATGGTAAGCAAGCGTGCGGTTAGCCTTGTTAATCGTTTGATTTATGTATGTTTGCCAGATAAAATTGGATGTTATGTGGATGCCTACGTATTTATAGGAAGTGTCTTCTCCGCGTACAGAGTTCATAAAGTGATAATTGGATAGTTTAGACGAAGCAGCTAGTATTGCGGGAATCCTCATAAGTTAGCACTTTTGGCTGTTAAGTCGCATTTTCCAAGTGGTGCAGCAGTTAGATACCTTGGCTAAATCAGATTGTAATTTTCTGATGTCAGAATTCAATTACATTGCTCTGTAAATGACACAATCGTCTGCAAATAACCTGATGGAGGTCGCTACACGTACAAATCCATAATATAAATTAGAAAAATCAAGTGTCTGACAAACGGAAGCTTGCGGAACCTCGAAACTGACAGGACAAAGCGAAGAGTCAAAATTGTTAGCAGAGACAAATTGTGTTCTCTTGAATAAGAAGTTTTCAATCCATGAGATAATATAACACTCAATGTTGAGGCTATTTAATTTTATACAAACTATATCGTGAGAGACGAGATCAAATGCTTTAGAAAAGTCTAAGATGATGGTGTTGATTGGAAATCTATTATCTAACGCGGTGCAGATGTCATGGGTAAATTAAATAACAAGAGTACCCCAGGAAAACGATTTACGGGACCGATGCTGACAAGATGAAAAGAAGCAATTTGTTTCTAGGAAGTTAATGAGAATAGAGTACATTAGGTGCTCTAGAATTTTGCATGGCTATCTTGATAGAGAAATTGGCCTGTAATTTAAAGGTCAATGCACGTCGCTAGAAATACATTATGGAACCACCTTGCCGACCTTAATATTCTTTGTAATTAGCACGACAGAATAGTCTGCGAAAAGATGTTGCAAGAGATTATAGCCGAGTACAGTTCCTTATTACTCAATAACTTGGAGTTATTGTCATCTATTCCTGACGACGACGAAATTTTTAATTTAGGAATCAAGTTCTGACACCATCGTTATCGATTAACAAGGGCTCCATCTGAGGAAAAGTCATCTTGACAACTTTAAATGAAGAATTACAGGGCAACACGTTACTCAAAAATGATTTAGAAAACGCTTCATTGAGTACAGAACAATATTGTTCCTGCGGAACAACAGTATCACCTACATCAGTTAACGTTTTTGTGTTACATTCGGCACCCTTGACAAATTTCGAAAATATTGTAGTTTTTTTGAGCCAGCAGAGTTGCAAGTGTATTATAAAAGAAGACACGTTTAGTTTCTCTGACTGCGTTTTAAAGCAGGGGAGCAGCCTGCTAATACGCACACCAGATATCAGTTGTATTACGTTTTTTAGCTTGGCGAAAGAGCCGCTTCTTCCTGTTCATGACGCGTTTTAGAGATGCATTAAACCGCGCAGGGGTATGTATTTTCTACTAATTCATTACCTTAATTTTTAAAAGTGACCAGTTCTGTTCAATGCCCGTAGTGGAAATGTGCGGCATATATTCTTCTGTTGTGCTTTCATTGATGCGTAGACGGCTTTACTGTAGTCTCGAATGTACTTTTGTTTGCTGTTATGAGTGTTGACGTTTTCTTTAAGCTGGAAATCAATAAAACAATGATCAGTAAGTCCTGGCAAAAATACTTAAATAATTAACAAGATCCGGAGCGGTAGTGAAAACTAATTCGAGGATGTTAGCACTGGTTGCTGCAGTTCGAGTTGGGAAAGTTATCAGCTGAGTAAGATCGAAATCGAAACACAAATCGAGAAATGCCTTGCTATCACTGGGTGAGTCGGACACAGTAGGTACAGGTAGGAATGGTTTATGCTGGGGTAACTGAAACGTCCCAATAAGAAAACTGGTGAGTGTCGAAACCATGTTACGATGGTATTAAGCAGGTCATGACCATCAGCGCTGAACGTAACGTAGAGGAAGCGCTCGGTGGCCTATAACATACGGAAAAAATAACATCGCGGTGGTTGGTACCAATTCCTGCACAGACTGCTTCTAAACCGGAAGAAAGAGGAATGTCATACGAATTGAGCCTGTCAGCCACTGCGATAAGCCCGCCGCCACTTAGTCTAATACAACGGTCACAGTGATAGGTGCAGAAATGTTGTTGGGCTTCGAATACTTCTTTTTTGGATATTTGTGACGATAGCCAGGTCTGTGTTAGTGCCCTGACTCTCCGTGAACGATGCCCAATCCGAAATTACCCTACACCGGCTTCGTCATGCATACAACAGCGCACGAGTGCCAGATTTGCTTCTAGATAGTATATAGAGGTTCTTATACTTCGTGCCGCACATTCGTCGTTGATATCAGTACGGCGCTATAGAACGGCGATGGTGCAAATGAGTCTTGAGTATCCGCACAATTGGCAGTGGCAATAAAAGAAAACCGTCTTCATGACGCTGCAATCGCCGTCTGTTGTCACACAGTAGACTGCGCAAAACGCAATATTGGGACAAAGCTGTTCCATCGTTATACTGGTTAATATTACATTATGCATGGTTTGGACGCCGGCCTGCAGCGCCTGCGGTGTTATGAGGGGTTCGACCCAGAGCTCACGTGTGGAAGCCCACCGATTGCCAATGGAGCCGAGCATTACATGCGAAAGCCTATTTGTCATTGCTTGTAACCACGTCAGTCGCTCCGAAAGTCTTTGCAGGATTCTGAGAAATAGATCTCACAAAATCTTATTAACAGGAAAAGCGGTGGAGTCCTGGCAAACAGCTTCGCTAGCTGCGAAAGGCTCTTAACTCGACATCTCCAATGCAAAGCCCTTAATGAGCACAAACCCAATGTTTTACGTCGTTTTTGGCAAGAACGCGGTTTATGAGCTCGTCTACATTCCCTTGCTTTGATCGATTATAAACATTGTTTTATGCCCGGCACGACAACATGCGGACACTTATTGAGTGTTACAACTACGACAGTCTGCGGCGACGACGCAGTGAGTGCTGCTGGAGAGCGTGCCAAAAAAAAAATGTATGAGAAAGAAACAAAAAAAATGGCTGTGGCTTAGGTAAGGTTAAGCCCAGGATGCGAAACATAGTAGCCTTTATTTTAGTTGTTGAACCACTGTTTAGCCTGGTGAACTGCTGTTGCTTGGCTATATTTGGTTCGGCTAGACGAAGAAACAACTCATGCATTACTTCTTCGCCTTCAAGAGTGGAACGCGACAGCGTTCCCGTCGACCCGCCAAGGGGTGTAAGACAATGGGCTACAGGGCAGCGACTACGCGCCCCGCATTGGACGCGGTGAGCGTCGAGCAAAGCAGCGTTCGGCGCGGCAACGAAATGTGCGCCTGAGCAAGAGACGCACGCCTTAGAAACAGCGCGTTTCTAAGGCAACACCGCATTCACTAGAGGCGCTTTTGTACCGCTTTGAAGCGTTGTACTCGTGGCTCAGTGGTAGCGTCTCCGTCCCACACTCCGGAGACCCTGGTTCGATTCCCACCCAGCCCGTCTTGCAAGAGTTGAGCCAAAGCCACTTCTCCTCTGTCGTGACGTCACGGTGTCACGTGATTTCATGGTCACCGCCGCGCCTGAGGAGCTGGGTTGAGCCCTCGTAATATGCTTCGCATAAAAAACCTTCCCCAACAAACGCGAGCAGCAAAACGATCTCTCACACCGTTCTCCGGAAATTCTTGGTTTATGTGTACTACACTCTTTAATATTCAACTCTTTGTCTCTTTATTATCCTTCATAATATGCTTTTGCACTAAATTCCTTCGTAATTTCTGTCTAGTTTGTCTCTGGTAACGTTAGCCAAGTTGTTCGAAGAAAAGAAAATAGATTTAAGAAACTCGGTTCTAGATACAATATCGACCCTAGGGACTTGACGACTGAACACTGTAGCTCTTGAAACTGCATGTTGCACCAATATTTTTTTTTTTTGAACAGCTTAGATAACGTTAGCTGGAACGCGCGGTCTGTTGACGGCGATGTGTTAACTCCTGCCTTATCGCGGTTGCTGGGGCCTATGTCAAGCTGCTTAATGCAAGCCTGTCGCTCTACCGTCTATTTCCAAACTGTAGTTCGCATAGAAGTGATTAAGTAAATAAAAGTGACCTGATTTGATTGGTCTTGATTTCATTGCTGCACAACTGTTGGAAATCTACTCGACACCGCAAATGCTTCGCTACGTGAAGCGCAATTCTCTGGCGATAATCTATCTTTACTATATGGGGGCTTTGTGTAGTCGCCAAGCGTTTTCGCTTTGAAAAACGTAAAAGAAAAATTTAGCATTTGTTGATTTCTCAACCGAATTAGTTTACCGCAGAAGCTCCGGCTACCGGGGGTCATATATAGAAACAGTGAACGCAATGCATGTCTCCTATGGAAAAAAACATATATTTGTGCAAATTAAAAAAAAAATGAGGACATAGTGCTGAAGAATGTGTCACAATAACTTTGCAGCTGCAGGCTGCACAGCACCGTTGTGCTTCTGACGACATTGTGGAACATGCCGCCCACGTTCCGAAAGTCGCGAAAGAAGCTGCGGCTGTTCAACGGCTTCGATTCACGCGAAGTGTGTGCACATAGAACCTCGTTAATTTTTTTTATTCTCTTTTATTTGCGTTTAATCTCTTCGTCGCTAAGCCAACGCAGAACATGTTACGCGACGAGGCCCACTCCAGCCGGTAGCGTGGGTAAAGGTGCCGAAGAATTGCAAAGAGTGCGGGGAAGTGTCATCGACAGGCGAAAATGAGAAAGAGCGAACTTGAATTTCGAATTTTGCGGGGCATGAAAGAAAGAAAGGAGAAAAAGTTTTGACTGTAGGTGGGAGTTGTGAAACTTCAACCCGCTCGTCAACTGCAAGCGCGTTCTGATAAAATTCCTCGGCTGGGCTATGTAAGCAATGCACCTCCCCCCGCCCCCCCCCCCCCTCTTTTTGTATACGTTTAGCCAGAAATTCTTTTAGGCTTCATATTTCGACGGATAACCGCTGTGGCTCAGTGACAGAGGCAGCTCTGGAAAGCAAAGTCAACCCTCCCCCTCCCTGCGTCTCCGAACGTTTCCACGTGTGCTTGGCAGCTTTGTACAGATAAGTTAAACAGAACTGCCAGTTTGTATTGACTAACCTTTTTTTTTAGCAGCAAGACACAGACACGATCATTTCTGCACTAACTAAAAGCAACGCACTACCAGCAGTTTCTTTCTTTTCATTTAAATGCCGTAAGCATTTCAACGGTTACTCAACGAGAAAACCATCCGTACGTCCCACCTTAGCTTAAGACGATCGCTTTCAAGACAGAGACAGCCAGCTGTGGAAGACGACGACGAGGACGATCGCGCTAGCAGTGACACTGGCGCGTCTCTGCGGCCGCGTCAGGTACGCACCAGAACTCTGTGCCAGAACTGTGGAGCAGCCGTGGCTTCGTATCGGAACGTCATCAGCGCACCTGGCGCCGCCACCGGCAGTATAGTCTGCTTGTCTCATCAATTCACGTTGCGGCACCGTCCGCAGCAGTCCCTCTCGCCCCAGCGCGGTCGCATTTGCCGGTAATGACGCCAAACACGACCGCAGCGGCTTAGCGAAGAAGAACGGAAATGCAGGCACGCAGAGTATCAGCGTGGATACAGATTACGCCAGAAACAAAAATGAACGATGCTGCGCAAAGCGGAGAGACTACAGCAACACGCTGCTGAAACGCAACAACCACGAGGAACGACGCCGCGCCGACGCCGCCCGATACCGACGTTCCAGGGAAGGCTGCACGCATTTCCTTCTTTTCGTACATCTCCCTCGTCATCATTTCAGCCGACGTCCAGAGAGCAGGCTCTCTCCAACACGAGTTAACATTGTTCCTATACTCGCCTCTTCTGCGTCGTCTCGTGCAGGTCTCGATTAACGGTTCGGCGTTGAAGCCGCACGTCTCCGTTTCCCGATTCTTTCGCGGTCGTTCTCGCAAACACACATGCACACTACCACTCAATACCACGTCGTTACTACGAAATGCTTACGCATCATTCTGATAACTTCCTCAGAAGATTCTACTTATCCTTTATTTTTTGTAGAAATAAAGCTGCCATATCGTGCAGTTACCCCAACTTTCCAGATTTATCGTACTTTTATTCCGCGTAACTTTCCTCTTTTTCATCCCATTCAAATCAAACCTGATCCAATAACGGTGGCACACGAGAACTCTCAAGGAGGACGTTGTAGTGCTGCAAAACCAGCGGTAAACTCGCTATCGATGGCATTACAATATTTCGCTGTGAAGCTATCGATTGTGCACCAAAAACTGCCAGTAGTAGAACTATCAATATTACCAACGATAGCGTTAAGACAGTTCGCCATAGGGGGTGTTATGAATATGTTTGAAATCCTCGGCAAAGGATATTACCGGAAATTTTGCGATAACTTGCCACCACTTACGTTCACTAAATGCAATTGCGCACAAGGAAACGTCACCAGCTTTATGTAAAATTGGTTGCGTGTGATAGTTCGAGTGATTTAACATTATCGATATAGTGGATACGCCGCGGTTGCTTAGTGGCTGTGGTGTTGGGCTGATAAACACGAGGTCGCGGGATCGATTCCAGGCCACGGCGCACCCGCATTGCGATGGGGGCGAAATGCGAAAACACCCGTGTACTTAGATTAAGTGCACGTTAAATAATCCCAGGTGGTCCAAATTTCCGAAGTCCCCCCACTACTGCATGCCTCATAATCAGATTGTGTTTTTGGCACGTAATACACAATATTTGAATTTTTTTAATTGAAATAGGGAGCTCGACAGTACCATTGATTCTAATGGTGCACTATTGATAGTACCATCGGTGATTGACTATCGACAGTACAGTCAGAATCACACCATTCTATCGTGGCCAATCGGCCGATTTTACCGCTATCTTATCGCATAATAGAAAGAAGCGCAGTCCGACGCCTGTTAATGCCACATGCTATAGGCCCATACGCCTATAGTACAAACATATGGAGATGTCACGGCTTGTCACCCGTTCGCCGTCGGCGCGAAGTCGTCGACGGGGTATACAAGCCGGTTGGTCGTTCCTTACTCAAGCGAACACAGCGAAGGAGTCAGAGTCGGGAGAAAGACAGAAAAAAAAATATTTATCGACTGACAATGACACAAAGATTAAAAGAAACACAGAAAACACAAGAACACTAAAACGTATGCACTGAATTTAGATCAATGATGAATACACATGAATACAACGAACAGTTAACAGCAACAGCAGAAATTAATTTATGTTAATGACTTGGTTGATGTTATTCCCGAAAATGTGTCTGTACGTTTGTTCACGGATGATTGTACCATTTTTAAACAAATTGTATCCCACAGAGATCACATTGAATTGCAACTTGCACTGAATGTTATTGACGACTGGTGTCAAAAATGGGGCATGCAACTAAATACTTAGAAAACAGTACTACTTCGTATCACCAGGAAACTAAATCCGAGCCAGTTCTGTTATACCCTTAGAAACAATAGTATCTCGATTGTAGGCAAATATAAGTACTTAGGTGACACCCTCACAAGCAACTTAACTTGATCAACCCACATTTCTGATATCTGCGCATCTGCACTACCTAAATAATGGTTCCTTAAAAGAAAGCTGAAATTCGCACCCTCGCAAACAAAGCTTTTAGCTTATAATACGTGTGTTCGTTCTAAGCTTGAGTATGCTTCTATCATTTGGGATCCCTATTTAAAGAAAGATATCATGCAACTTCAACGTATTAACAGAAATGCTGTTAGGTTTATATTTGGCAAATATCGTAGACTTGATTCCCCATCCAACCTAATGCAATTAAACTGAATTTCTACGCTAGAAGCCCGCAGAAAATTTAGTCGCCTTTCATTTCTTTATAATTGTATGTTTGGTAACATAAAAATAGATCTGCCTGACAGTATAAAACCCTTAACAACACGACGCACACGCAATGGCCATGAATTTGCACTAACCCCAATCTTTGCCCGATCAAAAGCTTTCAAATTCAGTTATTTTCCAAGAACTGTGGAAGAATGGAATTCTTTGCCGTCTGATATTTTTGGTTCCAATAATTTTCTCGCTGAGTTGGAGTGTTACCTTCTCTCTTAAGCTTTATTTCTTTCTTGCTTGCTTTTTTGTTGTCTGTTGCATTGCACATTCATGTTGGATGTAACCCACACCTGCTTGGGCCACCACATTGGCCTGCCGTATTTCGAAATAAATAAATAAATTAATTAACACTACACAAAACACACTTAACGGTGGTCCACCAATTAGAGTCCAAAAGAACACAAATGACGGCATACGCAAGACCTGGCAGCAGCAGCGGGCCCATCAAACGTGGAGTCGACGGCAGAGCTTTCCCGAAGACTCTGGCTAGCCGATCTCGTTGCGGTGATGCGATTGCAGGGCAGGGTTTCCCGGGAGTCTAGGTCTGACGTCTTCCCTCGAGCAGGTTGAGCTAACTTGAGGGGAACTGCCGTGAGCTTCGTTGCAGACGTTGGTTTGTCGTCTCTTATGCCAACTAGTAAACTCGCAGTTCAGACCCGGCTAGGCGGCCGTGGCGACACATGACGGCACTAGCCTCTTGACGATTTTCAGTAGATTGCAGGCTCAGCTCGTAGACTCTAGACTGCCTAGCTCGCCCCCCCTCCCCCCTAAAGCTTGCGCTTAAATAACTTCTCCTTTCCCTATCATAAGAAGCCAACAAACACAGACACCAAGGACAACATAGAGGGAATTACTTGTGCTTAATAACTGCAATAAAGAAACGCTGAATTGATGGAAATGTAAGTGGACGAAAAAACAACCTGCTGCAGGTGGGGAACGATCCCACAACCTTCGCATTTCGGGTGCGATGCTCTACCAATCGAGGTACCGCGGCGCCTTTTCCCCATCCACTTTCTTGGGTATTTATGTTTCCTAGTAGAACCCTGGGAGTGTTAGCCAGCGCCACCACTCAGAGACCTTGGTGGAGGATGTGGCACATCCTTTCTTCCGCAGGTGTCACGAGAACGTGATCTTTTTTTGGGGTGAAGGCAACCGGTCAATAAGGCCACACATGCGACCTGAAGGCATCAATGATGCCGGATTTGAGACCCTCGTTATGTACATTCTAGGAACAGTTTACACCCTTTGGAGTGCCCCTTCTGCCACACAACAATAAATCGTCATCTGCCTTGATGCGTTTCCTTTCTCTAACGCTGCGAGCCCGTTACTTTCCAGTAACGAACGGCATGCGCGTTATCAGCATGATACCATTTCCTGGCGGCAATGCGACACTTAATTGAG
This sequence comes from Dermacentor albipictus, assembly GCF_038994185.2. NCBI lineage: Eukaryota > Metazoa > Arthropoda > Arachnida > Ixodida > Ixodidae > Dermacentor > Dermacentor albipictus. The sequence continues at coordinate 157,504,912 of NC_091822.1, forward strand.
TACAGAACAATATTCATCGTGCGGAAGAACCGCACCGTCTATATCAGTTAACGATATTGGGTTACATTCGGAACCCTTGACAAATTTCCAAAATGTTGTAGCGTTTTCAGGATAGCAGAGATGGAAGTGTACTGTAAAAGAGGATGCGTTCGGTTTCTTTGACTGCGTTTTTAAACAGTGAAGCAACCTGCTAATATGCGTAATATGTAATAGCGGCTGCTTCGCCAAGCTAAAAAATGTAATACAGCTATCAGTTGTATTACGTTTTTTAGCTTCGAGAAACCATTGCTTCTTCCTGTACAAGACACGTTTTAGAGATGCATTAAACCGCGCTGATCGATCGTTAAACCAAGTACCTCGGAGGAGCATGTTTTTTTGTACTAATTCATAACCTTATTATTAAAAAGCTAGCAGTTTTCTCCAGCGCTTCGAATATAAAAGTCTGGCATATATTTTTCTACAAAAACTTCAAGTTGTGTGTTCATTGATGCGTAGTCGGCTTTACTACACTCTCGAATGTATTTTCCTTCGCTATGAGGACGATTGACTTTTCCTTTAAGCTTGAAATGAATAAAACAATGATCGCCAGGCCTTGGCAAAATATTTAAAGAAATAACAAGGTCGCGAGCGGTACTCAAAATTAAGTAGAGAATTTTGACACTGGTTGCTGTAGCTCGAGTTGGTTGAGTTATAAGCTGAGTAAGATGGTAATAGAAACACAGATAGAGAAATGCCTCGCTATCACGGGAGGAGTCAGACACAGTTGGTACAGGATAGGACCAGTCTATGTTAGGGTAATTAAAATCTATCATTAAGAAAGTTAGCGAGTGTAAACCATGTTAACGATGGTATTAAGCAGGTCATGAAAATCAGCGCTAAACCTAACGTAGAGGAAGCGCTCGGTGACCTATGACCAACACAAAAAATAACATCGTTGTGGTCGGTTCCGATTCCTGCGCAGACCGCTTCAAAACCGGAAGAAAGAGGAATGTGAAACGAATAGCGCCTGTCAGCCACTGCGATAAGCACGACCCATTTAGTCTAGTACCATGCTCACACTGATAGATGCAATAATGTTGTTGGCATTCGAATACTTCTTTGTTGGATATTTGTGACGATAGCCAGGTATGTGTTCAAGTGACATCCAGGTGTCCTGACACTCAATGAACGATGTCAATCTGAAATTACCATATACCGGCCTGTTCAAGCATACAACAGCGCACCAGCGCCAGATTTGCTTCAAGGTAGTTTACATAGGTTCTTATAGTGCGCGCCGCGCATGCGTCACTAATAGCAGAATAGCGCATACAACGGCTATGGTTGTAAATGTGTCTTAAGTATCCGTACAATTGACTGTAGCAATAAAACAAAACCGCTTTCATGACGCCTCAAATTGCCGTCTGTTGTGTGACAGTACATTGCGCCAAACATAATATCTGGACTGAGTTGTTCCATCGCTATACTGGTTATTACATTGCGGAAGCATTCGTTGTAAGGCTGTTCGACTGTAGTGAACGTCGGCATGAGATAAGCATATGTTGGTGTAGACACCGGGCTGCTGCGCCTACGGTGTTACGGGGTTCGAGCCACGAACAATGAGCAACAGAGTTTCCAATTTTCATTGGAGCCGAACATTACAAGCAAATGCCTACATGTCATTGCTTGTAACCGCATCACTTACTCCGGGAATCTTTGTACGATTTTGGGAAATACATCGACAAAATCTTATTGACACGAAAAGTGGTGCTGCTTTGACGAACTGCTTCACCAGCAACGAAAGCCTCTTAGCTCAACATCTTCCATCCAAAGCCCTTAAATAGCACGAATGCAATGTTGAACGTCGTTTTCGGGAAGAAGGCGCTTCATGAGAGTCAAAAAAAAAAGAACTCCGCGCTTTGCACTCTGTGAAAAAGGATGAACAGGGAAGCTGTGTATGTGGGCCACTTAATGGCGAACTGTACCTGTGCCATGGGTCGACCCGCCATTGCACAATCTTCGGGATCAGCCCTCGTATACGAAGTGCTTAACGCGTGCTTCACCTCCGCCGCGCGTCAGCCCAGTATTGCATAAGGCGCATGTGTTTAAAAAAATGCTTAGGCATTGTATTTATAACGCGTTTGCTTCGCATTTATTTAAGAGAATAAATTCCGCGCTTTCTAGGCCAAATCCACGAACTGATTTTTATGTTTAGTGAGGGACTTCGAAATGAGTTTGACAACGTGCGCTTCTGTAATGTTCACCAAAACCCAACTGCATGTGCGTTTTTGCATTTTGCCACGTTTGACGTTTGGCAGCCACGGTCGTGATCGAAACCGCTACGTCAACCTTGCCTTTGGACACTCGAATAGCGTGTCTCTTCTAATGTAAGACTGTTTCCGACCACGTGTTCTTTATCATTGTCACCTTTCGCACGCATGATTTGTATCTCGATAAATACACTACCTTCAGCTATCGGCAACGCTGTCGTACTATTTACTTTGTTTTGTCTTGTATGTTTTCACGGCACAATGCAGGTAAAGCTTTACGGCGAAAACCAGCGAGAGTGTTTCGGAAGGACAACCTCTCCAACATTTAGTGTGCCCCATATTCGTGAACTTAGTGTTTGAAGCAAGTTTGTTAGCGTAAGTGAAAGCGCGGCAAAAACCACTAATTACCTGCAGGACTCAAACTCATTCTAGTATTGATTTACAGTGAGCGTTCAACCTCCGCTTTTAACATTGGATGCAAATACAGCAATGCACGTAATCGTACAAACTGCCTGAAATAGACATTTTTACACGGTCAGCGCTCGCAGAACCTAAATTTGCCCTGTCCGTCCCAGCGCGCCTTTACGTGTTCCGAAATAATAGGCGTGTCAGTAATCAGACGTGTCGCCACCCTGTACGGAGAAGCGTGGCTGAGGCGCCCTAGGGCACGCCGGGAGCGCGGCCAAGCAACGCTACCTAGTGGAAAGTCTAGGGAATGTTGAGCGACGCGAGCAAGAAGAAAGGGGCCGAAGCGTCGCGGAGGAGCAGGGTGGGCGATACCACGCTGAGTTGGCCTCATTGAGAAGTTGTTTCGGGTTCTGTGTGCGTACGGACGTGCCGGGTTGCTTTTTTACGTTTGCTGGTAGATACAGCGGCGCGTGGCGTCTGTCGCGGCGCTGGACGTTTCTGCGCAGGCGCAAGTGAGAAAGGCTGCGAGAGAGAAAATCTGGGGTTTGTGCTTCTTGAATATGTTACTGCCTAAGCACTACGGAAGAAGTTTGTTAGCCTCAGTTTGTGCCACAGGAAGAATGCGTACAACATCCTTGTTTGAAGAAAGCAGGCTCTCTATCATAAATACGATGGCAGTTTTTGCTGCAGTCAATGAATTTACTGCAGTACCAGTAACAATGCAAGCCTTGCAATCAAGAAATTATTGAAGGTGGACCTGATCACTCATTAACGTTACAGTCTTTTCATGCTCCTTAAATGTGCTTCCAAAACGCTTCGCATAGGAAAGAAAGCGAGATTCCTGCTGTTTCGTTACAGGGTTTACATCGTACGATCAACAGTCTTCTGATCGTATTAGGCTGCGGCATCTTAAGCTTCATCGACGTTCTCAAGAATCTGTATGCATGAGGCGAAATTGTGAACAAAAGGCTAGCAAAAATCAATAAATCGGGGGGATGTCGAACAGCATTATTCAAAACAAGATCAACTTGATTCTTGAAGAATTTAAGTATTTCCAAATGTCATTCTTGCAACTCGCATGCGAAATGTTTTCCACTTACTCCCTCTAGCTACGCCGAAACTAATGTCAGTATAGATGACTGGCCTTTACAGAATGATCAGTGCTGATATCCATGTGTGTCCGTTCGATGATCTTTAACACACTGTTCAAATGTCTCAAGTCGCACAGTTTTTCACTAACTAACCCTTCACCACACTTCCTCACACCCTTGTCACCAAAAGATACTTCGACGGGCAGGTCTGTGGACACGATCACCGAAGTGCGGACTGCAGGAGTAGATTGAAGTGACAAGTCCAAAAAGAAAACACTGGAGCCCTTGTTAAT